>NC_138966.1:131217500-131532500 GCF_055761805.1 Camellia sinensis
TTAAAAAAATGGGCAAAAAGTGCACAAGCGTTGGTCACATAAGTACATTTTTAGGGCATTAAAGGAAACAAATATGAAAAAAATTAGACATTAAATCTATAACTTTGACTCAAATTCCACCTTGGCTATTCATATTTCAATTTTCACTCAAATTTTTAAAAAAAATGAGATGATGGAAAGACTATGTTAAAACTCTGATTGAAATCTATGAGTTTAATTGTTACAATTAAAAAGTTGATGAACAAAAATAAAATTAAGGTAAAAATTGAAGGGTGAAAAGTGTAAATTATCCAAGTTTTTATTTTATTTTTGGAACCTTATTAGTAAGTACTTGAATATCAAACAAGCAAAGAAGGTTGATCTCCAAATGTCAATTTTGAACAACAATTTAACAATGACTAAAGAGTAAAAACTATATAGACATGCAATTTCACGAAAAAGACATACAACAAAATGATAATTTTAAAGGGATACAAATAGTAATTCTAGTCATACAATCTTAGTTGGGGACATTTCACATGAACACACTTTTTGTATAATGCAATCTAACCAAGGGAGAAAAAGTGACAGTTTTTTATTCAAGCAATAGATTAAAGATTGCTAATATGAAGATACTGAAGCCACCACTTGTAGTCTTGTAGAGTAAACCATTATTGGAAGTAACCTGAGCAGCAAAAGGAAAAGCATGCTTTAGTTCACTTTAAAAGAGAGGGGGTGGGGAATTGAGATGCTTCAGAGGAGGAAAAATACTCTAGTAGAGTAACAGTATATATATATGGGTGTTTTGGTAAGCTAGTAAAAAGCCAGTTTTTTGGCTTTTTTGAGTCATATCATCTTTCTACTTTTTTACACAAAAAAACCAAAAAATTAGCTTTTTAGCAACTTTCCAAAACATCACATAAACAAAAAATTTGAGTAAATTTTCTATAGCGATCCCGGTTGTCCCTCTACTGTTCTGTTGTATTCCGGACTCGATTCCGTGAAGTTGGTGGTTGTGTACCTTGTTGTTATCCTTTGATTCCACCAGTGTGAGTTTTAGAATGTTTTGGGCAGGTGGATTGCAGGTTGGTTGAACCTTAGTCTCAAATCTAGTTGTCCAGGTTTTTGGTGTTACGCTCGAACGGGTCATTCTGCGCTCGAGCGGAGTTTGGTTTTTGGTTGTCCGCTCGAGCGGGTTTTTTTGCGCTCGAGCGGGGTTTACACACTTCCAGTATTTCATGGCCCTGCAAAAACTTCTGCAGGTGTGTTTTCTACGCTCGAGCGGGTTTCTTATGCTCGAGCGGGTCGTGTTTAAGCGGGATTGTTGGCGCTCGAACGGGTAGTTCTTTTCCTGAAAAGTTCTGGGAGATGAAAATCTGCGGTCGAGCAGACTGGCTTTTCACGCTCGAGCGGATGTGTTTTGCTTTTGTTTCTTGGTGCTCGAGTGGTCATATATGCGCTCGAACGGGACCAGATATTTGTGCTTTACGCTCGAGCGCTCTATTCTACGCTCGAGCAGGTCGTGCGTATATGAGTTATCCGCTGGGTGATTTTAAATCACTTTTTACTTTTCTTTTTCTCTCCTACTTTTTCTAAAACCCATTTTTGAGGGCCTCTCTCTCTAGAAACTCCCTTCTCTCTAGGGTTTGATCTAGTTAGAGTGTCCTCATTCCCTCCGGCCTTTGTAAAAGTTGTGTCGATCGTCGAGGACGTCGTTTTGATCCGAAAATCTTGGTCCTTGGAGCACTTTGGTTTTGGTCTCTTCTCCATCCGAGCTCTAACTTCGAGGTAGGGATATCCTACTCTTCTTTATGAGCTTTGTCTTTAAATTTTAGCATTTTGATATGTTGGGGGTTGTTGGGTAATTTTGAGAAGAGTGTGTGCCTTTGTGTAATTTTACAAAAGTTGGGGTTTTTAATTATATAAAACCTAAATGCATGTTTGGCATGAAGGAATGAATTTAATGTTGAAACATTGATGAAAACGAAACCGTGGGGGTTGAAATGTTAATTATGGAAAATGCCCTAATTACTTTGATTGATTAATTTGTACAATTAATTGTTGGAAATGAGGGATTGAATTGAGAATATGGAAATTGGAAAGGGAAGGGGTTAAAGGGTGTAGTTGGATTATTCATCACTCACCTAATTGAAATGTTGATTAAATATCCATTTTGTGCATTTATTTTCTGTTTAGAAATAACTGCTTTGGGCTATCGGTGGAGGATAGTCTTGATTGTTGTAGACAATGCATGATGATTAGGCAAACTAAAACTAATCAATTGAATGCGTCATAGAGTATGACGGTGGATAGAATACATTAATTTTATGTATTGATTGCTTGTGTATAGAACCTTTGTGTTTATATGCATTGTGTATAGAGGAGGAGATGGGGGATGTACTCCGCGGTTTAGAGGAAGATGGGGGATGAACCTCTAAACCGGATAGTGTTGGGAGGAGATGGGGGATGAACTCCGTAGATACAGCTCATATGCTTGTCTAGAGAAGTGAAGATACAGCTCATAGGCTTATCTTTGAGAAGTGTAGATACAGCTCATTTACTTGTCTAGTGAAGTGTGGATACAACTAATATGCTTGTCTGTTGATGTGTTGATATAGCTAATATATTTATCTATTGAATAAAGGTGGAGAATGAAAAAGTGACATAGACTTGTATGTTATGAAATTGTGATGTGATACATGTGGATGTATCAGTGTTGGCCATCTATCAATTGCTAATCTTTTAGTCATTGTTCATAGTTGGTTTAGTAAATTTCTGCTGGGCTGTGGCTCACCCTATATGGGAACATCATTTTCAGGTACAGGTAGCATGTCACCTCCAAGGATATAGCTTGGGAGGCTAGAGGCGGACAAACTTTTGTTGTCTTATTTCCTTTTGATGTACTACATCTAAATTCAAGCCAAGGGCTTAATGTGTAATTGAGTTAGTACTCCTTTTTTTTTGTAACCAAGTGTTAACTTGGAAAGCTGTAAGCCCATAGGGCATTTGCTTTTGTTGTTAACATGTAATACTTTTCTAATGAAATACTCTGATGAATTGAAGAATGTGGATCTCATATATATAAATGCATGTTTATATTGATGGGTTTAATACTATTATTTTGAGGGCGTTACATTTTCTTACCACTAGATACAAAGTTAATGGAGTTTACATCAATCTATGTTTTTGTGTTTAGTAATAAAAAACCATTATTGTATAGTATTTCCATTTTGATATGCATATGCATAGCTCAAGCGGGTATGATACACACCTTAAGGTTTTCATGTTGCAAAATCTCTTCCTATTTTCCGGTCTTGGTTCAACCTTCATTCATGTAAGTATTTTTTATCTTATGCAATTCACTAATAACACTCCCCATTTCTAGTCGATCTCTTGGTGATTCCATTGAACATGCAACCCCAATTCTTAGAATGGAAACCATGCAGTCGTTAATCCACCTTGTTGTTTTATGCTCCAATAGGATGTAGGGATCCACAATCTCCGTCACTCGTTCAGGCAAAGCACTCTTAACGAAGATATGCATATTTAAATGATCCTTAAACATATCATCGGTTGGTTTCTTACCTGTAAACATCTTCAATAAAAGAATCCCAAAGCTATATACATCCCCTAGTGTGGAAGGCATGTCACCCATGCCATACTCTGCAAAATGTTTCTAATGGAAACTGGCTTCCCTATAGTCCCATATCGGACTGGAGGGTATTGTTGGGCTCGTGGGATCCCACCACGGGTCCCGTTTCGATAATTTGAATCGTTCAATGTGTAGAACTTGTCAAGTACTATATGCTTGTAAAAAAACAAGTTGATCGGATATTAATAGCTATTTCATCGGATTAGATTTCTGTCAATCGTTTATTTTTTCACCGTTAATTTTTTTTTTATACAAAATTGATTTGATCACGTAGCTATCAATATTTGGTCAATGTGACTTTTTCCAGACATATAGTATTCGACGAGGTCTACACATTGACGGTTCAGATTATCCAAACGGGATCCGTTGTGGGCCCCACGGGCCTAACAATGCCCTCCAGTCTGATCTGGGACTAGAGAGAAGCCTGACCCTTTCTAATGTTAGTGTGAAAGTGAATCTAGTTAGTCGACCTAATTGTAATCCCCAAAAAAATATATTTATTAATTTTTTAAGACGGTTTTAATGTTGTATGAGATTTCAAGTTTTTTGGTTGGAGAGTGCGTGTGGCTGAGTGAGATCATTGTTAAGAATGACAATTTAATTATATTTTTCATTGAAGCAAACAGATATTAGTCTTGCATTGGAAAGGTATATCAAAATCAACTATACAAGTTTCCAAGAATTCAGTAAGATTTTGCAAAATGCTTTGGTTGCAATGTATTATAATAATTCTTTCCACTAGTAGATACCATGGACTATTTTGATAAGACTGAACTTTCATACTAGAATTACAGAAAGAAGATTTTCATTTTATAAAAAAAAGAAAAGAAAACAGAGGAGGCATAGAGGATTAACTCAAGCTTGCTAACAGTGAGCAGGTGGAAGCACACATTGGGAGCATTAAGAAATGACATAGAATATGTGTAAAAAAATTGTTAAAAATATGTAGGTGCACACTATTTTGTAGAAAGCCATTGTTTTTTGTATGGTTGTTTATGCTGAAATTATATATTCTACCATGCAACGTGCATATATATGTATGTGTGTGTATATATATTACTTTCCCTATAGTAAGTTTAGGTTTTCTACTCCAAGGAACTTGAAAAGATTTTGTACCTGGAGCAACATAGCCGATGGTTCCCCTTATTGCAACTGAATTGCTTGGACCTTGTGCCATGTCACTTGAAACAGTAGAAATAATTTTTGCCAACCCGAAATCTCCAATATGAGCCGTCATCTCATCATCCAAAAGAACATTACTCGGCTTTAGATCACCATGAATAATTGTAGACTCACAACCACAATGAAGATACTCAAGTGCAGAAGCAACATCAATGGAAATGTCCAATCTCTGAATTAGTTTAAGATTTCTGTGTTTTTCTGGCGGCTCATGGTCTCCCACTCCAACCTGATGCAACCATTTATCCAAGTTTCCATTGGCCATAAATTCATATACTAAAGCTTTGAATTCATCACCATTGAAATCCACACTAGAACAAATGCTCAAAATTTTTAATAGATTTCGGTGCCTTATGGCTCTTAGTGCCTTGCATTCTAACATGAAGCTCTTAGAAGCTCATGTGGTCTGAAGATTGAGTACCTTCACTGCCATAACCATCTGAACTTGATTAAGAATTCCTTTGTGAACTGAAGCATAACTCCCAAGACCAATTAGATTAGCCTCTGAGAATCCATTGGTGGCTTTGAGAAGCTCTGCATAAGAAACCCTAAAATATTGATGCATGATTGGGGACGTGCTAGAGGTCTTCTTTTTTGAAACATGACAACATTGAAGAAATATAAAGAAGCTGACAAACAAAGATAAAAATATCACAAGAACAACCACCACCAGGATCACTTTCATCCTGTGAAATAGCTTATTCTTGCATGATTTGGAGGATGGACTAGGAGGAAGGTCTAATTCTGCAGTACCTCCACATAGTGCATTATTTCCAACAACTGAAATTGCACTCCCATTTTGAAACACTCCTTGTAGTGGAACTTATCCATGTAGCCTATTAAAAGACAAATTCCAGATATCAAGTTGAAGCTCACCTAGATAACTTGGGATTTGCCCTGACAAATTGTTGCACAAAAGATCCAACCATCTTAAACCCCTCAGCATGCTCAAACTTTGAGGTATCTCTCCTTCAAATGAATTGGCCTCCAACATAAGCCATTCCAGACTCAAACAACTACCCAGAGTGTTTGGTATGGGTCCTGATAATCTATTATAGGATACATCCATGTATCCAAGATTTTTCAAAGACCCAATTTTCGATGGAAGAGAACCGGTTAGTGCATTGTGATCTAACGTGAGGAATGTTGAAATGGATGAGAGACTCATAATTTCAGGGGGTATTGAACCATAGAGATTATTTTTATGAAGGAGTAATGTCAATAAGCTATGACAATTGCCCAAACTCAGAGGTATGCCTCCATGGATGTTGTTTTCATGCAAGTATAGAGTAATCAAAGAAGTCAAATTACCAAGCGAAGATGGAAGTTCTGTGAATTTGTTCTGGTCTAAGTACAGAGCATGCAGCTTTTGAAGTCTTCCAATGGAGGATGGAATAGGGCTAGCAAGATTATTTGCTGACATAGATAAGACAGTGAGGTTGAGGAGGTTCACGATGCCTAAAGGAATGATTCCATGTATTTGATTATTGTGCAAATCTATCCAGCTAAGATATGTGGAGAGATTAGCTATGGAGTCAGGCAATGAACCTCTAAAAAGATTGTCACCTGCATCAATAAGTTGCAAACGGGTGCAATTTGTTAGAGACGAAATAAAAGTGAGGTCATCCTGCAACTGATTTTGAGGAACACTTATCCATCGAAGACTCAGAAGTTTTCCAAGATCCCTCGGCATTGTCCCGCTGAAATCATTTTCACATAATTGTATCGATTCAAGCTCCAAAGCGTTTGACAATGAAGTAGGAATTGTTCCAGTAAATAAATTGCGGTAAAGATAAAGTAACTTGAGATTAGGAAGTGATGCAGTGCTGATCAAAACAATAGTAACAATCTTAAGATCCGTTGATTCACACAAGAATACCGGAAATAAGACTCCTCTTTAGACCTGTTGATTCCCAAGAATACCGAGTTTAAAGGCTCAACCAAAGTTGATTCACACAGAATTAACCAAAGTTGGAACAAAGAGAATAAAACTCAAAATATATTAATCATCAAAAAACTCTAGAGCCCTAAGGCTTTACACCCACTATTTATAAGAAAAACAGAGGCCTAAACAAACAGTTTTGGAAATAAGGCAACACTAATAAAATATAAAAAACATAAAAAAACAGAGGCCTAATCAACGAATAAAATATAAGGCAAAATACTAAGGCAATTGCCAAAAGTAAAGGAGGCATATACTAAGGCAATTGCCAAAAGTGAACATAATAAAATAATGGCAACTAAAGCCATGGTCAAAGATTGCTTGCTGTGCTGTGCTGGCTCACGGAATACTTACTGTGCTGGCTGGCTATGGCTTGGCTACATCATCCTCTCCTGGTTGGAGAGAATTTGCCATCGAATTCACAGCTTTGTCAAGGGTGTTGTCACCGTGATAAGGAATGAGGTATCGAACGTTGAACACATTGAAAGTACGAATATGACTAGGCAACTGCAAACAGTAGGCATTTGAATTGATTTTCTCCAAAATTGCAAGGGGTCCAATTTTTCGTGCTGCCAACTTGTTATATTCACCGGCTGAAAACCTGTCTTTTGTAAGAACTGCCCACACTAAATCGCCAACTTCAAATTCGACCAATCAACGTTTCTTGACGGCTGTTAACTTATACTTGGCGACTGATTGTTGTAAGTTGGACTGGGTTAATTTGTGCACCTCTTGAAGGTTGTGAATCAACTCTTCTGCCTGCCCATTTATGCGCTTTAAGTCTGGCACAGGTACTAAATCCAGAGGGGCCCGAGGTTGGTAGCCATAATTGACATAAAAAGGACTAAAACCCGTACTTCGATTTACAGAGCGATTGTAAGCAAACTCTACTTGGTGCAATTTGTGATCCCATGATTTCGAATGATCCGTTACTAAACGCCGTAACATGTTGCCCAAAGAACGATTGACAACTTCTGTCTGTCCATCGGTTTGAGGGTGATAGGTGCTACTGAAATCAAGCTTTGTGTTAGCCAAGCGCCATCGACATCTCCAAAAATGACTAAGAAATCAGGTGTCCCTGTCAGATACAATGGACTGAGGGAGCCCATGCAAACGATAGATTTCTCAAAAATATAATTGGGCCACATTTACAGCATCCGTCGTCTTTTTGCACGCAATGAAATGGGCCATTTTTGAGAACCTGTCCACGACTACGTAGATGGAGTCACAACCTCGCTGAGTACACGGGAGTCCCAAAACAAAGTCCACACTAGCGTCAGTCCATGGCTAGTTGGGCACGGGTAATGGCATGTATAACCCTGCGTTGGTTGCGGATCCTTTGGATACTTGGTAGATGCGACACCCGTCCACAAGCTTGAAAATTTCTTTCCTCATAGAAGGCCAAAAGTAAGAACCAGCCACAAGCTGCAGAGTCTTGTCACGCCCAACATGGCCTTCTTCATTCAACTCCTTGATAATTCTCAATCGAAGACTTGATGCAGGCACACACAATTGGTTGCCTTTGAAGAGGAATCCGTCATGGAGAAGAAAGTTTGACCTCTGACCTGATTTAACTTCCGCCACAATACAAGAGAAATAGGGATCAACAGACAATAGTTCTTGAAAGGAATCAAATCCAAGTACTGTATTTCTCATAGTAGTAAGTAGAAAAGAACGGCCGCTAAGTGCATCAGCCACTTTGTTCAAGGCACCTAATTTATGTTTAATCACAAAGGTGAATTGCTGCATATATGCTGCCCAATTGGCGTGCCTTGAAGAAAGTTTGCCTTGGCTGTTGATGTGCTTCAACGCATCATGGTCAGAAAATAAAATGAATTCACTTTGGGACAGATAAGGATACCAATGTTTCAGGGATTGGACAATGGAATAAAATTCCACATCATAAGTGCTGTAGTTGCCTTTGGAACCGCTAAGCTTGTCACTAAAGTATGCAATTAGACGACCCTCTTGGCTCAAAACAGCCCCAACGCCCACTTTAGATGCGTCACGGTGTAGCTCAAACGTTTTAGCAAAATCTGGTAATATGAGGACTGGTGTTGAAGTCAATTTTTGTTTGAGTTGCTGGAATGCTTCTGTCGCTGCCTCTGTCCAATAGAATTGGCCAGCTTTCATGCAGTCCGTAATTGGTGCCATAATGCTACTGAAATGGGGAATGAACCTCCGATAGAACGAAGCCAACCCATGAAAGCTTCGTACGTCATGAATGTTTTTTGGTATTGGCCAGTCACGAACTGCATTAACCTTTCTTTCATCCACAGAAAGGCCATCTTTAGATACGACATAACCGAGGAACACAACAGTATCGGTTAAGAAGGAACACTTGTTGGTGCCAACATAAAATTTTGCTTCTTGCAGTACTGTTAGAACCTGGCGCAAGTGCTAGAGGTGCAATTCATTATTAGTGCTATAAACCAAAATATCATCAAAATAAACAACAAACTTCCCGATAAAAGGCTGAAATAGTTGGTTCATCACACGCATGAAAGTATTGGGAGCATTTGATAAACCAAATGGCATGACTAGCCGCTCGTAAAGCCCCTCTCGAGTTTTGAAGGCCGTCTTCCATTCATCACCTTCCCGAATCTGAATTTGGTGGTAACCACTTTTGAGATCCAATTTGCTAAACACAGTTGCTCCACTCAACTGATCTAATAAGTCATCCAACCGAGGTATGGGGAACCTATAGCGGATAGTGATCTTATTAATTGCCCTGCTATCGACGCACATGCGCCACGAACCATCTTTCTTGGGGGTTAGTAGTGCAGGCACGACACATGGACTGAGGCTTTCTTGGATATGTCCTTTGGCTAGCAATTCCTCCACTTGTCACCAAAGTTCTTCATGCTCTTTTGGACTCATGCGGTAGTGGGGTCTATCTGGAAAATTCGCTCCTGGAAGTAAGTCAATTTGATGTTGTATATCTCGCATGGGCGGTAACACTGGGGGTAACTCCTTGGGAAATACGTCATGGAACTTTGCAATTAGACCCTTCACAGGTTCAGGGATCTTACTCTCTACAGCACTGTCTTTGCCTACTAGCATGAACATCATTCCTGTTTCAGCCACTTCCTCCAAGAATCGGTGCATAGACAATAAACTAGAACTTTTCTCAGTGGCTAGTTTTGGTGCTTCTTCTTTATGAGGCTCGAGAACAACACGGATCTTGTTAAATACAAAGGAGTAGGTGTTCCTTCATCCATTGTGTAACACGTCGTGGTCAAATTGCCAAGGCCTTCCTAATAAAATATGGCAAGCATCCATCTGAACCACATCACACCATAACTTGTCCCTGTAATTAGAACCAATAGAAATTGGGACTAAGCAACGTTTGGAGACCGTTACCTCTTTGCCTTTCTGAAGCCATGACAGTTTGTATGGGTTGAGATGTTGGCTTATACTTATTCCCAATTTTGCTACAGCGTCCTCAGCAATGACATTCTCACAACTTCCGGAGCCAATTACAAACTTGCACACCTTCCCATTAATGGTACACGTGGATTGGAAGATGTTGTTTCGTAACCACCCATTCCCTTTAATCTCTCGAGGTGTATAGCAAGCCCTTCGCACAACCAATAGAGGACCATCATCGCCGGCAACTCGTTCTTCCTTGTCATAAATACTAACTTCGGGATCGTTGGTAGTATCTTGCGGAACTTCATTAGTCCCATCTTCGACAATCTCTTCGCTGTCTATGAATAGGCCCTTGCCAATTCGATCATCTTTTCTGCAATCTGCAGCACAATGACCAACTTCTCCGCACTTGAAGCAACGCATCCCACCACTAGTACCAGGGTTCCTGTTCGACTGTCCTCCTGGTGGTTTACCAGCCGTATCAACTTGAGGTGGTGCCCACCTTGCCCTTGGTAGATTCGTACTCGTATTTCGGTTTGTTGGGGACAGATTACGGTTGCCACTAGTGTTTCCACTTGGCCACCCTGTAACTCCTGAGCGATGCTTTGACCTTTTCTCTAATTGTAGAGCCCTCTGGTGTGCTTCAGAAATAGAATAGGGATCACATAAATTCAGGGTATCTTGATATTGTTCTTGCAATCCCCCGATGTACCTAGAAACAAGTTGGTTTTCGTTTTCAATAAGGTCATTACGTGACACCAATTGATAAAATTCAGTGGTATATTCATCGGTCGTCTTCGTCCCTTGCCGTAAATTCTGCAATTGTTGGTACATCATGCGCGTATAGTTATGAGGAAGGAACGCCATACGCATATGTTTCTTCATCTTTTCCCAAGAAGCAATCTTACTCTTTCCCTGTCTGGTTCGAGTTAACTTTATTTGTTGCCACCAATCCGCTGCTCTTCCCCTAAAGCGTATGGCCACCAAGGAAACTCGTTTGTTCTCCGGAACCTCCTTGAAATCAAGAACCTCTTCAACAGCAAAAAGCCAATCCAAGAATTCTTCGGGTTGAACACTGCTGTGAAATTCATGAATGTCAATTTTCAGGCCTACTTCCTACCGTCGTGAATTTGCTTCCATACCTTGTCGAACTCTTTCCCTTTTGAAATTTCCAGCAAAAAGGTTATCGTCTATCTCCTCCATACTTTCTTCATCCTCCATAGACCGTGGGTTTGGATGTGGCTGGTGTTGCTGCTGTTGTTGCAACGTTGCAAGTTGCTCGGTCAAGGCATCAATTTGTTGTTGCATCCTCGCCGCGTCAGCTTCATAAATGTCGTCCATGGGCCGCCTCCTCGGTGCCATCGTTGCCTATGCTCTGATACCAACTGATGCAGTGCTGATCGAAACAATAGTAACAATCTTAAGATCCGTTGATTCACACAAGAATACCGGAAATAAGACTCCTCTTTAGACCTGTTGATTCCCAAGAATACTGAGTTTAAAGGCTCAACCAAAGTTGATTCACACAGAATTAACCAAAGTTGGAACAAAAAGTAATAAAACTCAAAATATATTAATCATCAAAAAACTCTAGAGCCCTAAGGCTTTACACCCACTATTTATAAGAAAAACAGAGGCCTAAACAGATAGTTTTGGAAATAAGGCAACACTAATAAAATATAAAAACATAAAAAAACAGAGGCCTAATCAACGAATAAAGTATAAGGCAAAATACTAAGGCAATTGCCAAAAGTGAAGTAGGCAAATACTAAGGCAATTGCCAAAAGTGAACATAATAAAATAATGGCAACTAAAGCCATCGTCACGGATTGCTTGCTGTGCTGGCTGGCTATGGCTTGGCTACATCAGGAAGTGTGGAGCCTATATCAGAAGGAATATTGCCTTCAAGTTGGTTATAGTGTAGTAATAAGCAATTGATGGTAGAGATATTGTAAAGGCCAGACGGAACCTTGCCAGATAGGTTACTCGCATATAAGTAGACAGATGCCAGGCCTCGAAGCCTAGCAATTTCCGCCGGAATCTCCCCATGCAAATTACATTTCGATCAATCGAGATAGGAAAGAGATGAGAGGTTTCCAATGGCAGGAGGGATGGTACCTGAAAGCTTGTTTGTATTCAAGTCTAAAGTTTGAAGCCTTGACAAAGAGCCCAACTCAGCTGGGATGTTCCCGGTTAGATTGTTGTTGACGAAGTCCAGATATTCAAGTTTTGAGCAGTGAGAAAGGTTGGTTGGTATTCGACCGTCAAACTAATTGCTACTGAATTCTATTATTTGAAGCCGAAACAAGCGACCCATCTCCTGTGGAATTGGGCCGTGGAAGCTATTGTTTGGAAGAATGATTCTTTTGAGGAAGGAGAGGTTTCCTACATGAGATGAGAGTGATCCAACCAGGCCTTGTGACCTTAGAGTTATCCCAATGACTCTATCAGGATGTTGGCGACTACACAAAATGCCGTTCCACTAGTGGAGTGAATGATTCCAGGAAGAGAGGGCACCAAATGGGTCTTCAACAATTGCAGCCTTGAAGGCCTCCAATGCTACTCTATCTGTCTCATTATTTGCCATGATGCATTTTGCTGCAGGGATAATGCACAAGAAATAGCACCACAACACAAGGGTAGTGTAGAGCACAATAACCAATTTTGCCATGGTTTTTTTAAATGATGAATTGATTATTTTATCAGGGTGGCTGGTATATATATAATATTCTAATCTGAATTTCCTAGCTCTTTAAAGTATGAACCATTAAAAATAAATAAATAAATTTTGTTGAGACAGAGACACTGAAAGACTTGGGGTGAAGGTTGCAAAAGGGAAAATGATTGAAATAGATGGTGATAATGATGGTGGTGGACCATGAAAGACCAGTGCATCCCTCTTTTAAAAAAAAATACAAATATAGCTTTTGAATTTTACTCAAAATATAAAAATTTTTGTGATCCTAGAAATTACAAATATCTCATTATCATAAATTTTTATTTAACATAATTAACAGAAAAGATAAAATTTCTAACTACTCTATTATAAATCAAACCAAATCAACCTACGTCATAAGTCCCATCAAATGGGGTCAGCTACATTAATCTTTCTTCTCCCCTCGATCCTATCAAATATCATTTGGCTAGTCAAATTAAGGAGATTCATATCTCTATTTATTACATTAGTCCACGTCAATCTAGGTCTGTCCCTTCCCCTTACACTTACCTCTACCGGCACTGTATTGTATATTTTCACTGCTGCCTCTGTTGGTCTCCGTTATATATGACCAAACTATCCCAATCTATTTTCTCTCAATTTATCTTCAATCGGTACTACTCCTACCCATTCACGAATATACTCATTCCTAACTCTGTCGTTTTTAGTCTTGCCACATATTTACTTTAGCATTCTCATATCAGCAACACTCATCATATCAATATGTTGTTTTTTAATTAGCCACCATTCCGTTCTATACAATATCGCTGGTTTAATATCCGTTTGATAGAACTTTACATGAATTGTTAATTGAAATATATTTCTAACATTGTTAAAAAATGTTAATTAGTTAATGATTTATTAACAAAAAACGGTCAATTATTATGCGATTAGAAACTTGAAAGTGTGAAATGTAATTTGTAGAACCATAAAAGACAATCTGTATATTAAGAAAATTTTAAGGGAAGTATTTATAATTTATCCCAAAAAAAAAAAAAAAATT
This sequence comes from Camellia sinensis, assembly GCF_055761805.1. Lineage (NCBI taxonomy): Eukaryota > Viridiplantae > Streptophyta > Magnoliopsida > Ericales > Theaceae > Camellia > Camellia sinensis. Next base: position 131,231,344 of record NC_138966.1, read on the forward strand.
GCTACCTACCATCATTGATTCAATATTGTAGGTGTTTGGCTCTTGATTTACAGTCCATATGTTTTCACAAAATTTTTATTTTTAACATATTATAGTGTTTGTACAATGAAAAAGAAAAATTAGTACAAAAATATTTTTCATAATTTGTGGAAAGCAAGCTTATTGGGTAGGAAAATATTTTCTACTTTTAAAAAGTACAAAAAATATTTTTCAAATTAAAATCTTACTAATGTTTTTTTTTTTTTTTGAGGCTAAAATCTTACTAATGTTATCACTAGTAGATTTTACTCAAGTTGGTTTTTTACAACTAAAATTCTCATTTGGCAAGTGATGATTTTAATTAAAAAATTACTAAAAAAATCAAAAAGCTAACAAGTTATACCAAAAAGTCAAAGATTCTCTCTCTTTTTTTTTTTTTTTTTTTTGGGTAAGCAAGTCATAAATTAAAGACAAATGAATACAAATACAATGGGCATACCCTAGGCCCTACCAAACGCTATACAACAACGAAAAAGAAAACAAAAGACAAACGGGCAACATCATGGCACACCTATCCAAAAAAAACAAGAGGAAAGGGGCCCACCTGATAAACAGAGTAAAACGTATAGGACAGAAATAAGGCACCAGAATGATATGTTCATGGTAGCCTAAAGAAAAGAGAACAAATAACCCTACACAACCCGCTAAAGAAGTAATAGTCGCCCAAAAATTAAAAAATCAAAAAGTCAAAGATTCTCTCTACTTTTTACACATTTTTTCATAAAAAATCAAAAAGTCATCCCAAACAAACTAATTTTTTTCTATCATGTTTTAGTCAAAAAATCAAAAAGTTACTAAAAAAGTCTGTTGCCAAACGAGGCCCTTGGGATGGGATAGGTTTCTCTCTAGTTGGTTTTCCCAACTAGAGGGTGTTGTTAGTACTTTGTGGGTCCATCAAGGAGCCTACATCGATGATCCAAACACTCAATGTGTAAGATTCGTTAAGTGCTTCATCTCTGTAAAAAATCAATTTTATCAAATATCGATAGCCACTGTATCGAATCACATTTGTGTCAACAATTTATCTTTAAAATCATATTAACCGTTGATATAAATGTGATCTGATCAAGTGGCTATCGAAATCCAATAAACCTGTTTTTTACAGCTATAAAATACTCGATGACCCCAACACATTGAATGGTTTGGATTATCGATGTGAACTCTATGGTAGGTCCATGGAAATCCAACAGTACCCATAATCCAATTTAAACTGAAGAGAAAAAAAATATTTTTATTATTAACAAAGTCACTGATTATATTAGTTTTAAGGTCACAATAAAATATAAAAATATTCCGTTACAAAAATCCACCAGTCCAATTTATTAGATTGAAGAAAAGAAAATATTCTCACTATTAACTAAACATTAGTTATATTTGTTTCACAATATTTAGTTTAAAAAAAAAAAATTACTCAAATAGTTTTTGTAGTTTCATGATTTGTCAATTTCGTCTCTATTGTTTTGATTTGTTTAATTTTGCCCCTTAATTTAAGGGATTATGTGATATTGTTTCAATAAATAAGGACCGTTAGGTTTGATGGACAGAAAGTTATAATTTGCTCAAACCATGTGTCATTTTAGTCATTGTAGTTCATACGATATGTCAATTTAGTCCCTATCACGTATTGTGTAAACTACTGGAACTAAATTGGCACATCGTTTGAGTTTTTGTCAACCAAACCTGACAACCTGTTATTTATGGGATTAATATAACACAATCCGTTAAATTAATAGGTAAAATCAAACAAATTAAAACAACTGAAACTTAATTGATACCTCATATAAATTATAAGAACCATTTACGTAATTTACCCTAAAAAAAATTCTGTCAAAACAAACAAGACGCGATTTCAACTTTCAAAGCAATCAATTCAATTGAACAGAACCTCCATGGAAGAGAAGTCAAGAAGGTGGAGTTATTCGGAAAAATTACCTCAAAGCGACCATATGACATGGAGGACTGGGTTCTTTTCTAATTCGTAAACCAAAAGTGATTTTAACTTCGAGGTCACGTTTGTTTAGCGGATTAAATTAGATGAGATTATTAATGATTTAACGAATTAGGTTGGATGGAATTGCTAATGAGAGAATGGTTAATGAAGAGATTGTTAATGTGAGAATTTTTAGTGAGGGAATTAAGTAAAAGTGTATTTGTTATGATGGTAGTGTATGAGATGACTAGCAATGAAATTATTAAATTATTTTTATATAAAATAAATAAATAAATTATTTTTATATTAAAAAACCTAAAACAAATATTAAAACAAACTAGTGCACTTGGTAAAAAAAATAATTTTTTTATATAAAATAGATTCAATTTGTTCACAATTTTCTTGATCTCACTCAAAATTCAGCCAAGCTAATCTTTCTACTAAGGAGGATTAGTAAGCCCCTCGAACAATTACTCTTCCCTCCCAAATTATCACCAAACAAGCTATGGAGAAGACTCATAACCATAATACTCCAATCCTCCCACCCACACCGATAAACAAACATGGCCTCAAAGCAATCAATTCAAAGGAACAGAACCTCCATGGAAAAGAAGTCAAGAAGGTGGAGTTATTCAGAAAAATTACCTCAACGCGACCGACCATATTACGTAGAGGACTGGGTTCTTCTCTAATCTGTGATTTAGATAGGAGGGTATTATTGTTTAGAATCGTAAAATTTATCACCGCTTTTCTTTTAATGATTCAAACGTTTATTTTATAATATCTTTTGTATATATGATTTATAAAAAAAAATTAATATGATATTTATAATCTATTTAATTAATCACATCTGTTACAAAACCAAAAAAAATGGTTATATTTTAAAAAATACTTTTGTTATTTACCTTTTAGTGACAAATGTGACAAATTGAACAAGTTATAAATATCGAATCCATTTAGTTTTTTATTTATTTATTTTTATTTTTTTACAAATGACTTGACAAAATAAACAATTTAGATAATCAAAACATGACCGATGGTGAAAAACATGAGCTGGGAAAACAACCTCTAGTCTAGATTATAGATTGGAAGGGAGTCAACGTATAGAGGTTGGACTTATGTAAGTTTAAATTAAAACTTGACCATCGTGTTCATGTTACTTGGGACCATCATGGGTCTTGTTTCAATGATTCAAACTATTCATTTGGTAAGATCCACCGAATATATTATTAATGAAAACAATTAGTTGGATGTAATTTGTTGACAATTCCGGCTGTGAAATCAAAGAATTTGAGAAAGCTAGTAGAGAAGGGTATTGCAGGGGTCGCTGAGCTCAAAACAACACAACTCTATAGAGAGTCAAACATCTTCCCACCCACGCCAACCTCCCCACCGTAAAAACTAAAAATAAAATAATTTCATTTGATTCCCTTAATTATCGTCATTTTTTCTATTAGTTTTATTTTATTCTTATTTGAATTTTTAAGTTTTTAACTTCAACTAATATGAATTGGAAAAGATTGTCTAAATCAACAAGGGTTAAAATCTAATTTAATAATAAAAAAATCAAAACAGCTAAATCAACGGTTCTCTAAGGTTTATTTGTTGTATATTTTGTTTGATTTTTTGGGATATCATATAAATTTTTTACAGTGTTTATTGTTATTTCTGATTAGTGTTTAGTATGATTTTTGGTGCACTGCAAACCAATATGTTATGCAATGATTTGAAAATCCTAGCAGGAAAATAACCAAACACAAACCTGCAGTGTCACGACCCCATTCCGCCCCTAGTAGAATGGTGCCATGATGGCCAGTAATCCAAGATTACCCAAGGCCAACTCAGTAAAATTCGCACACAATCAAAGTATAAATATATGGGGCTCACAAGTGCAGAAGCAATATATATACAATTCTAATTAGTCCCTAACAGCTGTGCATAAGTCAAATGGAATAACATACATCTTAACAAGGTCTTACAACTTGGGTACAATAAAATGAAGTACAAAAATGCATCTTGACCAAAAGGCTTCTCGAACCATTACATACAAAATACAATGAAATGCAAGTTAAGAAGCATGATCTTCAAGATGCTACAAAATGCGAATCCAAAACAAGTTGCAAAGCACATCTAGGCGTCGCCGCCGTCCTGCTCATCACCTACATATATATAGAGAGGGTGAGCTTGGATACTCAGTGAATGGTACAAGTAATAAAGGGTTTGCATGAATAATATCCGAGATCTTTATCAAAGCGATACACATTATATCTTGTACAAAATCAAAGACAAAACAAGTTCATCTAACAAGTCTTTCAAGCTTCATCAATCAAAGTCTTTCAAGGCTTTCAAGTTTCAAGGGATGACATTAACAAATGTTGTGCTACAAAGGCTTATAGTCCCCTAGCACGTACAGACTTTCAAAGGTTGTGCTACAAATGCTTATAGTCCCTTAGCACATACGGACTTTCAAAGGTTGTCATCCAAAACAAAACTTATGCTTGGCACGCAAAACAAGGATAATCATTCATGCTTGATTAAATACTTTTCGAAACAAAGCAAAGCAAGGCTTATCAAAACATTATAACATAGCTTTATTAAAGATACCACTCACATAGTTCTTCAACGTCGGGGTCAAGCGAGAGTCCAAGTCCTACAAACACATGGCAAAGTCTATTGAATGCACTTTCAAACAAGCTTTACATGAATGCAAATGATCTCGGCATTCCTTCAAAACTAAGTCGAACCGAAACAAAACACTGTTTCTCATCTCGGGAAAACTTGCTAGTGTCACGGCCTTGGAATTTCTGAACCAACCCTCAGTCTTTCCAAGCCAACCGTGCGGCCTTAGATGCTTGTAGCACGCCTTGCTTGCACCTAAGTAAGCCTTTTGTGGAAGGGAGCTAGGGGAATGCACACACAAGAGAGATTTAGAGAATATTAGCTTTGTATTGCACTAGAGAGAAAGCTTACAACTTGGATCTACTTCTTAGTTCTTGGTTCTTGGGTGTTAGTTTGGCCAAATGAGGGCCTCCCCTTTATATAGCCTTACATAGAATATTCTAGAACTACTATGGTGGAGAGTGTTCTAGACACTTCCACCTATTACATCTAATAGACTATTCTAGAACTATATGGATGGAGGGGATTCTAGATCCTTCCCTCATCCTCTCAAAAACCCTATTCTAGAACATACATACAACCTTCAAGTATTATGTATAATGTTCTATATTATTCTAGAGTCTTCTAGGCAATTCTCCTATAGCCTTTATTCTTGTAGCCATTCTAGAGAGTTCCAGAACTCTCTAGCATCCTTCCTGGTCTTCATCATTTCTCAAGTCTTCCAGGAGCTTCCAAGCCATTTTACTAGTCTCACTTTCTTGAGATTTCCTCCTGTTGGACAATTTGGCCTGGTCACGTTGGCGGGTCGTGACATTCTCCCCCACCTATGCTCGCGACGCCCTCGTCGCGGCTCCTTCTTTGAAGTCGCTGGTTCTTTCCTTGACTTGCACCTTCTTGGTTTTCCTTTGTCCACCGTTGGCACCATGTTAGGACCCCCGTCCATAATGCACATTTTGTTGTCGCGAGGCAACATCGCCACGTTGAACTCTTGCGATAACTCTATTTCTAGCACCACGCCACAGTCATTGCGCCACTCACCAAGGTCCAGCTCAACCCCTCGAGCCAAGCCATCCACAGGCTTTGCCTTGGCGTTTACCACTTTAGAGAGCACCATGCCACAGTCATTGACTTCTTTGCGCCGCTCACCAAGATGTAGCTCAACCCCTTGAGCCATGCCATCCGTAGGCTTTTCCTTGGTGTTTTCCACCTTCATCAATCCTTGACCCCCATCAAGGTTCAGACCAACGCTCTTGGCCTCTTCCGCATTGATGAAGTGGAGCGATGCCCCGGTGTCGACCATGACTTGGGTTGCCTCCCCATCGACCTTGTCCTCTACGTACATCAAACCCTTATCCCCTTGGGTTGATGCAGTACGCTCCGCTTCAAGCAGCTGCAGAGATCCCATGCAAGACTGCTCTTCCCTTTCTTGCTCCTCCAGCTTTGCAATGAGACTCCTCCTCTTAGGACAATCCCTTGCCCAATGTAGCTCATCGCAAAGGAAGCAGTTATCTCTGGGCTTCATATCCTTAGCCCACTTTGCCCATTTGCCCAAATTAGTAGCAATCTCCCCTCCGCGGTGCTCCTCTGTGCGAGTTACTCCCGACATAGTGCCCTTCCGTCCCCAAGTCACGACGCCTTCGTAACCCGCTCTGATACCAACTGTCACGGCCTTGGAATTTCTGAACCAACCCTCAGTCTTTCCAAGCCAACCGTGCGGCCTTAGATGCTTGTAGCACGCCTTGCTTGCACCTAAGTAAGCCTTTTGTGGAAGGGAGCTAGGGGAATGCACACACAAGAGAGATTTAGAGAATATTAGCTTTGTATTGCACTAGAGAGAAAGCTTACAACTTGGATCTACTTCTTAGTTCTTGGTTCTTGGGTGTTAGTTTGGCCAAATGAGGGCCTCCCCTTTATATAGCCTTACATAGAATATTCTAGAACTACTATGGTGGAGAGTGTTCTAGACACTTCCACCTATTACATCTAATAGACTATTCTAGAACTATATGGATGGAGGGGATTCTAGATCCTTCCCTCATCCTCTCAAAAACCCTATTCTAGAACATACATACAACCTTCAAGTATTATGTATAATGTTCTATATTATTCTAGAGTCTTCTAGGCAATTCTCCTATAGCCTTTATTCTTGTAGCCATTCTAGAGAGTTCCAGAACTCTCTAGCATCCTTCCTGGTCTTCATCATTTCTCAAGTCTTCCAGGAGCTTCCAAGCCATTTTACTAGTCTCACTTTCTTGAGATTTCCTCCTGTTGGACAATTTGGCCTGGTCACGTTGGCGGGTCGTGACACTAGGCACCAACCAGGTCTTGGCCGAGGTCCCACACCTCCTTGCCGAGGTGTGGCCCCGATGGCCACATTCAAGGAAATGAAGTCGGGAAAATCTGGGTTTCCCTTTCTTGAAGAACATGAACATGAAGAACATAGATGCAAAGATCATAACTTATCATTACAAAATCTGAGATTTCATGCTATGAATTCAAAACATGGACCTGGGTACCCATACTCGAAGATCTTATGAAAACAAACACAAAAACATGAATCTTGATGCAAGCTTTCGGATCAAACAAGGCTTTTATTCAAGAACACATGAATGACACTTTCTCTTTCTAAAACCAAACTTTAAATTGATGCATGGCTTACAAATCGTGCTCGATCATGCAATGCAGCTAGATGAACAATAAGAACAACAAGAGTAGATTAAGATTCTAACCTCGAAACACAAATCAAACGGTTTGAACTCTAAGGAGCAAGTTTGGAAATCTATTTCCTCTCTAAGAACTCCTTCTCCCTCTTCTAGAGCTTCTCTCTCCTCAAGAACAAAGACATACAACAAATGATACATTTCTCTCTCTGCCGGCTGATTTAACACTCAGCTCGAACACGTAGCAACGGCTTGTTGGCTCTACTCAAAAAGGTGACTGAGTGAAAAGACAAGACCATGAAAAAGTGTGTTCAACAAGCAAGATGGCATAGGCACTCCGGCAGGTAATGATCTCGGCTAAAAACAAGGCATCGGCAAGTAAGGAACAATGATCTCGGCGAAGAAGGACAACACTTGGCCCAGCTGTGTCACACCTCGGTCTAGGTCGCACCAATCCAGGAACAAGATCACTTAGGTGCAAGGTAACATCTCGGCCTAGATAATACACACCTCGGCCTTGGTGATGAACACCTCGGCCTAGATCATGACATCTCGGCCAACATGCCATGGTGAAGGTGGAGGTCAACTAAAGTGGTTCCAAGATGGTTCTAAGCTTAAGGTGACCTCGGCTTGGATTAACCTAGGCTAAACACGCACACCAAACAAGGAACAAAGCATGCAAGTAATACTTATGCAAGACAAATCAAGGTTTTGCAAGTGCAACATATCAAGACAAGATCATGGAATATATGCAAGCATGACTAAAGTAAAGTGAGAGTTGTTACATCCTACCCTCCTTAAAGAAGTTTGGTCCCCAAACTTAAGTTACCTTGCTCTACAAATAACTCCAGATGTCAGATTTTCACTTCTTCTTCCTTTTTCCATGTGGCCTCCTTGCCATAATGCTCCTTCCATTCAACCTTTACCATCGGTATCGACTTGTTTCTCAACTGTCTCACTTGTTTGTCAATAATTCTCATCAGCTTCTCCTCGTAGCCTAAATCTTCATTAATCACAATCCCGGAGTAATCAATTACATGCAGTGGATCCCGAATATACTTCCTTAACATCGAAATATGGAACACATTGTGAACTTGACTTAGTTCTGGTGGTAAAGCCAATCTATAGGCAGCTGGGTTAACCTTCTCAAGTATTTCAAACGGCCCGATGTAACGAGGTGCTAACTTACCTTTCTTCCCAAATCTGGAAGTTCCTTTCATTGGTGAAACCTTTAGGAATACATGATCCCCAACTTCAAATTCCAACTCTCTTCTTCTCTGGTCGGCATAAGTCTTCTGTCGACTGTGAGCAGTTTTGATCCTTTGTCGAATGAGCTTAATCTTCTCGGTTGTAACTTCAACTAGCTCGGGACCAATCAAAGCTTTATCTCCCATTTCAGTCCAACATATTGGCGATCTGCACTTCCTTCCATACAAAGCTTCATACGGCGCCATGCCAATGTTAGCTTGATAACTGTTGTTGTAAGTGAATTCTACTAACGGTAGATGTACTTCCCAACTACCCTTGAAATCTAACACACATAGTCTGAGTGTCTGAATCGTTCTTTCTGTTTGTCCATTGGTCTGGGGATGAAAAGTTGTGCTAAACTTCACCTCGGTTCCCAAAGCTCTTTGTAAACTTTGCCAAAATCTAGAAAGAAACTTCGGATCTCGGTCTGACACAATGGACATCGGCACTCCATGAAGTCTCACAATCTCATTCATATACAGTACATCAAGTCGGTCAGCATTGAATGTAGTCTGAACAAGCAAGAAGTGTGCTGACTTAGTTAATCTGTCAATGATAACCCAAATTGAATCCATGCCTTTTTGTGTCCTTGGCAAACCAACCACAAAGTTCATGGAGATGTGTTCCCATTTCCACTTAGGAATCGGCAAAGGTCGAAGTAGTCCTGCTGACCTCTGGTGTTCTGCTTTCACTTGTTGACAATGCAAACACTGGGATACGAACTCGGCTATTTCTCTTTTCATATTCGGCCACCAAAAAGTTTGTTTCACATCTTGATACATCTTAGTGTTCCCTGGATGAACAGCAAATCTGGAACCATGAGATTCCTTCAGAATCTTTCTTTTCAACTCTGGAATGTCGGCCATGCACAATCTTCCTTCAAACTTAAGTACTTGATTTTCAATAGTGTACCCTGACCTCGGCTTAGTGAGAACCTCATCGGCAACTTTCTTGAAGAATCCGTCTTCCATTTGTCTGGCCTTCACTTCCTCTATAGCGGTCGGCTCCACTAAAATCATGGCTAAGCATGCCAGACTTCCAACTAATTTTCTGCTCAATGCGTCGGCTACTGAGTTTGCTTTACCTGGGTGATACTGAATTTGCATGTCATAGTCTTTCAATAACTCAAGCCATCTTCTTTGCCTCAAATTTAGCTCCTTCTGAGTGAATAAGTACTTTAAACTCTGATGATCTGTGAAAACTTGCCAAGAAGCCCCGTACAAGTAATGACGCCAAATCTTCAAAGCAAACACCACGGCTGCTAGCTCTAAATCATGGGTAGGGTAATTCTTTTCGTGAGGTTTCAACTGACGGGAGGCATACGCTATAACCTTACCTCCTTGCATTAACACGTAACCCAATCCCTTATGTGAAGCATCACTATAAATCTGAAATTCTTCTTTGTCTGACAGTAGTATAAGTATCGGTGCTGTAACCAACCTCGTCTTTAACTCCCAAAAAGCTGATTCCCTATCCTCGGTCCATTCATACGCCACTCCTTTCTGAGTTAGTTGTGTCAGTGGTACTACAATTCTTGAGAAATCCTTCACAAACTTCCTGTAATAGCCGGCCAAACCCAGAAAACTACGAATCTCGGACACATTAGTCGGCGTCGGCCAATTCACGACAGCTTCAATCTTACTTGGATCAACAAAGATTCCTTCTTCATTAATCACATGGCCCAAAAATGAAATGCTGGAAAGCCAAAATTCACACTTGCTAAGCTTGGCATACAATTTCTTGTCTCTTAGGATTTGTAAGGCTAGCCTCAAATGCTTCTCATGCTTATCACCACTCTTGGAATAGATCAGTATGTCGTCGATGAAAACAACCACGAACTTGTCTAGGTACGACTTAAAAACTCTGTTCATCAAATCCATGAATGCTGCAGGAGTGTTGGTCACTCCGAAAGGCATTACCAAAAATTCGTAGTGGCCATACCTTGTCCGAAAAGCAGTCTTCTTGACATCCTCGGCCTTAACCTTCAGCTGATGGTAGCCCGACCTCAGATCAATCTTAGAAAAGACCTGTGCCCCTTGTAGTTGATCAAGTAAATCATCAATCCCCGGCAATGGATATTTATTCTTGATAGTCACCTTATTTAGTTCTCGGTAGTCGATACGAAGACGAAGTGTACCATCCTTTTTCTTGACAAATAGAACTGGTGCTCCCCAAGGTGAAGTGCTCGGCCTAAAAAATCCCTTGTCCAACAATTCTTGTAATTGTAGTTTCAGTTCCTTGAGTTCGGCTGGGGCCATTCAATAGGGTGTTTTGGAGATAGGTTGGGTTCCCGACATAACATCAACTGTAAATTCTATTTCCCTATCCACTGACTGGCCAGGCAATTCATTTGGAAAGGCATCGGGGAATTCTCTAACCACTGGGATGTCGGCTAACTCAACATTTTCATTCAATTCACTTAGTATACTACACAGATAACCTTGACACCCCTTTTGGATCAACTTATAGGCTTTCATGGATGAGATTAAGTAAGGTGGGGGTACTACTCTTTTACCCTGGAAAATAACCTCGGCTTGATTTGGGGGTTTCAGTGTGACATTCTTTGAAACACAATTAATAGATGCATGATTCGCTACTAACCAGTCCATTCCCAATATGACATCAAAGTGAGTCATGCTTATCGGCATTAAATCAACTAATAATTCTACGCCCTTAATCACAACGACACACGCCCTATAAATGGATGCAACAATCATAGTTCTCTCAGATGGAGTAGACACATATAACACATAATCAAGGGGTTCTTGTTCTCTATTTAACTTCTCGGCAAACTTAGCAGATACAAATGAATGTGCAGAACTCGAATCAATCAATATGTATGCATCTTGAGAGCAGATTGGGAGTATACCTGACACGACTGTCTCAGCATTCTGAGTGTCTCCTGGTACCAATGCAAAAACTCTGCCCTGTCTTGTCTGGGCCCTTCCGATGTTATTTCTCTGTGCGAAGCCCGGGTTACTCCCATTCTTCTTACCATCATCAGTCCTTGCCTTCGGACAGTCTTTCATGCGGTGACCCATTTTGCCACATTCAAAACAGGCTCCTGATGCCCAACGGCAAACTCTGGAATACGGTTTCCCACAACTTGCACACGTCGGCTTAGCATTACCTTCCTGGTTCGAGTTGCTGGAGCTGCCCACATTCGCTTTCTTCTTGGCGTTAAACGGAACTCGGCGACTATCATAGTTCTGTCTCTTCCTCTAGCTCTCTCCTGAATTCTAATATCGGTTCAAGTTAGCTTCTGCAAGGATGGCCTTGTCCAATACTCCGGCGTAAGTCGACATGTTGAGCATGTTAACTCGATCTTGTATCGGCCCACGAAGTCCACTTTCAAACTTCCTGGCTTTTCTATATTCATCATCGACCATGTGAGGTGCATATCTCGCCAACTCAGTAAAAGCACGGTCATATTCTGCCACTGTCCTCCTGCCTTATGTTAGAGTCTAGAACTCTGTAGGCTTGCGGTCTCGAACGCTAAGGGAAAAGTGTTTGTTGTAAAACAACTCTAAAAATCTGGCCCAAGTCAAACCTGGGTTACTTTCTCGGGTCGTCATCCACCATCTTCGTGCATCGTCGTCTAATGTGAACGCGGCCAATGACACCTTCTGGGCGTCGGTACTGGGAAAAATCTCAAACAGTTTCTCCATTTCCAAGACCAACGCCTCGGCTTTCATCGGCTCTATACCCCCATGTAGACGTCCCCGAACGCCTTGGGAGGGTGAGCTCCCGTTCTGTTCATTTGGGGTCACTACAGCTTAGGACTCTCAAATTGTCACGGTTCTTAATCTAAACCAAAGAGTCCAAATCCGGCAAATCGTTTTGAGAAAACAGATTTTTAGAAAAGAAATGCCAAACATGGACTGCTTTGCCAGATACAGAGTCGCCACCTAAATATTTTATTTTGGGAAATTTAGGAAACCCTGACTCGTTGCCTAAGGCCACGTGTCCGTCATCACCAAAGTTGCCTCGGCTCGGGAACTTGGGTACAATTGGGGAATGTCACTTCGTGAGCACCCCCGCTCGCCCGATCAAAGATCGGCCTCTATTAACCATGATATCTATTTTTGAAAACATTATGCGTTCTTATTCCGGTTATTAGCCTAGATTACTATGTGATGCGCACAGCATACAAGTATAGACTGGATCGCCTGAATTGGAACAAAACATTTTGTTTTTGAAAGATGGTTTGCTACTCGCAAGTAGGCTTAAAATGCAGATTTTGCCACCCTCAGGTGGGCTTAGAAAAGATGGTTTTGCCACTATCTAGTGGGCTTAAAACAAACAGTTGATGATTTATTCCAATCCAAGTAACCCAACCTTCACCCACAGGCATTCAGGCAGTTATATCACATAAGCAATTAGCCTCATGGTAAGCATGCTATTCATGGCAGTCACTCACACGCATGCAAGGATGCTAAAGCATAAAACTCACCGAGTACTCCAAGCCAAAAAAGAAGCTTATTAGAAATCCATGCATGATCCTAATTATACAGAAATGCCTAATGCAACACATGCAAAAATGCAACTATAGTAGGCTCGGCTATTCTAAACATGGCATATGAAATGCTACAACTAACATGTATTCAACTTGGAATTGAAAATATAATGCAGTTAGTATGATGCGCCGAGCCCGGTGCATGCAATACAGATGAATGAATGCAAACATGCTATCATACTGTATGCTAATTAAAATATGACCTAATCTAACCATCATAAGCGGATAAATAAAAGGGAGAAAGACGTGGGGTTGGAAGACATACAACACACACACGCACTACAGTTGTGCCCTCGCGCAGAGGGTCCGAATAAAATAATATACAGTCCCAAATAATACAGTCCAAATAATACAGTCCGAATATAAACAAATTCCTAATTAATTTACAAATTAACTAAGAAAAGTAATAAACTGGCATGCAAGCCAGGGACTGCCTTGACTCTTCTTCAGATGATGAATGATGCATGTCTGGGTTGCCTTGCGCGGAAATCCATTGGGATGCCCCGATTAGCCTCTGTTTTACAATTATTCTTGGAAAGCGCGCCAAGCTCCGGAAGTTTGCTGATTCTTGATTTGCTGCAACAGAGAGCAGGAAAGGGGCATAGCAATGTATTTTCACAAATGTATGCATGCCTCGATCCTCGTGCCACCAATCACGCATCTCGATGCATGATGGCCGAGGAGTCGAAATGTGCAACTCAATATAGAATGAATGCACATGAAAACTCAACTAAAACCTAACTCCATCATGGATAATCCGGAGTGTCGGTGACTGGGAATTGAGACACGTTCCGTCACTCGGAGTACAAAACGTACCTTGTTTCCCGTGCTCGGGCTAACTCCTATCCCAAACACAATGCAATATGCATGACATGCATGAATGCAACTAATATACAACCTAGCATGCACAATGCTATGAAATGGCATACACAATGCATGAGGTAACATGGCATACACAATGCACAATGGACTTACATCAATATGAGTGGACCTCAGCCACACTCACATAGGAGGCCATCAGATGAAAATGAGACAACTCGGAAGGCGTGCACACGTGCACGCAAACTGAGGACTGAACCTAAGGCACAAAATGCCACTCTAACAAGACATGGCAAAGCATGGAATATGGCATACAAGCATGAAAATTTAAGAGGCAATAAGTGATGCAAAACAGCCCCGAAAGAGGGCAAAATAGCACCCGATGCATGGAATGGTCCCGAAATGCAAGATTAAACACTTGAAATGACTTGTAGCTACATCAAGAATGCATTATTTGCTTATGACATGTGAAGACAGATTCAAGGAAGTCCCAAAACAAGCACATTTTCAGTTTTAAACAAGGCCAAACAGCAAACAAAAATAGGGCAAAACTAGCATGCAAAAATGGCCCTAAATGTGAGATAAAGAAGCAACTCACAGCTGCTGACCCCAAACAGATTAGGGCGCTTCAAAAATATTGAAGAGGGTCCCAAAATATGACCTTTTAAAGTTTATGAAAAACCACAAAAACCAACACAGGTATGGCTAAGCTCTCATGCAAGAAATGGGCCAAAAGAGGGGCAAAGAAGCAAGTGGTGGTTGCTGGCCTCAAACACAAAGGGGCCCTTCAACAATGTTGAAGAGGGGCCAAACATATTGCACTTTACAGTTGATGGACAGACCCAAAACAGTATGCAAGAATGCTCAAAATGCTATGCAAAGCAAGGCCAAAAAGAGAGATATAACACAAAGTATATAAAGGATGCCTCAAAAAGTGAAAGACCCTTAATGAAACATGAAGAGGGGGTCAAAATAAGGTCATTTGTAGTTCGGATCACAGCCCAAAAACAGAAGCAAAAGAGGCTAACAAATCATGCAAAAATGGAGCCAAAAGAGAGATATAAAGGCAAGTAGAAAATGGAAGCCACAAACAGTGATGAGCCCTTCAACAATGTTGAACAAGGGCTCAAAATAAGCAACTTAACAGTTTATGACATGCCTCAAAACAGTCTACACGTAGGCCAAAAATACTACACAAGGAATAGGCATACAAGAGGGATAATGAAGCAAGTGTGACAAGGAGGCCTCAAACAGTGAGAGGCCCTTAAACAAACATGAAAAATGGCTCAAAATAAGCCTAGTTCCAGTTAGGGTCGGAGCCCAAAACAGCAAGAAAATATGACTTAGAAAGGATACAAAAACAAGCTAAAAAGAGAGAAAATGGTGCTTACCCTTGAAGACCAAACTTTAGGCAACTCTTGGCTTGAGTTTGGTGACTCTTAGGCTCTGAAGAACAACCTCCAGCTGCTGGAATGGAGGATTGAAGGGTGGGGTTATGGGTTGGTGAAGAAAAGGGTGTAGGACTTGAGAGGTTGGAGGGTTGAAGTGTATAGAGGGAGCGAGATACAACAAGAGGCTTAGGGGGGGAATTTTGTAACCCTCAAATCTGAGCTGGGGCCCCTGTTATATAGACAGAAAGGGGGGAAAAAAGGGGGGAAAAATGGAGGGAAAACCATCAAGTTTCCCCCCAAAAAGCAACCCCCCCCCGGATACAGAATCTGGGGGAAAACAGATGCATGTCTGCACTGTAGCTGATGCAAGGAGCATGGCCGGCTGCTTATCTAGGTTGCAGGTGGCCAGCCGGCTACTTCCCACGGCCGGCCGGCCAAGGGTCAAAAGGTTCAAGTGAATTAGTGGCCGGCCACCACAGAAAGAGGGCCTCCCATGTGTGCACAACACAACCCAGTGATTGAACACTGGAAAAAGTGAACCAGGAGAGAGAACAACCCACTTTTCAAAGGGGTTCAAAAGGGTCAACAGCAATTACTGGCCGGCCACCAAATATTGGTGGCCTCCCAGATGTGTACATCACAAATATGTGGTTAAAGGTTCAAGAAAATGGCCCAAGGGTGGTCAACATTGGCTTTGAAGTGAGGAAAATCGGGCGACGGAGGGCGATGAAGGGATAAAGTTGGCTGATAGAACAATTAGTGGCCTCCCACCCTTCTACGGCCTTCTTACCAATGAAACAGAGGTCCCTGCCAAAAATGAACCAAAACCAATGCAAAACGAAGGTTCGGGGGCCGAAACGTGCAGTTCGAGGCCCCGAAAACTGGCTGTTAGGCACCAGGAGTAATGTTCAACCACGAAGTCGGTTTGTCGGGCCACAGTGTCCCTTAAAAGGGAGCAAATAAGAAGTATGCGAAAACCCGGAGCAAATGGAGGTGGTTAAGCGGTCCCGAACCGAGGCACACGGCCAACGGCTCTAAAAAACCGGAAACCGGACTCCAAACGGGCAAAATGGCCTACGACCACGAAACGTAGCCTACGGCCACTGAGAGATGATCTATGAGACCTCTCCCTCCCTTCGCGAAGAGAAAATAGAGAAAACCGAGCCTGGTTCGCAAACCGAGGCAAAGCACAAAAGAGTCTGGAAGTCCGGAGGCAAGGCTCGCAGCCGAGACTCTGAAACCTCTGAACGAGCACGATATGCAACATCACCAAGCGCTCAATCGATGACGTCTGAGTCTTAAGGTCGGTCAAAAATGGGGTGTCTACACCCCAGAGAATCTCGGCGGTTTCATTTTCTTAAACTCTCGGATTAGAGCGATGCTGCTGTCCCCATATAAAGCTTGTTGTGGGGGCACTTGCGGTGCTAGAGGAGGTGGATGTGGAACTACATGTCGACCGTTTGTCTGCTCGGCCTGGGTAGAGGTAGTACTAGCGTCTTGTGGCCTAGGTTGTCTCAACTCACGGACCAAACCTTCGACCAATCTCTCTAATCTGTCTAATCTGTCTTCGGGATGATCTCGGCCAACTGGTGGTCTACCCTCCTCATAATGCTAGGAGTATGCAAAATGTGACTTTAAAACAAAACGATCAAATAATATGCATGTGAATAACAAATAGTCACGCCGAGATGATGCACACATTGTCAAGTAGCAAGCATTATGATGCAATCCTAACATCAATTCTAAGGGAAATCCTAACATGGACCTGGGTACCCATACTCGAAGATCTTATGAAAACAAACACAAAAACATGAATCTTGATGCAAGCTTTCGGATCAAACAAGGCTTTTATTCAAGAACACATGAATGACACTTTCTCTTTCTAAAACCAAACTTTAAATCGATGCATAGCTTACAAATCGTGCTCGATCATGCAATGCAGCTAGATGAACAATAAGAACAACAAGAGTAGATTAAGATTCTAACCTCGAAACACGAATCAAACGGTTTGAACTCTACGGAGCAAGCTTGGAAATCTATTTCCTCTCTAAGAACTCTTTCTCCCTCTTCTAGAGCTTCTCTCTCCTCAAGAACAAAGACATACAACAAATGATACATTTCTCTCTCTGCCGGCTGATTTAACACTCAGCTTGGACACGTGGCAACGGCTGGTTGGCTCTACTCAAAAAGGTGACTGAGTGAAAAGAAAAGACCATGACAAAGTGTGTTCAACAAGCAAGATGGCATAGGCACTCCGACAGGTAATGATCTCGGCTAAAAACAAGGCATCGATAGGTAAGGAATAATGATCTCGGCTAGGAAGAACAACACTTGGCCCAGCTGTGCCACACCTCGGCCAAGATGTGCCACACCTCGGTCTAGGTCACACCAATCCAGGAACAAGATCACTTAGGCGCAAGGTAACATCTCGGCCTAGATAATACACATCTCGGCCTTGGTGATGAACACCTCGGCCTAGATGATGACATCTCGGCCAACATGCCTTGGTGAAGGTGGAGGTCAACCAAAGTGGTTCCAAGATGGTTCTAAGCTTAAGGTGACCTCGGCTTGGATTAACCTAGGCTAAACACGCACACCAAACTAGGAACAAAGCATGCAAGTAATACTTATGCAAGACAAATCAAGGTTTTGCAAGTGCGATAAATCAAGACAAGATCATGGAATATATGCAAGCATGACTAAAGTAAAGTGAGGGTTGTTACATGCAACCAAATCATTGGTAATATAATCAAATTAAATTAAATCTCATGTCTTAATTAAGTGAGATCGATGACATGAATAGAAAAAAATATATACAAAGTTACAGAAAAAATTTGAAGTTTGACAATCAAACAAAATAATATTTTAATTTTTAATTTTATCAATTCAAATCCTAATTTTATGATTTGTTTTTAATCTAAAATATTTGCATATTTATGTTGAGTAAAATAAAAAAAATAGTATTTTAACTATTAAACTCAATATAAGTTGTACATATATAATATGTTTTACTATTTTTTTTAGTTTCAATTAGCCAAGTTTTAAGTATTTGGAATTAATCAAAAACTTTTATTATTCATAAAATGATTATTATACAAGCATTAAACCACAATTAGGGCTATAAACAAATAAGACTTCTTGAGTTCAACTGATTAAAAACTCGTTTGAAATTGTCTCATTATGTAAACAAGCCAAGTTCAAACATATTTTAGAACTCATTAAGATTTTAAATCAAACTTAAACAACCTACTACTCGATTCAATTTGATTATATGAATTATAAAAAAAGTAGTGCTACATCCTCTAATTTTGTCTCTCCAATTTCACCTCTAATAATGTGGCCCACTCGCATGTGAAGTGGTCTCACGCTCCTTTCCCTCTCATCTTTAGCTTCTCTAATTTTTCATCATTGGAGGTGAACTTGGGAGAGCAAAATTAGGAGATGAATCATTATTCTTATATAAACCAAATTACCTATGATTACCTTGATTAAAACTCATTTAAGATTAATTCAAATGCTATATAAGTCAAACTTGAATATATTTTAAAATTTATCAAAATTTTAAATCAAACCTGAATAACCTATTAATTGGCTTGACTCATTTTATTTAACCAAATCAGTTTTTCTTCTTATTTAGGCAGGTCTGAGGATTTGAAAGTCACATGTTTCTTAAAAAATCTCAACAATCCATCTTCCTTCATTTTCTAATACTAGGGTAACTTTTTCAACAATAAGAATTTTATTTTATTTTACTTTTTATTTATTTATTTATTTATTTGTATATGTATCAATTATTGTTGTAAACTTATTCATTATGTTCAAAAATTGCTTTCAAGGCTCTTAAAACAACACTCTAAGAAAGCTTCTAGTGATTTGAACTATTACATATTTGTTGTTAGTTTATGTAAAAATCAACCATCTTAGACCCAAATAATATTTTAGTAATGATACTCATTTTTGGGGCTCTCTTTCCACCAACGTGATTATGGATTAAATGTTAACAATAACTTGTTTACTCATCTAAGTTATTGTTGACATTTAACCCATTAACACGTTAGTGGAAGAAGAGTCCCAATTTTTATTTATTTTTAATCAGCAAAGAAGAAAATTTTATTAGAGAAAAGGAGATCAATACAAAGAAGGAAAAGGCCGCAGGACAAACTGCATCATTACCAAGAATGAAGAATCCCAACTAGGTTGGCACCCTTCATCAGGCCAATCATGTGCACCCAGCAGCGAAGGAACAACGCCAAAAAAACAGAGGAAAAAAACAAGTTGGATTGGATAGATTCCAATACAACACACCCAAGCATCCTTCATCAGGCCAACCTGCATTAGTGACCCAAGCACCTTCTAACCTGTTGTAAATTCTCAGTGAACTCAGTGACTATGTAAGAGCTGCCAATTGAGTGAGATTTCATCCAAAGAGCAACCTTCATTTTTATCAGGTTGCATAGAGCATTTGCATCAGGTTGAGCACCATTAAAAACTCAGTCATTCCTGTGTTTCCAAACTGACCATAGGACTGCTATAGGTAGTGCTTTCCACAACTGTTTCTCCTCCTTTTTATACCTCCAGCCCATCCACCACATGAACAAACTGTCAATGGTACCAGGCAATGCCCGTTGAAGCCCCCATCACTCCAATAATTTAGACCATACACACCAAACAAAAGGGCATGATAGTAGAACATGCTGAAGTGATTACTTATCATTTTTGCAGAACACACAAGTAGGATCCACATTTCCATTCAGTGTACCTATTCTCTGCAGATACTCAGATGTTTTTATCCTACCTTTGCATGCAAGCCAAGCAAAGGATTAAGCTTTAGGTGGGGATAAGTTATTTCAATTCATGTCATGTGCTGCTGAGACAGGGGAGTTGGTAAATTGGAGCCAATTATACAGATAGCTTACTTTGAAATGGCCAAACTGATTAGGTTTCCAGACAAGATTGTCCATATAACCCACTCTCAGGTTTGGCCCATTGCCCAGACTCAATTGCAACGTATTCAGCTCTTCCTCCTCCCAAGCATGAAGGGACCTTCTGAATCTGAAACTCCAGTTATTTTGCTCCCCTGACCTATTAGCTTGTGCATCTAGGGAAATATCCTTGTCCATAGAGAGTTGAAACAGTCTAGGGAATTGATCTTTTAGACATGGACTTCCTATCCACAAATCCCACCAGAATTTGATTCTACTCCCATCTCCCACCTTGATCTCCACATTCTCCTTGAAGAAACTAAACTAGCTGCTATTCAGTGGATCAAAAGATCCAAAACCTTAATTGGACCAAGACCAATGCCTACATTATCCTGATATCACTTCATCATTAACATATGGTATCACCATGTAATTATAAATTAACATGTAGGCATAGTGTACTTCACTAGACCGATGTGTTAGTTTGTGATATGGAATACCATTATCTTAAGTCTATATTTGAATCATTGATTTGAACAACGATTTGAAAAAAGAAAAAAATCAAAAAAAAAAATATGAATGAAATATAAATTAAATTTTTTCTCTATTTTCATCATTTTTTTTTCTTCTTAATATAAGCTAAATATCAGTCATTTTGAATCATAACCAACATTAATTTGAGATCATATAAAATCACAAATAAGGTGGGCTATCACATTATAAACTTCATTTTAATATGATCCGTCCTTAAACCTCATTATGAGACCAAAATGAAAATTTCACTCAAACTAATTAGAACAATCTACTAAATTATCCTAAAATCTTCTTTAGAAAAACCAGTACTACTCGAACAGACCAGTATTCTAAAAAAACATATAAAGAAGTTACTTTTTTTTGGATAAATTACACTGTTAATATTTATAATTCAAGTATAATATCATTTTAATCCTTGCAGTTTCAATTTAAATAATTTAAACCATATGATTTCAATTTTATTATAATTCATACCCTCTGTTATGTGCCATTAACATTTTAAGTTGAAAAGATTTTGTGCAAAATTAAAGGGATTGGCTTTTTTTGAATTCCATGTTGGAACAATCTCTTGTGTAAAATAAATAATTAAATAAATAAAATAAATTACTTACCGAATTTATTTTATCGAACCTAATAAAAATTTAAAAGATCAAGTCGAATGTATGACACTCTGTCCTTCAGACAGATTCACCACGCTATGGTGCTTACGGAAAAATGGCGTCTATCTCCCAGGATACAATAATTTGCACAAATTATAGTAGCACTCCAAACAATTTGTACGGCGAACAAAACCTGTGTTTTATACTCTCTAAATTTTTTTCTAAAAAACTAGTATGTAGAAAAATGTAAAGAAAGCAAAAAATGGAAGGGAATAGATTTTTTCTGGAGTTTTTTAGGATGTTTTTGGATGTGCCAAATTGCTGGAATTAGGTCTCTATTTATAGGCAATTTGACAAACCTGAACAGGTCTGATTTTAAATGAACAGATGCAAAATAGATTTGAATAGATCTGTTTGAAAACTGGACAGATCTTCAGCTATTCTGAACCTGTAACTGCTGGGCAGTTTCTGGCAGTTTATCTGTTGGAATTTCGAACTGGAAGAGGCACAATTATGGACTGAAAATTTGAATTCAAATTTGGTGCAAATTTTGAATTAATTTCCCGTAAGAATTTTTGAAAAAAATTCAAATGAACTTTGTCCAAAAAATTAACATTAGAACTGACCCAACCCACAACCCATACCTGCGCACGACATGGCCTGGCCGGTCAGATGGACTGCGGCGGCGCGCACGCGCGTGTGTGATGGTTTGAGCCAAGGTTCACTTTGTCCATAACTCCTCCATTCTACAAACTTGGGGTGCCCCTTGGGGCCCAACCCAAGTGTTGCTACCTAGAACTTACATACACACATAAGTTCTCTTCAAGTTTCAATGTGGGACAAGCCTTACAAGGAAACCCACATTTTATTCTTTAGTTGTCCATTCCATGAACCCAAAAACAACGTCAACTTCCCATTCACTCATAAATGGTTTTGATGAACCGTCTTCATTGTGTGACTTACCATGCTGCAAGGAACAAGTCATCTCTTGGGACCCACTCTAAAAGATGTGTGGGACCCACTCAATTTTGGGTAAACGTTTGGGCTCAAAGTTTGCCCAAAATAAGCCTATAAAAACCATTATTTCCAATAATCCACTATATGAATGGAATTTGACGGAAAGAAAATGCAACAACATGATCTAATACAGAGAGTACAAAAATTGGCAATATTCTGCAAAGGATAGGTATCTTTTAACTTTGAACCTTCCCTTGTGAGACACAATCAGACTTACTAGCTAACCAATGAATATGATGTCTTAAACTATTTAGCCATTTGTGTAAACCAAGACAATAGAACTCACACAGTATATCACCAGACGCAGTTCAGTTCTCACTATTGTGTTCATTTTGGCCCTGAACAACTTGGTCTTTCATGAGTGCTCTAGAGAATTGTAGCCCTTCACAAAACTCATAGAACTAGCCTAGTTCACGCTCACATAGGTAATTTTTATAAAGAGTATCCTACCATACTTCACTAGATATTCCTAGATATAAGAATCATTAAAAGATTTGCTTAACCTAAAACACTGCAGACATCACTATTTTATCATAGAAATGGGTAGGAATTTGACTCCCCAGTGATCCTTATAAGTCATACGCAACTCGGTTGTCCCTTTGAACCTAGATCTTGGGATCTCCAATCAATTGGGTTGGGTTTCCATTGTGGTAACTCTTATTCAATAGGCTTAAGTCCCATTCCCCTTGATGAATTCTCAACTAACTCTCTTGCTAACCCTTTTGTTAGTGGATCCGCTATGTTGTCTTTAGACTTCACATATTCAATGGAAATAATTTCATTGGAGAGTAGTTGTCTCATAGTGTTATGTCAACAACGAATGTGTCGTGACTTACCATTATACATATGACTCTGTGCTCTACCAATTGTTGATTGACTATGACAATGTATGCATATGGCAGGCACCGATTTTGGCCACATTGGAATATCTTCAAGAAAGTGATGAAGCCATGCTACTTCTTCCCTAGCTTTATCTAAAGCTATGAATTCTGATTCCATAGTAGACCTAGCAATGCAAGTCAGTTTGGAAGATTTCTAAGATACAGCCGCCCCACCAAGAATAAAGACATACCCACTAGTGGATTTTGAGTCTCCAGTATCCGATATCCAGTTTGCATCACAGTATCCTTCAAGTACTGGTGGATACCTAGTATAATTAAGCCCAATATTACAAGCAAATCAGAGATATCTTAGAACTCTTATAATTACTTTTCAGTGTTCTACTCTTGGATTACGCGTATATCTACTTAATTTACTTACTACATAAGCTATATCTGGATGAGTGTAGTTCATCAAGTACATTAAGCTTCCAATAATTTGGGCATACTCTAATTGAAAAATACTTTCCCGTACATTCTTAGAAAGAAACAAATTAACATCCACAGGTGTTCTAGCAAAATGATCATCATCTTTGTTGAATTTGTCAAGTATTTTCTCAATGTAATGAGATTGTGACAAAGCATAACCTTCTAATGTTTTAGTAATTTTCATTCCAAGAATTACATCAGCAATCCCCATGTCAAAATGTTTATTCAATATTTTCTTGGTAGTTTTAATCATGCCATTATTACTACCTATTATGAGCATATCATCTACATAAAGACATACAATGACATAACCTTTGTCTATGTTTTTAATATAAACACATTTGTCATACTCATTAATTTTAAATCCATTTGACGTCATTGCCTTGTCAAATTTCTCATGCCATTTTTTTGGCTCTTGTTTTAAACCATATAATGATTTAACCAATTTACACACTTTCTTTTCTTTTCCTGGAATAGAAAACCCTTTTGGTTGTTCCATGTAAATTTCTTCATCTAACTCACCATTTAAGAAAGCAGTTTTCATATCCATTTGATGAATTTGTAGATTATATAAAGATGCAATGGTAATGAGCATTCTAATGGATGTTATTCTAATAACTGGTGAGTATATGTCAAAGTAGTTAAGACCTTTGTTTTGTCTATATCCTTTGACCACAAGTCTTGCCTTGTATTTGTCAATTGATCCATCCACTTTCATTTTCCTTTTGAAAATCCACTTATATCCAAGAGGTTTACACCCTGATAATAAATCCACCAATTTCCAAATGTGATTTTGTAGGATGGATTCAACTTCGCTGTTTACAGCCTCTTTCCATAAAGGAGCTTCAAGACTGGACATAGCCTCTTTAAAAGTTAAAGGCTCATTTTCTAACAAAAATGTTAGAAAATCTAGACCAAAAGATTTTGAGGTTCTAGCATGTTTACTACACCTAGGTTCCTCTTCCTCATTTTGATCTAATTGTTCTTGATCTTGTTCATGATCATAACTAGTAATAGCATCAAAAGATCTTTTATTAGAACTAGTCCCTTGTCCAGTCTTATTTGGAAATATATTTCCAAAGAATGTTGCATTCTGAGATTTAATAATAGTATTTACATGCGTTTCGAAATGTTCTGATTTATGAATCAAAAATCGATATGCACTACTATTCTTGGCATAACCAATGAAAATACAATCAACGATTTTAGGACCTATCTTAATCTTTTTAGGACTAGGAATAGTTACTTTAGCCAAACACCCCCACACTTTTAAGTATTTGTAGGATGGTACTCTCCCATGCCACATCTCATAAGATGTTTGATTCACTTTCTTTCGGGGTACTTTATTAAGTATATAATTAGCAGAAGGTCTTGCTTCCCCCCACAAGTTCTGAGGTAATCCAGAACTAATTAACATGTCATTCATCATTTCTTTTAAAGTCCTATTTTTCCTTTCAGCAATTTCATTTTGCTGAGGTGAGTAAGGAGCGATGGTTTGATGAATTATTCCATGTTCTTTACAAAACTCACCAAAAGGTGATTCATATTCACCACTTCTATCACTTCTAAGTTTTTTAATTTCTTACCAAGTTAATTTTCAACTTCATTCTTATATTGAATGAAAATTTCCAAAGCTTCATCCTTGGTTTGTCATTTGATCAATCACTACTGAAATTTAGCTATTTTAGAATTTTTGGAGGAGTTTTGGGTGTAGGAAAGATGGAATTTCAGTTTGTATGGAAGGTATGGAGTGTATATGGAAGATAGGAGTATTTTTGGCTCAATAACTCAATTTCTCTCGCTTTTTTTTTCCACTATTTTCTCTTCAATTTCGTGGTCCTCTCTCTCTTTTACAATATGATCATTCTATATAGGCAATGAGGGAGAGTAAAGGTCAAAAAGAAGGTGGAA
This sequence comes from Camellia sinensis, assembly GCF_055761805.1. Lineage (NCBI taxonomy): Eukaryota > Viridiplantae > Streptophyta > Magnoliopsida > Ericales > Theaceae > Camellia > Camellia sinensis. The sequence goes on from NC_138966.1 coordinate 131,256,856, forward strand.
GACAAGAATGTGATAGGAAGGCAAATTTTCAAGGTGGTTGCATGGGATACTCCTTTATGGATGCAAACAAAACCTCTTTTTGACAATGGGGGATGATTAGATATAATGGAGGATGAGTGGGTGCACTTGAATGGATCAGAAAATAGGTAAATGGGGTGTCCCAACCGAACCAAAACCAAGAAAAACGAGGCTGCTGCTGTTTTGGTCCGAGTCAACAAAATCTGCTATTAAACTCAACTTCAAACAGGCATATCTCCCTTATCCGAACTTGATTTTAGGTGATTCTTGGGTCTAAATTGAAGCCCCAGAAGTTTACTTTACAATGGTGGTGGCCTCATATCTAAATTCCAAGTTTACAAAGAGATATGTCTAATTTAGTGAAGAATTAAATAAACATAACTATATCTAGTATAGTCATTTATGAAAGTGATAAAATATTTTTTTTCACCACTAGTTTGAATTGATTTAAAATCACAAATGTTACTATGAATTAATTCAAGTGGTTCCATACTTCTTTCAATTGAATGAAAATGAATTTTGGATAATTTTGCCTCAACACAAATTTCACATTTATGATTTAAATCAATGTCAAGTTTAGGTAAACATTCCATATTAATTAATCTACGCAAAGATCCATAATTAACATGTCCAACTCTATCATGCCATAAATTTGAAGACTCAAGTAAGTAAGAAGAAGATGTATTATTATTAATAACATAGGGTACAACAGTTATTACATTTAGCTTGAAAAGGCCATTAGGCATGTAACATTTTCCTACATACATTCCATTTTTGGTAAGTACAAATTTGTCACTTTCAAAAACTAACCTAAACCCATTTTGACTTAACAAAGATCCGAATACTAGATTCTTGCGAATGTCCAGTACATGCAACACATTGTTGAGAGTGAGTTCCTTTCCAGATGTCATCTTCAGAATAATTTTTTCTTATCCTTCAACTTTGGAAGTTGAGGAGTTGCCCATAAAAAGTTGTTCACCGTTGTCCACTATAGAATAAGGTGTAAACATCTTTTTGTCAGCACAGATATTGCGAGTAGCACCAGTGTCCACCCACCATTCTTTAGCATTTCTGACAAGGTTTACCTCAGAAACAACTGCAGAAAGATTTATGTCATCGACACCATTGAAAATTTTGTCCACTTCGGTCATATTGGCTTGAGTAGGCTTCTTGCTTGATCTTCCTTTGCCTTTGCACTTGCTACGGCAATCTTTTGCTCGATGTCCCTCTTTATCACAGATGTAACACTTGCCATTTAACTTGTACTTCTTATTTTCCCCTCCTTTAGATAGCATTTTCTGCTGCCATCTTTTAAAAATAGTCAGAACAGGAGGAGGGATTGGAGTAATTACAACCACCACACAAGTACTTGTTTGAGCATTAGTTTGACCAATTTCAGTAGCCATGAATTCTAAATTATAAAACAAAATTATAATTAGAATTTTATACTACACAGAAAATTGAAGCCAAAACCACAGAATTAAATTCTGTAAAAATAAAAGAAACAAGAAATGCAACTTTTATTTCCAATTAATTTGAAAATAAAATAAAATTTTATGTAAACAAATTAATTCCACACAGAAAATTAAATTTCCGTAACACTTCAAAAATTTAAATAATGAAAACATAATTTTAATTAATGAACACTTAGAAATTAATTTTGAAATTATTTCTGACAACCAAAATTAATTTCTGACTAACTTCACAAATAAATATTTTGAATTGTTAATGACACCATATATTACTACTAGTTGTCAAGGAAAATAAATAGTATATTACTACTATTTGTTTTCCAATCAGAATATTATTTTGTAAAACCACAGAATATAATTTATGTAAGAAGAAGAAAATAAGAAAGGAAACAAACGAAAAATTATGTATAAACAGAATAATTCTAATCTGTCTTAAGATTGTTGAAACAATCTTCTGTGTAAAATAAATAATTAAACAAATCAAACAAATAAAATAAATTGCTTACCGAATTTATTTTACTGAACCTAATAAAAATTTAAAAGATCAAGTCGAGTGTGTGACACTCTGTCCTTAAGATAGATTCGCTCTACTACGGTGCTTACGGAAAAATGGCGTCTATCTCCCAATATATAATGATCTTCACAAATTGTAGTAACACTCCAAACAATTTGTACAGCGAACAAAACCTGTGTTCTATACTCTCTAAATTTTTCCTAAAAAACTAGTATGTAGAAAAATGCAAAGAGAGCAAAAAATGGAAGGGAACAGATTTTTTTTGGAGTTTTTCAGATGTTTTTGGATATGCTAAACTGCTGGAATTAGGTCTCTATTTATTGGCAATTTGACAGACCCGAACAGGTCTAATTTTGAATGAACATGTGCAAAACAGATTTGAACAGATCTGTTCGAAAACTGGACAGATCTGCAGCAGTTTTGAACCTGTAACTGCTGGGCAGTTTCTAGCAGTTTATTTGTTGGAATTTTGGACTGGAAGAGGCACAATTATGGACAGAAAATTTGAATTCAAATTTGGTGCGAATTTTGAATTAATTTCCCGCAAGAATTTTTGAAAAAAAATTCAAATGAATTTTGTCCAAAAAATTAACATTAGGACCGACTCGACCCACAACCCATACCCGCGCCTAGTGTGGCTTGGCCGGTTGGACGGGCGGCGGCGCGGTTTGAGCCAATGTTCACTTTGTCCATAACTCCAGCCTTTTACAAATTTGGGGTACCCCTTGAGGCTCAATCCAGGTGTTGCCACCTAAAACTTATATACACACATAAGTTCTCTTCAAATTTCAATGTGGGACAAGCCTTATAAGGAAACCCATATTTTATTCTTTAGTTGTCCATTTCACAAACCCGAAAACGACATCAACTTCCCATTCACTCATAAATGGTTTTGACGAACCGTCTTCACTGTGTGACTTACCATACGACAAGGAACAAGTCACCTCTTTGGACCCACCCCAAAAGACGTGTGGGACCCACTCAATTTTGGGCTCAATGTTTGCCTAAAATAAGCCTATAAAAACCATTATATCCAACATTCCACTCTGGTTTCGCTAATTGTGCACATGATCTTTTTCTGTGCAAAATTCAAATGACAAATAACAAAGAGATTGCATCACAACAAAACTAAAAATGTAGAGTTCAAATTATTTAAATTTAAACTATGAGAACTAAAGTAAAATTTTGCTCAAATTAGAAATACCAACGGTGTAATTTATTTTTTGTTTTTTTTGCTCAAAAAAGAAAATAATATTTTATGAATTCTAATGAAAAATTATAAAAGGGAATGACAAAAAAAAACAAAAAAAAAGAAAAAGGAACAACAAAATGTGTAAACTTTTCCCAACACAGTCGTTAGAAAAACAGAGCAACCCCCATGTATTGATGTAAAAGGACATAGACGAACTTAAAAAAAAAAATTCATATAAACACAAAACACAAACAAAGGTTCAAACAAATCAATTTGATCTCTCTTCATCAATTTCAAAGCCACAACCAAATGTAGGAAAACATTTTCTATAGATAACACTTTCTCCAGAAACAAACGGAACGTAAACGCCAATTTTGAACAACAATTTAACAATGACTATAGAGCAGGAACTATATGGACATGCAATTCAAAGGGAAAGATACAACAAAATGATAATTTTAAAAGGGATAAATGGTAATTCTAGCACACAATCTTAGTTGGAAATATCTCACATAAACACATTTTTTATATAATACAATCTAAACAAAGGAAAAAAGTGACAATTATTTATTCAAGCAATAGAATAAAGCTGATGAAGATGTTGAACGATCATATGAATACTCATTAATGAGGCAACAATAACACAAAGCCACCACCTTTACTCTATTGATCGGTTGAGTTGAGTAGCATATTGTGGAGGTAACCATTGTTGGAGGACCTTGGAAGTAACCTTGATCAGCAAAATAATAAACCTCTAGTTCACTTCCCTGAAAACAAAACATACAAATAAATAAATAATTTAGAATAAATTACAAATACACTCCCTGAGATTTACTTAAAATACAAATTGCATAATAACAAATACCACTTGTCATAATTTTTTATTGAACAGAATTAGCTGAAAAAATAAAAATTTTAACTACTCTCTTATACAATAATAAAATTACCTAAATTATTAATTGAAACAAATTTTTGATATCATTAGAAATTGTTAATTATTATTATTATTATTATTATTATTATTATTATTATTATTATTATTATTATTATTATTATTATTATTATTATTATTATTATTATTATTATTATCAGTGAAAGTCCGCAGTTAGTTGTTAAATTAGCACTTTGAGAGACCCATACACCTTGCAATAAAATTTTGCCCTCCTATTCCACTCTTAGGAGTGGAACCAAGACTTCCCCCTTAGGGGAGACTTGGTGGCCAAAGGGCTAGCCAACTAGGCTAAAACCTCTTGGCTATTAAAAACTATTAATTAACTTGATGATTTATTAATAAAAAGGGGCCAATTGTTATGAAATTCAAAATGTCAAGGGGCAGGATGTAATATCCAGAATCACAGGGAGTAATTCATATTTTAAGCAAATCTCGAGAGGTGTATTTAAAATTAATCCAAAAATATTTAAAAGAAGAAGAAGAAAGAAAGAAAGAAAGAAAAGAAAATTAGAGCCAATGAAAAAAAAGGAAAAATGAGAAAATGAAATTTAGATATTTCAAAAGAGGGAAAGAATTTCTCATAACGTTATACATAAATGAATTTCTCATCAGACTTTCTTACCACGAGTCACAAATTTAGTAGGGTTCATCTTTTTATCTAGTGGTAAGAAAATCAAATAAAACATCCATTTGCGTATAACATTTTTCATTTGGATATACATATGCATGGATGAATGTACATGATACACACTGCAAAATCTCTTCCAACTTCCTAGTCTTGGTTCAACCCTTCATTCATGTAAGTATTTTTGATCTTATGCAATTCATTAATAACACTCCCCATTTCCATTCGATCTCTTGGCGATTCCATTGAACATGCAACCCCAATTCGTAGAACGGAAACCATGCAGCCTTTAATCCACCTTCTTGTGCTACGCTCCAATAGGATGCATGGATCCACAATTTCCATCACTCCACCAGGCAAAGCATTCTTAACAAAGTTATGAAGATTGAGATGATCCTTAAACATATCATCAATTGGTCTCTTAGCTGTAAACATCTCTAGTAAAAGAATTCCAAAGCTGTATACATCCCCTAGTGTGGAAACCATGTCCCCCATGCCATATTCTGCAAATTGTTTCTAATGTTAGTGTAAAAAATGAGTCTAGTTTGTTGACATAGTTGTAATCCCAACAAAATATGTATGTAATACTTTTTTGGATAAAATACAAATACACTCCCGAGGTTTGCTTCAAATATGATTTTCCCTCTTTGGTTTTGGAAATTACATTTTGTCCCTTGAAGTTTCTAATTTCATAACAAATGGTCCATTTTATTAATAAATCATCATTTCAATCAATAGTTTTTCATGATATCATAAATTCTTTTAATTAATAATTCAGATAATTTTATCATTATATACGAGAGTAATTAGAAATTTTATTTTTTCAATTAATTATTTTAAATAAAAAATTCTAACAATGGAGTATTTGTAATTTTTCAAACTATAAGGAGCAATTTATATTTTAAATAAATATCAGAAGGTTTATTTATAATTTTACCTGATTTTTTTAATGAAACTCAACTAACTTTTTAGTGATGTGATGTCCTTAATTCTGACCCTTGACTTTTTTGAATTATGTTTTTTGAAAGTTTAGTGTTTTGGTTTTCGTGTTTTTTTATTTTTAGTAAATATTTTTAAAATTTTTAACATTTTTTTTACTTTTTTAGATGCACCTTACTTAGATGTATCAAAAAAGTAAAAAAATTGTGGAAAAATATTTTAAAAAATTAATAAATACATAAAAATACAAATAATGCACTGAATTCTCGTTATTTTTTTATTTTTTTTTATTTTTGGTATTTATTGAATTTTTAAAAAGGTTTTTTCCACAAATTTTTTACTTTTTAAGTATATTTATGTTAGGTATGTTTAAAAATTAAAAAAATTGCTTAAAATATTTTTAAAAATTCAATAAAAACAAAAAAATACGAAAAACAAGAAAGTAGAATTTTCTGAAAAGTGTTTTTGAAAAACTCTAACCAAGCAAGTAAGTAAGATAATGGTTGAGAATGACATAATTTAATTGTTTTTTTTATTATTATTAAAGCAAACAGAAATTAGTCTTACATGAGATATTATGTTAAAATCAACTATAAAAGTTAGGGGGACTTAGTCCTAATTGGTAAACTTATTCTCTAATAGATGCTATAAGAATTAATGACATTTTTCATTAAATATTATTAAAAAAAAGTCACTAATTGTTAATTTTCAGTGATAATTAAAAATTGTCACAAAAAATGTCACTAATTTAAATTTTATCGATGGTTTAAAAAAATCATCACCAAAAAAGTCACTAATTTTTAACTTTCAGCGACAGTTTAAAAAATTCGTCACAGAAAAACGTTACTAATTGTAACAATTTATAAAAATCGTGACAAAAAGTTACTAATTATCAATTTTTAGCGACATGCAAAAAAGTATCACAAAAAATTATGTTTAACGACGATTTATTAGGACTTATTTTCAATAGGATTTAATGAAAATTAAGTCAAACTATTAGAACTTATTGGCCTAAAAGGTTCCAAGCATTGAGTAAGATTTTAAAAAATGCTTTGGTTGCAAACTAGTAAATTAATTCTTTTCACTAGTACCGTGGACTATTTTGATCAGACTAAAATTTCATACTCCCTCTATCCCAAAATAATGGTCTCTTTTGGGGAATCCAACTTTTTTTGGTAGTACAATTATTGCATTTGAAAAAGTTGATTTTCCAAAAGGGTCCAGCTTGTCTCAAGTTGAGATCAAGACTAGACGCGTCCAATCCGGCCCATGGGGCCCATTTTTGGGCCGGTTTTGTTAATCTGAACCGTTCAAGGTATAGCGACCCCGGTCTTTTCCCATTTGATTATTGTATCCGGACTTAGGTTCCGTAGATTCTGTCATTATATAATTGTTGTTATTGTCCCATATTTTCTTATTTGGAGTTATAGGATGTGTTGGGCAGGTTTGTTTCAGGTTGGTTGGGTTTAGAAACCAAGTGTTGCTGTCTAGAATTTTGGTTTTTCGCTCGAGCGAGGAGTTGGTCGCTCGAGCGAGATGTTGTTTTTGGTTCTTCGCTCGAGCTGGGGTTTGGTCGCTTGAGCGAGAGATTGCGTCCAGTATGGACCTGTAGCATTGCATTCTTGGCTCGAGCGAGGATTTCTTGTTTCTAGTCGCTTGAGCGACCAAGTCTTCGCTCGAGCGAGCCTGTCCAGTTTATATACGCAGCAGCGGGTTTTGATCAGTCTTTTTTATCTTCTTTTTGATTCCAAACCCTAGGTCCGACTTTTATCTCTCCCTACTCACCTTCTCTCTTAGGTTTGATCTATTTAGAGTGTGTTTCTACCCTAGTTGCTTTATTAAAAAGATAGAGGGAGTCGAGGGCTTTCATTTAATCTGAACATTTGGCGATTTGGAGCACATTGGTATTTGGGTATTCATCTCTGTTTTCTCCATTTGGGTTGTTTTCTTCGAGGTAGGGATTTCCTACTCCATTTTATAGGTTTTGTTCTAAGTTTTGGTATATTGATATGTTGGGGTTACTTTGATAATTTTGGGAAAAACCCCAGTTGTATTAATTAATTAATTTGTATAATTAATTTAAGGGAATTGAGGAATTCATTGATTAATGGTGTAGATAGATAATTTAAATCACTCGCCTATTGAATTGTTAGTATATTTCTACTGGGTTGTGGCTCACCCTTTATGGGAACATCATTTTCAGGTCCAGGTGATAAGCTACCTCCCAGGACTTAGCTTGGAAGGATTTGAATTGTGAAGACTATCTTTAGTTGTTTGTTTTTATTTGATAAATAATCAAGCCTAGGGCTTTATTTGTATTTGAGTTAGAACTCATATTTTGTGTCCAAGTGTTGGCTTGGAAAGATGTAAGCCCATAGGGCATTTAATTTGATGTTACATGTAATGTTTTTATTTAGTAATACTCTGATGAATGAATTAATAAATTGTTTTCTTTAAATAATGCATGTCGATGATATACATATAATGGGTTTATTTTGAGGGCGTTACACAAGGTGTAGAACTCATCGAGTACTATATGTCTGTAAAAAATCACGTTGATCGGATATCAATAGTTATGTGATCAAATCAGTTTTGTATAAAAAAAAATGAATGATGAAAAAATTAACGGTTGATAAAAAACTGTTTTGTTCACATAGCTATCGATATCCGATCAACATGATTTTTTACAGACATATAGTATTCGACGAGTTCTACACATTGAACGGTTCGGATTATCAAAACGGAACCCGTGGTGGGCCCTCACGGGCCCAATAGCACGGTCCAGTTCGATCTTGGACTGGACCAAAGCCAATGCCTTTCCAAAATTATCCTTTTGATAGTACATTTTTTGGGAATATCAATGTCATAATTGTACTTTTTATATTGTTTATTAATTTAAAAGAAGGGCAAAATGAGAAATTTATATTATTTTTGTACTTGATTTTTGAAGAGGGACTAATATTTTGGGATAATGAAAAATGGAATAAGGGACTAATATTTTGGGACGGAGGGGGTACTAAAATTACATAAAGAAGATATGAACAAAAAAAAAAAAAAAAAAACCCCAAGGGACGCATAGAGGATTAACTCAAGTTTTCCATAGCCAATTTTAAGCATGGCCATATTAAACGATGTACACTTCAATGGTAATATTTGGTATACATTAAACAAAGTAAACTCAGCACTTGGTTTGCTAACAGTGAGGAGGTGGAAGCACAGATTGGGAGCATTCATAAATGGCGTGGAATCTACAAAAAAATAATGGGACAAATTACATCGGTAATCCATATATTTTATTTCTTGTGCTATTTTGGTTTCTTCAATTGGCTCAATTTTTACTCTTAACTTTAAATTTTGTATCAATTTGGTCAAATTGATAATGTCGTTGGTGTTTTTGATAGAATAATCACTGAATTAGTTGAGTTTTACTCACTGAGTTTAATAAATTCATAAGTTTACTGTATAAAAATTACACATGCCACTTATATGCATATTATTCAAAAAAAAATATTGAGAGTTGTAATCAATTAGACCAAATTGAAACAAAACCATAAATTGAAAGTCAAAATCGAGTAAATTAAAATTAAAGGAACTAAAATGACACAAATAAAAGTACAAGGACTATTATCACAATTTGCCCAAAATAATGCATAAAAATATGTAGGTGCCCACTATTTTGTAGAAGCCATGGTTTGCTTGTTTATGCTGAAATGTATTCATGTGTGTGTAGATATATATATCTATATAATTACTTTTCCTATTGCAAGTTTAGTTTTTCTACTCCAAGGAAATTGAAAAGATTTTGTACCTGGAGCAACATAGCCTATGGTTCCCCTTATCACAACAGAATTGCTTTGATCTTGTGCGACATCACTTGAAAAGGTAGAAATAATTTCTGTTAACCCGAAATCTCCAATATGGGCCGTCATCTCATCATCCAAAAGAATATTACTTGGCTTTAGATCACCATGAATAATTGTCGACTCACAACCACAATGAAGATACTCAAGTGCGGAAGCAACATCAATGGAAATGTCCAATCTCTGGATTAGTTTTAGATTTCTGGGTTCTTCTGGCTGCCCATGGTCTCCCACTCCAACTTGATGTAGCCATTTGCCTAAGCTTCCATTTGCCATAAATTCATATACCAAAGCTTTGAATTCATCACCGTTGAAATCCACACTAGAACAAACACTCAAAATTTTCAATAGATTTCGATGCCTTATTTTTCTTAGTACTTTGCATTCTGTCATGAAGCTCCTAGAAGCTCCTCTGGTCTGAAGATTGAGCACTTTCACTGCCACAACCATCTGAACTTGATCAAGAATCCCTTTGTAAACTGAGGCATAGCTCCCAACACCAATTAGATTAGCCTCTGAGAATCCATTGGTGGCTTTGAGAAGCTCTGCATAAGAAACCCTCAAAAATTGATGCATGATTGGGGACATGCTGGAGGTCTTCTTTTTTGAAACATGACACCGTTGAAGAAATATAAAGAAGCTGACAAATAAAGATAAAAATATCACAAGAACAACCACCACTAGGATCACTTTCATCCTGTGAGATAGCTTATTCTTGCTTGATTTGGAGGATGGACAAGGAGGAAGGTCTAATTCAGCAATACCTCCACATAGTTCATTATTTCCAACAACTAAAATTGCACTCCCATTTTGAAACACTCCTTGCAGTGGAACTTGTCCATGTAGCATATTAAAAGACAAATTCAACATATCTAGTTGAAGCTCACCTAGATAACTTGGGATCATCCCCGACAAATTGTTGTGAGAAAGATCCAATACTCTTAAGCCCTTCAGCATATTCAAACTTTGAGGTATCTCTCCTTCAAATGAATTGGCCTCCAACTTAAGCCATTCCAGACTCAAACAACTGCTCAGAGTGTTTCGTATGGGTCCTGATAATCTATTATAGGATACATTCATGTATCCAAGATTTTTCAAAGACCCGATTTCTGATGGAAGAGAACCGGTTAGTGCATTGTGATCTAACGTGAGAGATGTTGAAATTGTGGGATATCATCACCCCATGTGAGGGGTGATCCTCCATGTGTTGCAAGGTTGGCCATGTTAGGAAGCCAACACACATGAGCTGGCCATGTGAAGCCAGCACACAAGATAGCTGGCCATATGCAAGGCCAGCCTCTCCATCTCCATTGTGATTGAGTATAAATGGAGGCTAAGGGGAGGGTTTGAGAGAGAGTGAGAGCAGAGCAAGCCACAGAGAGTAAGATATGTGAGACGGAGAGACCGTCTCCCTCGGTGTGAGCGAGGGACAGAGAGTGAGATATGTGAGGCGGAGAGACCATCTCCCTCGGTGTGAGCGAGGGAGACAGGTGAGTGTGTGAGTGAGGAGAGTGTGAGCTCCTCCTCTATTGTAATCTTTCTGTAATATCTCCATTGTTATAGTGATAACCGGCTACTCTCCCGTGGACGTAGGCATTGAGGCCGAACCACGTTAAATATTGTGTCTCCTTAAGTGTGGGTGTGTTTTTCTGCATGGAATAATTTCTATAAGGTTTTGGGCGGGATCCCAGATCCCAACAAGTGGTATCAGAGCCTCGTCGGCGGCGTTTCGAAACAAAAACAGTGCGATGTTTGAAACTGCCCAGAAATCGTATTGCTCGAAATCAGATTTTGAGCATACCAGGCGCAAGGGCTCGACGAGAGGAGTCCAGAAATATAAAGCAGACACCCAACGGAGACCGGACGCGCCATCACGCGCCTCTGGAATGTGGCGCGTGAATCCCAGTCGCGGCACGCGCCCCCACGCGCCGTGAAGGCAGTCGGCGCGTCGCCCCAGTCGCAGGCACGCGCCCCACGCGCGGCGGAAGGAAGAAGGCAAGTAGGGGAAGGCGCGTGTAAGGCACGCGCGTACCACGTCAGCAAAGGTTTGCCACGTGTCTGCCCCGTCAACCAGAGGCAGGGAAGGATCCAGTGCTTTGCGGCGAAGGTACAGCCGCAGATCTGAGGCGTACAAAATGTTTTGGCTAGATCGAAGCCATTTGAGGTCCGTTTTTGGTGATCCAATAGTGGTTTTCAACTATTTGGAGTATTCCGGACACATCCGTACGGTCAGATTTTGAAGACGGAGTTTCTGTAAAAAGAAGGCAGATTAAAGTGGCAGACGGCGTCAGGGGCAGTGGACGGAATATTCTGTTAGTACACGGAATATTCCCTGAACTTCTGAAAATTGCAATTTGGCCCAGAATTTTCAGAAAATTGTGGTGTGGCCCAACTTTCGGGGATAGTTTTCAGTGAGGTCCCCGAAAATGTAGCAAAGATTGGTTCTAGCTAAACGGACCGCTCCGGACGCAACCGCGAGGTCAGAATAGTGAAATTCTGAATGGTTTGGAAAGATTGTCAAAACATGGGTGTTTGTCATCTTCAATACTCGAAGGAAGGTTGCTGGATATTGTGGAACGCTGCGGATTCACTGAAGAGGTTAGAATGGGCAAATTCTGACCAGATTGGACAACCAGATACAGATTGAGATAGATTATTGAAGACCAGAAGAGATCAGGCTTGATTAAATGGCAGATCGAGGGAGATCAAGATTGGTCAGGGGAGATTAGAGGATTGCAGAAATGATTATCTCCGGAGTTCGTTGAAGGATCTGGTTCAATCAAAAGAGAAGACCATTCATCGACGGATAGATGATTTGGCAACCAGTACAGGCTCAGGGAAATACTATGGCTGTTGGAGCTACTGTATACGAGTAGGTACTAATGGTATGTGGACATGTAGAACAATAGTTGCAGAGGGGCATACTAAGCGCAGAAGTACAATTGCAGACGTGCAACAGTGCAAGGGTACGCTAGAGTGTCGTACAGAGGCGCGAGAATAGTGTGCAGCAACGGGTTGTTGACAGTTCACAGAAACTTCCAGACAGAGAAATTGAGACAGGTAAAACGCAGGAGTGCGTGCCAAGGAGTGGCAAGTCTTATTTCTCTATGGTGGTTTCTTTAGTTCCATGGCAGCAGATGATAGAGTTGATGCAGACCTCTCAAGCAAGCTTGACGCAGGGAGACCAGAAGCCATGGGTGCGAGCACTATGCACGGAGTTGCATAGTGGTAACTTGTACAGACCGATGGAAGTTGTCTTGGCAGAAGGGCTAACTGTCAAACATCAGTACAGACGTACAAGTGAGACAGAACCGAACATCAGGGATTGCAGCACAGACAACGGGCGTATTAGATCGCTGGGAAGTTGTTCTGAAGTGCAGAATGCAAAGGCTGGTTGTTTAGAAATAAGCTCCGAGCAAGGAAAATTGAGGATGTTGATGTGTCAAACTCTGAAGTTTTCTAGTTGCTCCCGTGTTCATCATGCAAGGAGTTGCACGGTAATGCATGACAGTCAAGGGCATCCCAGCAGGGGGTGCGGGACATCCAATCAGGGGGTGTCGGATATCTTGGTTGCTCAAGTTCAAGCATAGCAGGTATAGACATCCGAGACAGAAGCGTGGAAGAGATCTGTAGGAGATAGGAGCAGAGGCTCTCTCCAAATCAGAGAGTGGTGTGAGTTGAGTTGAGGAGGTAGGATTCCCTCCTCCTCTTATATCTCTGGTGTATTATCTCTAGCTTCAGGGGGTGCAAGCATCTCAGTGAGGAGATGCAGACTATGCTGAAGACATCCGAGACAGGAAGCGTGGAAGAGATCTGTAGGAGATAGGAGCAACGGTTCTCTCCAAATCAGAGAGTGGTGTGAGTTGAGTTGAGGATGTAGGATTCCCTCCTCCTCTTGTATCTCTGGTGTATTATCTCTAGCTTTCAAGGGATGCAGCGTCTCAGTGAGGAGATGCAAACTATGTTGAATTTGGGCGTGACAAGATTAGCAGCAATGTGTGTTGTGGATCACCTCACATGGGTTGAGGGGGTGATTTGTGGGATATCATCACCCCATGTGAGGGGTGATCCTCCATGTGTTGCAAGGTTGGCCATGTTAGGAAGCCAACACACATGAGCTGGCCATGTGAAGCCAGCACACAAGATAGCTGGCCATATGCAAGGCCAGCCTCTCCATCTCCATTGTGATTGAGTATAAATGGAGGCTAAAGGGCGGGTTTGAGAGAGAGTGAGAGCAGAGCAAGCCACAGAGAGTGAGATATGTGAGGCGGAGAGACCGTCTCCCTCGGTGTGAGCGAGGGAGACGGGTGAGTGTGTGAGTGAGGAGAGTATGAGCTCCTCCTCTATTGTAATCTTTCTGTAATATCTCCATTGTTATAGTGATAACCGGCTACTCTCCCGTGGACGTAGGCATTGAGGCCGAACCACGTTAAATATTGTGTCTCCTTAAGTGTGGGTGTGTTTTTCTGCATGGAATAATTTCTATAAGGTCTTGGGCGGGATCCCAGATCCCAACAGAAATGGAGGAGAGACTCATAATTTCAGGGGGTATTGAGCCATTGAGATTATTTTTATGAAGGAGTAATGTCAATAAGCTATGACAATTGCCCAAACTCGGAGGTATGCTTCCATGGATGTTGTTTTCTCCCAAGTTGAGTGTAATCAATGAAGTCAAATTACCAAGCGAAGATGGAAGTTCGGTGAATTTGTTCTGGTCTAAGTACAGAGCATGCAGCTTTTGAAGTCTGCCTATGGAGGATGGAATAGGGCCAGCAAGATCATTTGCTGACATAGACAAGACAGTGAGGTTGAGGAGGTTCCCGATGCCTGAAGGAATGCTTCCGTGTATTTGATTATTCTGCAAATCTATCAAGTTAAGATATGTGGAGAGATTAGCTATGGAGTCAGGCAATGAACCTCTAAAAAGATTGTTACGCGCAACAATAACTTGTAAACAGGTGCAATTTGTTAGAGATGAAATAAAAATGAGGTCATCTAGCAACTGATTTTGATCAACAGTAATCTTTTGAAGACGCAGAAGTTTTCCAAGATCTCTCGGCATTGTCCCGCTGAATTCATTCGCAGAGAATTCTATCCTTTCAATCTCCGATGCGTTTGACAGTGATGTAGGAATTGTTCCAGTAAACAAATTCTCGAAAAGATAAAGATCCTTGAGATTAGGAAGTGTAGAGCCTATATCAGGAGGAATATTTCCTTCAAGTTGGTTAACAGCTACTGATAAGAAAATGATGGTGGAGATATTGTAGAGGCCAGATGGAACCTTGCCACACAGGTCATTCAGATCTAACTGGACAAATATCAGGCCTCGAAGCCTAGTAATTTCCGCCGGAACCTCCCCATTCAAATTACATTCCGATAAATAGAGATCGGAAAGAGATGAGAGGTTTCCAATGGAAGGAGGGATGGTTCCTGAAATCTTGTTTTTACCCAAGGCTAAAATTCTAAGCCTTGACAAAGAGCCCAACTCAGCTGGGATGTTTCCAGTTAGGTTGTTGTCGATCAAGTACAGGCATTCAAGTTTTGAGCAGCGAGAAAGGTTGTTGGGTATTCCACCACCAAACGAATTGTCGCTGAATTCTATTGTTTGTAGCCGAAACAAGCGACCCATCTCCTGTGGGATTGGACCGTGAAAGCTATTGTTTTGAAGATCAATTCTTTTGAGGAAGGAGAGGTTTCCTATATGAGGTGAGAGAGATCCAACCAGGCGTTGGGAATCTAGAGTGAGCCCAATAACTCTATCAGGATGTCGACGACTGCACAAAATGCCGTTCCGGTGACAGTGGTGGAGTGAATGATTCCAGGAAGTGAGAGCACCGAATGGGTCTTGAACTATTGCAACCTGAAAGGCCACCAATGCAAGTCGATCTGTCTCATTTGGCATGATGCTACTGGCTGGAGGGATGTTGCACAAGTAGCACCACCACCACACAAGAGCAGTGTACAGCACAATAAGCGACCTTGCAATGATTTTTTTTTTATTTTTTTGTTAAAATTTTGTTCTTGATGAATTAGGCACTTGCATATGATAGTGTGCTGAGTGTGTAATGTGTATATATAATTTGAAATTTCCCAACTATAGCTACTAGCTAGTTCTTGTTTTTTGGTCAATTAATTATACTACTATTAAAATGAGACCATTAAAAAAGAAGTTAATTAAAGACCTCCCTAAAGTAACGTATAGACGACAATTAAGTAGGTGGATTCCTTCTTTCATATTAAAACAAAAAGCAAAAACACAAAAACAAAAAACAAGACGGCAAATGAGTGGAATCCTTCACCGGTTTATTCTGGAGTTCATGTTGTGCCACATAGCAAGCTGTTGTGAGTTTCTGTGGATGCTTGTTCCGAATCTTTTTCAATAATTCAATCTGTTAATATTGTAAGATTTTTTGAGTAGATCATCCAAACAAAAAATCAAATTGATTGGATATCTACAGTTCCATAACAAGAATACATTTATTTTTAAAAAAATTAACCGTTAACATGATTTTGTTAATTTTTTTAAAACAATCAGGACTTGATCATGAGCCTACGGATATGTGATTAACTTGACTTTTTCATTTATGTTTCCAAACAAAATTTAAATAGTTAATTATTTGACTAGTTCAGTGAGAACCCCACCACACCTACATCGAGGCTGAAGCTAAGACCCTTTCGTGTTTTGAGCACTAAGAAATATATTTAATCCCAACAAATGACTATAAAGATTCAAACTCAAGTTTTGAGCGAGTAATTCAAAAGTTTTACCACTAAACCAATCCCTGTTGGTGTAGTTAGTTATAAATAGACAGGTGATTTGCTTCATATCAAAGCAGATTTATACATCATGTCATTGACTATTTAGATTTTTTATAGTTCTGTATTAGGGCTGGCCCTAAACATTTAGGGGTTCAAAGCAAAAAATTGAACAAATATTATCACTGTATCTCTTAAACATTACAGTTCTTGCATTTTTAGTTGCAAAATTGAACCAAGAGCTCCTAATTGTAATCCATCCAATTCTTCTATATTTTCTTAGAAGTATGATTAAATGAACAATGCATTACTTTATTTAACAAACAACAATCAATTCAATTCTAGATATTTCAATTTTTAAAAAGTCAACATACAATTGAAGTAAAACTTGAAATGATACAAAATCTAAAGGCATTTAGAGATAATATTAAGATTTAAAAAAGTTCAATCTCATAATGGCGAATTAAGTTAGAGAGAATTTAGGTAAAGTGAAATCAACTACTTTGGGCCCTTCATTAATAAAAGGAAAATTTATCCATAAGTCCTACTTTTTGAAAAGTTGAACCATTTAGTTCTAAAAGTTTTCTTATGCTCCATTTAGTCCCATTTGTACATCAATCTAATGTTTGAAACATTAATCTGATGTTCGAAATCTAATGTTCGAAACATTAATCTGATGTTTGAAACATTGTAATGGGACCTTTCAGTCTATAAGAAAACTTTTAGGACTAAACAATGTATAAGTTATTAATTTGGGATTTATTGGTGCATCCCCCTTAATAAAATTATATTTGGTTTTAATTTTTTGAATTCAATTTTCTAAAAATTGAGTTTTTTGTTTTTCGTGTTTTCATTTATTTTTTTTAGTGAATATTTTTAAAATTTTAAGATTTTTTTTTTTTTTTACTTTTTAGATGCATGTTACTTAGATGAATCTAAATAGTAAAATATTTGTGAAAAAATATTTTAAAAAATTAATAAATACACAAAAATATGAAAAATATACTGAATTTTTGTATTTTTTTTGGGTATTTGTTATGTTTAGTGAATTTTTTAAAGATTTTTTTTCACAAATATTATACTTTTTAAGTGTATTTATGTTAGATGTGTCAAAAAAATTTTAAAAAATTACTAAAAATATTTAAAAAATCAATGAAAACAAAAAAAAAATACGAAAACAAAAAAGTAAAATTTTCTGAAAAGTAAATTCTGAAAATTAAAACCAAACAGAGTTTGTTTTTTCGTTTGGTATTAAGCGGCAGATTTAGTCGGATTCTGGTAAGTTGAAATCAAAATAATTGAGATCCTCCACTTATAAAAACAATTTTGCTTTTGTGTTGGTGATAAGGGCTGAATTATATAGGTGAGTTTTGATGTTAAAAATTAAAATAATTGGAGCCTTCATTTAATTGAAGTTAACAAAAATAAAATTAAAATCAATACTATTACGATTTTTTTTCTAAATTAAGGCCCTAATTTTTAGTTTAAATTTGAGATCAAAACCGACGGATTTGCCGGCTTGCCTCGGCCTGTATATAGATTAATAAATTAAACTAGCATTCAAGTTTGAAGTTTGAATATGTGCTGAACCTGTTTTGGTGCTTGAATATAGTACGCTTAGCTTTAGCACTTGGTGTTTGGAGTTTTCTGTGAAAGTCAAATGTTGACTAATAGCAGGCCGGGCTGACTTTTTTTTTTTTTTTTTTTTTTGGGGGGGTTCGATGTTTGGGTGAAATTTTAAAATGGATAAATTATAAATATATTTCTTAAAATTTGATTAAAATATGAATTATCTTATGTGATTTTAGAAATTATATTCCATCTCTTGAGATTTCTAATTTCATAATAAATTGTCTATTTTATTAATAAATTATCAAGTCAATTAATAATTTTTAATGATGTTAGAAATATGTTTTTATTTATAATTTAAGTAATTTTATTATTGTATCGGAGGCTAATTAAGAATTTTATTTTTTAGTTAAAAATGTTAAATAAAAAAATTCTAGTAAGGGATATTTATAATTTTTCAAACCACAGAGGACAATCTATACTTTAAGCAAAACTCAGGGGATGTATTTGTAATTTACCCTTTTAAAAATGAAGTCTTTATACATTTAGAAAAGGGTAAATTATGTAAATGGTACATGTAATTTATATGATGTATCAATTTGATTCTTATTATTTTAATTTGCTCAATCTTGCCATTTAATTTAACGAATTGTGTCAATTTGGTCCCTTTCAAAATTGAGCAAATTAAAATAACATAGACCAAATTGATACATCGTGTGAACTACAAGAACCAAATTGACAGATCATTTCAGCACATGACAACTTTTCGTCTACCAAACCTAACGGTCGTTATTTATTGGACCAATATGATACAATACGTTAAATTAAAAGGAAAAATCGACTAAATTAAAACAATAGGAACTAAATTGATACATCGCGTAAACTACAGACCATTTGCATAATTTACCCTTTAAAAAAAAAATTATTAGGAATTCTTTTTAAGCATTTATATCTCAATCAGTCTCAATCAATCCATAATATATTTTTGTATTTCAATAAGTCATATTATTTAGATATTTGATCTACCAAATCTTAATTATCATATTTAAAATATTTTATGGATAATTTTACCCTTATAAATATATTTTTAATGCTTAACAACTTAATAATATGAACATTCATTTTTTTTAGAGGAGGTGAATATTTATATTTGACAGTGTAAATATTTACATTGACGTGTAGATATTCACATAGACAATGTGAATGTTCACATCATGGAACATTCATTGTCAATGTGAATATTATTATTAGAGGTATTTTGGTAACTATATCACTCATAGGACTTATTGGTACATAAGAAAATAATTTGAACCAAGTGAAACATAAGTATGTGACGAGGAATTCGTGAATAAATGTCCCAAAAGAAAAAAAAAATTAGTCCTTTTTTTTTTCCTTCTAAACTTGTACCTATACAAAATTTTCTTACTTATACGAATACTACAATTATTAGTTTTTTTTTTATTTTTTATTTTTTATCTGTGCTATGCGAGCAAATTATTCGTAACTTTATTACATAGTGCCATAATACATATATCACAAATATTTATAATTTTTATTAAAAAAAATTAATATTTTTTTTTCGATGTACACCTTTATTTTAAGTGCACGTTGTAAATTTTTCCTTCATGATTATAAAAAATATGGACCACTAATGTTTTTTCTTACCAAAACTTATTTTTGTAGAGAAATTTAGAACATCTCCAACGATGATAATGAAAAAAGTTTTCCAAAATTCACAATTTTTTTTTCTTTTTTTCTTCTAATAACTAATGACTTTGGGTTAATTGGTGAAATCTCTATTCCTATATGTTACCTGTCATTTAGTCCAAACTTTATTATTTTCTCGTGATAAGGACACACATTGAAAAATCATTGAAAAAATTGCTGAAAACTTAGCCAAAAAAATCACCGTACAGGCGGCAATTGATTATGGGGCCAATGGCAATAGGTAGTAACGACTAGTGGCAGTTGCTAACGACAATGACTTGGACAGATATGTGAATAGATTGGCGAGACATGTACACATTTGAACAGATAGTTAGACAAATAGATGACACATGTACAGATAAATAGGTGCATTTGAATAAATATGCAACATTTGAACAAATAGACAAATGGTTAAGCGTTTGAACATATAGTTAGACTTTTCAACAGATAGCATGCCTTTTTAAACAAAAATCAGCACAAAAATCAGCGTGCTTGGTTTCAATATTCTGGAAATTGAGTTTTTTATTTTTCGTGTTTTTTTTAGTGAATATTTTTAAAATTTTAAGCAATTTTTTTTTTTTTTACTTTTTTAGATGCACCTTACTTAGATGTATTTAAAAAAGTAAAATATTTGTAAAAAAATATTTAAAAAATAATAAATACACAAGAATAGAAAAATATACTGAATTCTAGATTTTTTTTTATTGTATTTTTAGTATTTAGTAAATTTTCTGAAAAAAAAATTCACAAATATTATACTTCTAAAGTATATTTATGTTAGGTTTATTTAAAAATTTTAAAAATTGTTCAGAATGTTAAAAAAGATTATTGAAACAAAATAAAAAAATTTAATTTTTTGAAAAGTGAGTCTTGAAAATCCAAACCAAACAAGCTGAATATTCTTTTAATCCAAAAAGATTTAAGTTTAGACCTATTAACTCAATAGTTTTAGAAATGAACTTCCGGCGTGAGTGTCTAATTACTTTCTCAATATACACTCCAACATTCTAACATTCTTTTTTGGATAAAATTGTAACAAACTTTATCATCAATGACACATTGGAAATAAAAAAAATATATCAGGTAAATTATATATTGTTCTCTAATAAGGTTTGGAGAAAATACACAAACTCTATAGTTTTAGCACAATTATATTAAGTTTTCTTAAAATTTTAATTGACATGGAATTTAACCTCTTTTTTTTTTCTTTTTTTTTTTTGGTCAGAAATGTATTAGTTATATAGACAAAAAAAAAAATGATATTGTCATACATTTTATTTATTCTAAGATTTTCATACCACCTATATTAATCTTATTAAAAGAAAAAGTAATGTAATTACACCCAAATTATAAAACTTATTATATTTTGTTCAAATACCAAGAAAGATTATTGTCATTTACCCAAATATAAGCCAGCAATAGTGCCTCCCTGTATTTGACTAGCAATTGTAGCTTGCATCAAATTGTTGGAACATTAGATGGGACAATTGTTGATTTTTTTTTTTTTTTTACAAAAATTGTAATGCCCTCAAAATAAATCCATAATATCATGAATTCACGATAAAGAAAAGAGATTTCATATTACAATCATCAGAGTATTCTTACAAAAAGTATTACATGTTGACAACAAAAGTAAATACTCTATAGGCTTACAACTTTCCAAGTCAACACTTGGTTACAAAAAAAGAGAGTACTAGCTCTACACAAAATAAGCCCTTGGCTTGATATACATGTAATACAACAAAAACAACAAAAAAACAGTCTAACAGCCTCAAGCCTCCCAAGCTACGTCCTTGGAGGTGGCATGATACCTGAACCTGAAAATGATGTCCCATATAGGGTGAGCCAATGCTCAGTAGAGATATGCTAAACATAATATGACCAAAAACTAAAACATCAGTATTTGATAAATGTTTAACTCGCATGAATCATTTCATAACCCATTTCAATTACATGACAGATATGTCCATGTTTCATTCCTCTTTACTTTACTTAATTGATTTTCAATTCATAAATATGGCTCTGAACCTGGCCAAACAATTCCCATGAGACCACAGTTCATATCAACAATATTTCCATACTTCATAATAGATACACATATTTGTTGTATCAATAACACATAAAACACTTCCATACTACACAATAGATACACATATTCACAGTATCAACACTTCAATAGATACACATATTTATTGTATCAATGGAGTCCATCCTCTATCTCCTCCCAAATAAAATCCGGTTTAGGAGTCCATCCTCTATCTCCTCCTAAACTGTGGAGTACATCTCCTATCTCCTCCCACACAACACATTGTATATAAACACATATCATATATATAATCAATCAATACATAAATTTAATGTATTATTCCAACTGTCATGTTCAATGACATATTCAATCGATTAGTTTTAATTCACCTAATCATCATGCAAGGTCTACAACATTCAAAACTATCCTCTACCGATAGCCCAAAGTAATTTATTTCTAAACAGATAATAAATGCATCAATAGATAATTTGACAACAATTTCATCGATGAGTGATTAATAAATCCAACTCCACCATTCCCTCTTATAATGAGCCAATTTCATTATTTCCAACTCAATTCCATATTTCCATAATATTCCCAAATTAATTATATAAATTAATTCATGCAACAATTTAGGGCTTTCTCCCCCTTTTCTCTACAATGACCCAAACGTCCCATATATTATCAACAACATCAATTCCATCATTTTAAGACCCAAGATACATATATGTGAGTCAAAATAACCAAACCCCTCTTTATTCATTTTGAAACCCTAACACCCAAAATTACCTAACTTCAACATTACATCAAAATGACCAATAGTTTATGTCAAAAACCATAAAAATGAGTAGTTATCCCTACCTCAAATTCGGAGCTCAAAGGAGAAGATGAAGAATTGGAAAGTGATCCAAACCCTAATATTTTCGGATCAAAATGTAGCCCTCAACAAGCTCTACACTTTTTACAAAGGCCTAAGGATAGAAGATCACTCCTACTAGATCAAACCCTAGAGGGAAGTTGGAGTTTTAGAGTGAGGTGTTCCAATGGAGGTTTTGAAAAAGTAGGAGAGAGAAAGAAAGTCAAAAAGTGATCCAAAAAGTCGAACTTCGGGCTGATATACTGCACTCCCC
This sequence comes from Camellia sinensis, assembly GCF_055761805.1. NCBI lineage: Eukaryota > Viridiplantae > Streptophyta > Magnoliopsida > Ericales > Theaceae > Camellia > Camellia sinensis. Next base: position 131,279,616 of record NC_138966.1, read on the forward strand.
GCTCGAGCGTGGAACGCCCCGCTCGAGCGTCAGACATAGACTCACGCTCGAGCGTCAAAAGCGCCACTTGAGCGTCGATTGCACACTTCTAGAAGTTTTGCAGACCATGGTTCCGGCTCGAGCGTCGAACTCCCCGCTCGAGCAGAGGAACAAAAACGAAAGGGCCCGCTTGAGGGTCAAAACACCCGCTCGAGCGTACGATGACCTGCAGAGACAAAATACCGGGAGATGAATATTCACGTTCAAGCGTCAAAACGCCCGCTCGAGCGGAGAAGCAAAAACAAAGGGTCCGCTCGAGCGTGAAAACTCCCGCTCGAGCGTGAAGGCCAAAATCTGGGCATCAACTTTTGATTTCTAAACACAACCAACCTGTTCCAAACCTGCCCAACACAACCCAAGACTCAAATAGAAAGAGTAAAGGATGGAAATGAGAATAAGACAACAACATAACCACAGAACCAATTCCGGAATACAATAACCAAAGGAAGGGAAAATCGGGATCGCTATAACCTCCCCCCCTTAAGGAATTTCGTCCCCGAAATTAGATACAAGTTTTCAAAAACAAGTTTTTCATCAATTCTCAATAACATTACCAACCAACATTCCATAACCTGACCCATCACCGGTCATCCCATCTCTACCCCAGAGGCAAATTACAACATAATCTCCAACATGCATTATCAACATGCATCTCAAACATATTCAATGTCAATATTATATTTGCATTTCTAAGACAGGATTAACATATGCAATGTTAAAATAAACTTCCATAAATCGAAACATTTACAATGTTTTACAACTTAAGACATACTCAGTGCTCTTAAAATTCATCAATATTACCAAATTACCGATACATGATTACACATTAATGAACAAATCCGGATATTTCTCACGAACCTCCAACTCATGTTCCCAAGTGGCTTCTTCCACTCCGTGATGCTTCCACAAAACTTTTACCAAGGGAATGGTCTTGCCTCGCAAGACTTGATCCCACCTATCCAAGACCCGAACCGGTCTCTCCTCATACGAGGCATCCTCATCAACCTCTAAGTCGGTCCAATCCAATACATGTGATGGATCCGACTCGTACTTCTGAAGCATACTAACATAAAACACATCATGCACCCCGGATAACTGTGGCGGTGAAGCTAAACGATAAGTAACCTCCCCAATCCTCTCAAGGATCTCAATGGGACCGATAAATCGAGGGGATAACTTCCCACTTTTCCCAAACCTCATCAAACCCCGCCTAGGTGATATTTTCAGAAAAACATGATCATCCGTCTTAAATGCCAAAGGCCTCTTCCTACGGTCGGCATAACTCTTTTGGCGACTCTGGGCTGTAACAAGCCTCCTACGGATAAGCTCAACTTTCTCCTCGTTTCCCTCACCAAATCCGGGCCCAACAAAGGTGCATCACCCACCTCAGCCCAACATACAGGAGACCTGCACGGTCGGCCATACAAGGCCTCAAACGGTGCCATACCGATACTCGACTGGAAACTGTTGTTGTAGGCAAACTCCACCAAGGGCAAGTGCCTTTCCCACGACCCACTAAAGTCAAGGACACAACCTCGAAGCATATCGTCAAGGATCTGAATAGTACGCTCGGACTGCCCGTCAGTCTGAGGATAATAAGCCTTGCTAAAGGTCAATCTAGTGCCCAAGGCACTCTGCAAACTCTGCTACAACCTAGCAGTAAAATGTGGATCTCTATCTGAGACGATCGATACTGGAACCCTATGCAACCTTACTATGTCCCGAATATACAAGTCGGCAAGATGATCTACCGAATCTCTTACGGGCATAGGAATAAAGTGCGCCGACTTAGTCAACCGGTCTACAACCACCCAAATACCATCACTACCCCGCTGAGTCCTCGGAAGACCTACAACGAAGTCCATAGTGACATGCTCCCACTTCTACTCGGCAATAGGCAAGGGTTGCAACAAACCCGCTGGCCTCTGATGTTCAGCCTTCACTTGTTGACAAGTAAGGCACTTAGACACAAACACAGCCACATCTTTCTTCATGTCCCGCCACCAAAACTGGCGACCCAAATCACGATACATCTTAGTGCCTCCCGGATGTACCGCAAGATGTGAATGGTAAAACTCTCGGAGTACCTCCTCTCGGCAAGACTCCGGTACGAACAGACGGTCTCGGTATCTCACACTCAGGTCGGGATACACAGCCAAACCCTTTTCAACCTTTCCACTGGAGATCTTCTCTCGGAGGGATTCTACCTCAAGGTCACCTCCCTGTGCCTCTAACACTCGAGTCATAAGTGTAGGCTCCGCAACAATAGAAAACAAGGCCACAGCCTCAACGGATTCGCCTAGAAGCAAATCAAACTCGCCAAGTGCACCCAACATCTCCCACTCCCAAATGGCTATACAAGCTATATCACTAATGGATTTCCAACTAAGGGCATCGGCCACAACATTGGCCTTTCTCGGGTGATAGTACAACTCGAAATCATAGTCCTCGATGAACTCCATTCACCTCATCTGCCTCAAATTCAAGTCTTTCTGTGTGAACAGATATTTCAGACTCTTATGATCCGAGAATACCTCGAATCTCTCACCATAAAGGTAGTGCCTCCAAATTTTCAAGGCAAAAATCACAACTGCTAACTCTAGGTCATGGGTAGGGTAATTCCTCTCGTGTATTTTCAACAGTCGCGAGTCATAGGCTACGACCTTCTCCTCATGCATCAACACACAACCCAAACCCTCTCGTGAGGCATCACAATAAATAACATAACCCAAACCTCTCTCCGGAATAATCAAGACCGGAGCGGTGGTCAATCTAACTTTCAACTCTTGGAACGAATTTTCACAAGTCTCACTCCATACGAATTTGACCCCTTCCGCGTCAATCTAGTTAACGGCGAAGCTAGTTTAGAGAAATCTTTCACAAATCGATGGTAATACCCTGCTAATCTCAGAAAACTGCGGATCTCGAAAACACTCTTAGGCTGTGCCCAATCTTGCACTGCCTCAATCTTGGATGTATCTACAGACACCCCTTCCCCGGAGACTACATGGCCTAAGAATTTAACCTCTCTTAGCCAGAACTCATACTTCCCAAACTTGGCATACAGCCTATGGGTTCTAAGCAACTCAAGTACCACTCTCAAGTGTTCCTCGTGCTTCTCCTCAGACGGTGAATAAATCAGAATGTCGTCTACAAAAACGACTACAAAACGATCTAAGAATTCCCGAAAGATCCGGTTCATGAAATCCATAATTACAGCCGGTGTATTGGTGAGCCCAAAATGGCATCACCAGAAACTTGTAGTGGCCATACCACGTACGGAATGTCGTCTTCGAAATATCCTCCTCCCTGACCCTCAGCTGGTGGTAACCCGATCTTAAGTCTATCTTAGAGAAACAATGGGACCCCTTCAACTGGTCAAACAGATCATCTATACGGGGCATAGGGTACTTATTCTTAACCGTAGTGCGATTCAACTTTCGGTAATCGATACAAAGTCTCAAGGCACCATCTTTCTTTTCAGCAAAGAGGGTTGTAGACACCCCATTTTTGACCGACCTTAAGACTCAGATGTCACCGACTGAGCGCTTGGTGATGGTGCATATTGTGCTCGTTCAGAGATTTCAGAGTCTCGGCAGCGAGCCTTACCTCAAGACTTCGGGACTCTTTCATGCTTTGCCTCGGTTTGCGAACCAGGCTCTGTTTTCTCTGTTTTCTCTTCCCGAAGGGAGGGAGAGGTCTCGTAGATCATCTCTCAGTGGCCGTAGGCTACATTTCGTGGTCGTAGGCCATTTCGCCCGTTTGGAGTCCGGTTTCCGGTTTTTCAGAGCCGTTGGCCGTGTGCCTCGGTTCGGGACGGCTTAACCACCTCCGTTTGCTCCGATTTTTTGCATGCATCTTATTTGCTCCCTTTTGAGGGACACTGTGGCTCGAGAGACCAACTTCGTGGTCGAACACCACTTCTGGTGCCTAACAGTTAGTTTTCGAGGCCTCGGGCTGCGCGTTTCGGCCCCCGAACCTTCATTTTGCATCGGTTTGGGCTCATTTTTGGTGGAGACCTTATTTTCACTGGTAAGAAGGTCGTAGAAGGGTGGGAGGCTAGTAATTGTTCTGACAACCAGTTTTATTCCTCCATCGCCCTCCGTCGCCCGTTTTTCTCACTTGAAAGCCAATGTTGACCACCCTAAGGCCACTTTTTCCAGCCCTAAACCACATATTTGTGTTGTACACACCTGGGAGGCCACCAATATCATATGGCCGACCAGTAATTGTGTGTGCCCTTTTTGAACCCTTCCTAAAAGTGGCCTTTTCTCTCTCCTGGTTCACTTTCTCTAGTTTTTGACTACATGGTTGTGTTGTGCACACATGAGAGGCCCTCTTTTTGGCATGGCCGGCCATTAATCATGATTGACCCTTTTGACCCTTGGCCGGCCGGCCATGGGGAGAGCCGGCCGGCCACCTGCAACTTGGATAACCAGCCGGCCTTGAACCTCTCTCCAGGTACATTACAGATATGTATTTTGTTTCCCCCCAGATTGTGTATCCGGGGGGCTGCACTTTTGGGGGGAAACTTGAATTGTTTTTCCCCCTTTTTCTCTCCTCTTTTGCCTATATAACAGCAGCTCCAGCTCCCATCTGAGGGTTACAAAAATTGCTTTGAAGCATTATACACCCAACCTCCCTCTCCCTCTCTTCCAAGCCCCAAAACCCTTTGTTCTTGGACCATTTTTACACTACAACCCATAGCACCACTCCTCCTCACTCCATACCAGTAGCTTGGAGGCCATTTCCAGAGGCAAAGAGCACCTTTCCTTGGTTCAAGAGTTGTCAAAGATATAGGCTACAAGGGTGAGTCCCATTTTCCCTCTTTTGTGTTTTATTTTGCTCTATATCTAAGCTTTACTTGCTTACATTTTTGGGCTCCGACCCTAACTGAAAATAGTCTTTTCTTGAGGTCTTTTTGATGTTTGATTAATGGCCTCTCCCTGTTTGAGGCTTCGTTTTTGCACTTTCTTCTTTACCTCTCTTGTATGCCTCTTTCTTGCATAGTATTTTAGGCCTATTTGTAAACTGTTTTGAGGCATGTTGTAAACTGTAAAGTGGCTTACTTTGATCCCTTCTTCAACAGTTTTGAAGGGATCTTCACTGTTTAAGACTTCCTTTTGTCACTTGCCTCTTTATCCCTCTTTTGGCCTTATTTTTGCATGTTTTGTTAGCCCCTTGTGCTTGTATTTTTGGGCTCTGGTCCGAACTGTAAATAGCCTTATTTTGACCCCCTCTTCATGTTTGATCAAGGGACCTTTTCTTTTTGAAGCTCCCTTTTTGCTCTTTGTGTTTAAACCTCTTTTTAGGCCTTATTTTGCATAGTATTTTAAGCTTGCAAGTGCACTGTTTTGGGTTTGGTCACTAACTGAAAAATACCATGTTTTGGGCCTCTCTTCAACTTTGTTGAAGGGTCCTCCTCTGTTTGAGGCCAGAAACCATCACTTGCTCCTTTGTCTCTCTTTTGGGGCCATTTTTGCATGTTAACTTAGCCCTATTTGTGTTCACTTTTTGGCCTTGCTTAAAACTGAAAATATTCATGTTTTGGGACTTCCTTGATTCTTTTTTTATGCTTCATATTCAAATAATGCATGCTTTGTATAGCTATAAGTCATTCCATGCGCCTAGTTTCGAGTTTCGGGTCTCATTTCATGTATCGGGTGCCATGTTTCCATGTCTGGGGCTGTTTTGCACCATATTTTGCTACTGAAATTTGCATGTTTGCATACCATATTCCATGCCTTGCCATGCTTTGGTAGAGTGGCATTAGTGCCTTAGGTTCGGTCCTCGGTTTGCGTTCATGCGTGCACGCATTTCGAGTGTCTCATCTTCATCTAATGGCTACTTATGTGAGTGTGGCTGAGGCCCACTCATGTTGGTGTAAGTCCATTGTTCATTGTGTATGCCATTTCATTTCGCAGAATTGTGTATACTAGGTTGTATGTTAGAGCATTGTGTATGTCTCGTTACATCGTACATTGTGTATGCCATTTCATCGCATTGTGTATGCTAGGATGCATGTTAGGATCGCATTCATGCATGTCATGCATATTGCATAGTGCTTGGAATAGGAGTTAGCCCCAGCACGGGAAACGAGGGGCGTTTCGTACTCCGAGTGACGGAACGTGTCTCAATTCCCGGTTGCCGACACTCCGGATTATCCATGATGGAGTTTAGGTCTTGTCATGTTTTCATGTGCATTCATTTCATATTGAGTCGTGCAATTCGACTCCTCGGCCATCATGCATCGAGATACGTGATTGGTGGCACGAGGATCGAGGACCACACTCCCTGAAGGGTAGTCATGCATACATATGTGAAAATACTTTGCCATGCCCCTTTCTTGCTCTCTGTTACAGCAAATCAAGAGTCAGCAGCCTTCCGGAGCTTGGCACGCATCCCAAGAACAATTGCAAACAGAGGCTAATTAGGGCATCGCAATGGATTTCCGCGCAAGGCAACCCGAACATGCATCATTCATCATCCAGATCAGAGTTGAGGCAGTCCCTGGCTTGCATGCCAATTTATTACTTTCCTAGTTTAATTTGTTAATTAATTAGGATTTTGTAATTATTTGGACTGTAATATTTATTCGGGATGGTATATTATTTATTCGGACCCTCTGCGCGAGGGCAATGTTGTAATAAGTGTGCGTGAGTGTGATGTATGTCTTCTAACCCCACGTCTTTATCTCTTTTATTTACGTGCTTATGATGGTTAGATTAGGGCATGTTTCAATTAGCATACAGTATGATAGCATGTTTGCATTCATTCATCTGTTTTGCATGCACCGGGCTCGGCGCATCATACTAACTGCATTGTATTTTCAATTCCAAGTTGAATACATGTTAGCTGTAGCATTTCATATGCCATGTTCAGAATAGCCGAGCCTGCTATAGTTACATTCTTGCATGTGTTGCATTAGGCATTTCTGTATAATTAGGATCACGCATGGATTTCTAATTAGTTTCTGTTTTGGCTTGGAGTACTCGGTAAGTTTTATGCTTTAGCATCCTTGCATGCGTGTGAGTGACTGCCATGATAGCATGCTTACCATGAGGCTATATGCTTATGTGATATATCTGCCTGAATGCCTGTGGGTGAAGGTTGGGTTACTTGAATTGGAACAATTCATCAATTGTGAGTTTTAAGCCCACTAGATAGTGGCAAAATCATGTTTTCTAAGCCCACCCGAGGGTGGCAAATCCACGTCTTAGCCTACTTGCAGGTAGCACCATCAAACCATTTTCAAAATAAACAAACATGAAATGTTTTGTTCCAATTCAGGCGACCCAGTCTATACTTGTATGCTGTGCGCATCACATAGTAAATCTAGGCTAATAACCGGAATAAGGACACGTAATGTTTTCAAAACTAGATATCATGGTTAGTAGAGGCCGATCTTTGATCGGGCGAGCGGGGGTGCTCACGAAGTGACCTTCCCCAATCGTACCCAAGTTCTCGAGCCGAGGCAACTTTGGTGATGACGGACACGTGGCCTTAGGCAACGAGTCAGGGTTTCCTAAATTTTCCCAAAATAAAATATTTAGGTGGCGACTCTGTATATGGCAAAGCAGTCCATGTTTGGCACTTCTTTTCTAAAAATCTGTTTTCTCAAAATGATTTGCCGGATTTGGACTCTTTGGTTCAGACTTAGAACCATGACAATTTTAGAGTCCTGAACTGTAGTGAGCCCAAAACGAACAGAACAGGGGGGACTCGTTCCTCCCGGGGCGTTCGGGGACGTCTACAGTTTCTGGCGACTCCGCTGGGGAGTTAGAGAACTTGACTCGAACTCATGATATCTGGTTTTGACTACACTTATGTGTTTCTTTGCATTGCATTTGCATTGGTGCGCCTAGGACACCGTGTTTGCCATCTACTATTCCTGAACAGTTTGCCAGAGGCTTGTCTTGTCAAGACATGACCATAAGGCTGATCTGTTGTGGGCTCTGCCAGTATGGGAACACAAACCCCGGTTTTACTGGGGCACCCATTTGACCATTCGACCTAGTGCATATTCGGAATCCATAGTGACCATTCCAAACTAGGACAGGTTGCTTACCCGATACAGGTTGTTTGAAACCGCTGCGTGCGTAGTGAAACCCTAGCTCCTGACAAAATAGGACAGGGAAACCCTACCCCAACATAGGGGTGTTTTGGCTCTCACTTATCTGTTATGTGCTGTAAGGGTGCGTCTCTATAGGAATGCATATATCAGTTTGCAAGTCTAGGTATCAGGTCTGAGGACATCAGAATCTGAAGAATCAATTTTACCCGAGGGTATCAGATTTGAGGCAGAATTTTGGGGGCAGAATTCAGTAGAGGGCACAGTCATCCTACTATGCTCGTATCTGTTTTGGTGAAGTTAGGCTGAGATGCTGCATGTTTTCTCTTTTGCTAGGTAGTCTGGGAACCATAGCTTCAGAAGGCTCCGATATCCCCCGAGGTTCATCGAACTTGTGCTGATAGATTTTGTCAAGTCAGAGATTCAGTTCAAGGGCAATCAGTGTTCCTTTGCTAGAGGCAGGGTAAAAGGGCCAGTCAGGCACAAATCACCAGTTCAGCAGTTACCAGATCAGTGGCCCTTATCCACCCCACCAGTGAACAATCAGGCTGAGGTCTCAGTTTCTACTGCAGGGATAGATACCAGTCAGTTAGATGGTCAACAGAACACATCAGGGATGGAGGCAATGATGCGTCAGATGCAAGAAAGTATGAAACTCATGCAGCAAGATGCTGTCCGCCAAGCTGAATTCGCCAAACAGCAGGCTGCGGTCATGGCCCAACAGGCAGAGCTAATCACCAGATTGCAACAGCAAAACGGAGTATCTGCTTCGCATCAAGCTCTCCCCCACCAGTAGATCTAATACCCAGGGAGACGCCAAATGTCCAAGAAGGTACGGACATTCCGACAGGGCCAGCTCCGCCCCCAATCTTACCCCAGCTGTCTAAAGCACCAATCAACCCATCAGACTCTCCCTTTGAGTTCGAGGTAGACCATACATCGTTGAAGTTGAGCAAGCTTGAAAAGTTGTTCAAGAAATCCCTGGGGGTAAAGTCCATCCTGGACATTGAGGACGGGTACACCGACGCAGCTGTGACACTGCCGGACAGGTTCAAGAGGCCTCACATTGACCGTTTTGACGGGTCAGGAGATCCCATGGTCCACCTGAGTTTGTTTTCAGATGTTCTGCGCCCGATGGGCTTGACAAGATTACAGAAGCTTTCCCTTTTTGGCAGGACCCTGTCGGGTATTGCGGCCATCTGGTACAAAAAATTAGAGGATTCAGTGAAACGAAGCTGGGAGGAGATGGCCGAGGCCTTTGTCGCACAATACTCATACAATACCCAAATCGAGATTACGACCCGTGATCTTGAGACGACGAGACAGGAGCCTAAGGAGAGTTTCTCAGAATTCGTGACCCGCTGGAGGGCCAAAGCCTTAATGATGACCATTAGGCCAACGGATAAGGATCAAATACAGATAGTTGTGCGCAACCTCCAGCCCAAACTAATGCAGAAAATGATCGTGCTCCCCTTCCCTACCTTTTCAGATTTGCATGAGATGGGAGTACAGATCGAGGATGCTATGAAGCAGGGCCTCATTGACCAGGAGAAGGAGCAGCCCAGGAGGGCGTTTACCTGTAGTTCGAATGCGACCACCAGTGGTGATGCAGCTGCAAGATCTTCTAAAGTGGGCATGGTCACCACCACCACATCAAAAAAAGCTACCCCATTCACCGGTGCGTCCTGAAGTAGCTCACAGACGGCCAAATATCCATCCCGAGTCAAGAGGGTTTTCACCCCACTTTATATGCCTTTGTCAAAGGCTCTAGAGGCCTTAATCCGGAAAGGACATCTGAAACCATTGGAACAACGGCCTTTACCTGATCCTCTCCCTCCAAAGCATGACCATACTAGGTACTGTGCGTACCATTAACAAACCGGTCATGACACTGACAGTTGCTTTCGTCTGCGCCATGATGTACACGATCTGTTTGACAACAGGGTCATCCCCGCACCGGGTCCTGCAAAGTCTATCGACACTTGATCAGTGAACTTGTGGGGGATAATGTGACTTTGTGATCGGGGGATGAACCACATGTGGACGGTGTTCAGTTTATTCCAAGATGTGGTGTTTGGCACGCACTATTTTGAGCATTTGCGAATGTTAGTTTTGTACTTTCTGACTTGGGTATTGGGTCAGTCTTGTCATTCTGTATTGAGTCAGTCTTTTCATACTGAGTCAGTCGGGTCTGTCTTGTTGTATCGAGTTAGTCCTGTTTTGTTAGAGTCGGGTGATTTCGGGGGTGTTACCTTGGACATCACTTGCTTGTTTTGTGTTTGTCTTTTTTGCTTTCTTTTGAGTTTGTTTCTGCCTTGGAGCCAGTTATGCCAACAGATCTGAATGGAACAGCAGTGATTTTCGCACTCTTGTGTTTGCTTCTGCCGTGTGCCAATTGTGACAGAAATTTTGAATGAGATGGCAGTATTTGACTAAGAACTCTGCCTTTTTTGTGCCTTGAAGTCATTGTAATGACCTGAGTTTTTCAAAACTTTTTGAACGTTGCAATGAAAACAAAGAAGGAGGAATTCCTCGGGATTTGCAAAACTTTGATCAAACTGAGAGAAAGAGAGGCGTGCTAAGCCCTTAATGAATGAAATCATGCTTGTTAGTGTGAGTACTGAGAAGGGCCCTAGCTTTGATCCAGATTGGTTCCACACTATCTTCGGTGTGAGCGATTTGTCGCTTTCTTAAAAACTTTCAAAAACAAAATGTTTTGCGCAGTCCTGTGAAGACTTGTGTGGAATCGCTCTTGAGATTGTGTAGCCTAGGATCGCTCTCAGCCTCAAGATTCAATCCATTTGTTTTCAAACCTTGGACCCATTCAGAACGTTCAACGGTCAACCGCCATGTATCTGAGAGTCTGGTTGTGTTCGTCGCTCTGAGGACTGACTACAATGCGCTGCGGTGCTATCCAAACAAGGGGCAACTTTCCGTTGCCATTCAAAACGCCGCAGTTTCATTTCAAACAAGGGACAACTTTCCGTTGCCATGCAGTGTCCTTCAGACAAGGGGCAATTTTCCATTGCTATGGGTTCGAGGTTGTGCATCTCAAGAGTAGGTTTCGTGCTCGTTGAGCAGTGGTCGTTTGTAAAAATAGTTTTTGAGAATTTTTACTGAGGTTGACTAATCTTCTCGAAAAGTACTCCATTTTTCAAAACTGGACCATTTCTTGGACCCAAAAAAGGAAAACTCTCAGTGCTCATAGCCTAACTTGCATGATTTTAAATCAGAAAATCGAACAAGCGCGTTAATCTAACTCTCATGTTGGTCAAAACTGTTTTAGTAGAAAGCAAAAACAAAAAATGGTCAAAATGATGAACTAGGGGCATAGTTGAGTCAGGTGTTCTGTTTTTTCCCCTTTGTCAAAATACTTGCCAGAAAGGGCACTCTACTTGTCGGAAAGGGCACCTTATTCGCCAGAAAAGGGCACAACAAAGGGCAGAAAGCTCTCACATCCTCCAAGCAACGAGGCATCAAGCAAAGTGCGAAGCACGAACTAGAATGGGGCAAGATATTCCACTCCATCATCTGGACAGATCTTATCACGTCCAAGCTCCCCAGCAAAGCATCATCAACTGATGTTAGCTGCAGATTTGCTACACACACAGTTGTAGCGCAACCTTTCCGTGGGAGGAATTCATTAGCTGTGAGCGGAAGAAAGAGAATCTAGCAGAATGCTAGGGACACGAGCCCACAATTTGCTGTTTATCCATCAACCACCCAGGGGAGGGATGAAAAATGAGAGATTGAAGAATAGAGAGATGTGCGATGAGAGAAAAAGTGAGAAGAGGGCTTTTTCAGAAAAAACAGAGCTTGAGGGCCGAGTGATGTGAAAACCACAAATGAGAAAGGGTGGGAAACACTACCCGGTGAAACAGGCTCCCTGTGCACGTCTGAGTGTCGTGTCTTTTTGTTTTATCTCGATTCTTGTTTTGAGTCGTTTCGAGTGTTACTCGATGTGTCTAGGTTGTGTGCCTTTTATTTCCTTGTTGAGTCGTTTTGCTGTGTTCAGTCGTAGGCTCAATACTTGGTCGAAAACTCATCTCTCAATTTCAAAAATAAAATTGTTTTGTGCTCCGAGTGCCGTGCCGTTCTCCACATTTGTACAAAACAGAATTTGTTCTTTCATAAAATCGCAGGATTCAACCTAGGTCATGTGAGAACAGTAGAACCAGGACCTATCTGAAGCTATATATGGTTCCGGACTGCAAAGCAAAAGCAAAAGAGGAAAATGTCGGGTATCTGAGTTTGTTTCAACTTCAGTAAGTTCCAGGACTACATTCCATGTGTACCTCTTCAGGTCTTGCCAATGCTCCGAAGTATGAATGTACCTTTATCTCAAGCTCAAGATCAAGTCTGCTTTAAGCCAGAATAGGAAATCAGAAGTGCTCTCCTTGAGGACTGTTTCGTGCCAGGGACATCTTGGCCGTGTTTGCAATGAGTTCCTAAGAGACCAGCTGCGACGGTGGAAACTAGAGTTCGAATGGTTGATGCCTAGAACATAAAGGTTCGGGATTTCCGGGACTAAAGTCTGGTTTAAATACCCAGGGGTGTATCCCCGGCTTGAAATCTGTATGGAAGCCCCATAGGTTGAGATAGCGTGTATGCACCTCAATTCTGGATACTGAACCAACCTAGTCTATCACCCCGTTGGAGAATAGGGAAAGTTGTGAATGTGGTCAGGAAGAAAAGTGGCATCCCAAGTGTTCTACGTGAAGGAACCTTGTTAGCATTTCAGAGCCTTTGTACTGCAAGTTGAAGGTAAGTGTTTGAAGAGCACGAGGGGAGATCCCCGTCAGAGTAGAGCGGTTCATCGCCACTCATGAGGTGCTTTCTAAAGCGCCGCTTTGTCCATTTATTGGTTTCCTTAAGCATCATGCATTGTAATGCATTGTACCTATCAAGTTTCTTCCTCAATCACGCATGATATCGTATGTACGGCTCATTCAAAGAAGTTCCGTTTTAAGATCATTTATTTAGTGTATCAATCGCACTTCATTTATTTAGTGTATCAATCACACTTCATTCATCTAGTGTATCAATCACACTTCATTTATTTAGTGTATCAATCACACTTCATTCATCTATTGTATCAATCACACTTTTCACTTTTAGTGTATCAATCACACTCTGTTCACATAGTGCATCTATCACACTTTGTGTTCACTTTTAGTGTATCAATCACACTCTGTTCACATAGTGCATCTATCACACTTTGTGTTCACTTTTAGTGTATCAATCACACTCTGTTCACATAGTGCATCTATCACACTTTGTGTTCGCTTTTAGTGTATCAATGACACTCTGTTCACATAGTGCATCTATCACACTTTGTGTTCGCTTTTAGTGTATCAATCACACTCTGTTCACATAGTGCATCTATCACACTTTGTGTTCGCTTTTAGTGTATCAATCACACTCTGTTCACATAGTGCATCTATCACACTTTGTGTTCGCTTTTAGTGTATCAATCACACTCTGTTCACATAGTGCATCTATCACACTTTGTGTTCACTTTTAGTGTATCAATCACACTCTGTTCACATAGTGCACGTATCACACTTTGTGTTCATTTTCAGTATATCTATCATACTCTGTTCACTAAGTGCATCTATCACACTTCGTGTTCACATTTAGTATATCAATCATACTCTGCTTACATTGTGCTTCTATCACACTTTGTGTTCACATTTAGTATATCTATCATACTCTATTCACTAAGTGCATCTATCACACTTTGTGTTCATTTTCAATATATCTATCATACTCTGTTCACTAAGTGCATCTATCACACTTCGTGTTCACATTTAGTATATCAATCATACTCTGCTCATATTGTGCATCTATCACACTTTGTGTTCATTTAGTATATCTATCATACTCTATTCACTAAGTGCATCTATCACACTTTGTGTTCATTTTCAGTATATCTATCATACTCTGTTCACTAAGTGCATCTATCACACTTCGTGTTCACATTTAGTATATCAATCATACTCTGCTCACATTGTGCATCTATCACACTTTGTGTTCATTTTCAGTATATCTATCATACTCTATTCACTAAGTGCATCTATCACACTTTGTGTTCATTTTCAGTATATCTATCATACTCTATTCACTAAGTGCATCTGTCGCACTTCGTGTTCACATTTAGTGTATCAATCACACTTCATTCGTTTAGTATATCAATCATACTTTGTTCACTAAGTGCATCTATCACACTTCGTGTTCACTTTTTGTGTATCCATCACACTTTGTTCACTAAGTGCATCTATCACACTTTGTGTTCACCTTTTGTGTATCCATCACACTTTGTTCACTAAGTGCATCTATCACACTTTGTGTTCACCTTTTGTGTATCCATCACACTTGTTCGCTAAGTGCATCTATCACACTTTGTGTTCGCTGTTTAGTGTATCAACCACACTCTTCTCACATTGTGCATCTATCACACTTTGTGTTCGCTTTTAGTGTATCTATCATACTCTGTTCACATAGTGCATCTATCACACTTTGTGTTCACTTTTAGTGTATCGATCACACTTTGTTCACATAGTGCATCTATCACACTTTGTGTTCACCTTCAGTGTATCAATCACACTCTGTTCACTTAGTGCATCTATCACACTTTGCGTATATCCATCATGCTTTGCTTCACATAGTGCATCTATCACACTTTGTATTCACTTTGTGTATCTATCACACTTTGCTTCACTTAGTGTACCAATCACACTTTATTCATATAGTGTATTCTGCACACTCTCTTCACTTTTGTGTATCTATCACACATGCTCGCTAAGATTGCATCATAACTGCATGAAATGTAGTTTGATTTGCCTTCCCGCTTAAAACTGTCGCATTTATTATGAATATTTGCTTTGTTACAGCTTTATTTACATTATCCTTACTGCATGAAATGTAGTTAGATTTGTATATGCTTGCTGCTTTGCATAATCATGAGTTATGTCCGGCTTTGTGCATATCATTTTGCATCTTGCCCCCTGCCTGCGAGCATGCCTGCGGGCACATCTTTGTTATCTTGCCTGTTTGTCTAAGTCTTCGGCCTTGTCAAAAATGGGTCGTCTCTGGGCTTTGACATTCACTCCCGTCACGTATGACTTTCGAGTTCTGTCAAAGAGGGGCAACTGTAGACACCCCATTTTTGACCGACCTTAAGACTCAGACATCACCGACTGAGCGCTTGGTGATGGTGCATATTGTGCTCGTTCAGAGGTTTCAGAGTCTCGGCTGCGAGCCTTACCTCAAGACTTCCGGACTCTTTCATTCTTTGCCTCAGTTTGCGAACCAGGTTTTGTTTTCTCTATTTTCTCTTCCCGAAGGGAGGGAGAGGTCTCGTAGATCATCTCTCAGTGGCCGTAGGCTACGTTTCGTGGTCGTAGACCATTTCGCCTGTTTGGAGTCCGGTTTCCGATTTTTCGGAGTCGTTGGCCGTGTGCCTCAGTTCGGGACCGCTTAACGACCTCTGTTTGCTCTGGTTTTTGGCATGCATCTTATTTGCTCCCTTTTGAGGGACACTGTGGCTCGAGAGACCAACTTCGTGGTCGAACACCACTTCTGGTGCCTAACAATCAGCTTTTGGGGCCTCGAGCTGTGCGTTTCGGCCCCCGAACCTTCATTTTGCATCGGTTTGGGCTCATTTTTGGTGGAGACCTTATTTTCACTGCTCAAAAGGTCGTAGAAGGGTGGGAGGCCAGTAATTATTCTGACAACCAGTTTTATTCCTCCATCGCCCTCTGTCGCCCGTTTTTCTCACTTCAAAGCCAATGTTGACCACCCTGAGGCCATTTTTTCCAGCCCTAAACCACATATTTGTGTTGTACACACCTGGGAGGCCACCAATATCATATGGCCGGCCAGTAATTGTGTGTGCCCTTTTTGAACCCCTCCTAAAAGTGGCCTTTTCTCTCTCCTGGTTCACTTTCTCCAGTTTTTGACTACATGGTTGTGTTGTGCACACATGAGAGGCCCTTTTTTTGGCATGGCCGGCCATTAATCATGATTGACCCTTTTGACCCTTGGTCGGCCGGCCATGGGGAGAGCCGGCCGGCCACCTGCAACTTGGATAACCAGCCGGCCTTGATCCTCTCTCCAGGTACATTACAGATATGTATTTTGTTTCCCCCTAGATTGTGTATCCGGGGGGCTGCACTTTTGGGGGGAAACTTGAATTGTTTTCCCCCCCTTTTTCCCCCCCTTTTTCTCCCCTCTTTTGCCTATATAAAAGCAACTCCAGCTCCCATCTGAGGGTCACAAAAATTGTTTTGAAGCATTATACACACAACCTTCCTCTCCCTCTTTTCCAAGCCCCAAAACCCTTTGTTCTTGGACCTTTTTTACACTACAACTGTGACACCCCTGTTCCGTAGTATGTTAATTGGTCCTTAACATGATGTGATTATGTATTTTGATATGATTTTGTGTTCCACTATGTGAAAATATGTGGTTTGAAATTTTATCTGTTCATCGTAGGAATATCTGTTTGAGTAGTCTGTTTTGGAAATTTAATTGAGGGCCTTATCGGCCACGGAACCCGAAATTGACTACGCCATTGTGGTTGGCATAATTTTTAGGGCCTACGGTGAAATTTAATTGAAATTTGATTCTGGTCAATTTAAACTGATTAAATTGATAAATTAAGCACCCCATTATTTTATATTAAAATATTTGTTAGTGGGGCTTGTTGTATATTTGTATTGCACTCTCCTTTAGCTCTCTTAAAACTCAAAATCTGAGTTAGACAATTGAGAGTGAGAGAGAGGCCGGCCATGGAGAGAAAAAGGGAGAGATTTGTGTAATTTGGGCTCAAGACTTGGGAATTTGAAGATCTAGCTCAAGATTTGGCTAGGGCTTGAGTGTTGAAGCTCTTAGGTAAGTGATTTCATGAAATCTTACTTGTAATTTGTAAGTTCAAGGGTTGTTTGTGATCAAGAACATGTAATGAGTTGATTCTTGTTGAGATTGAAGTCTTAGAACTCATGCATGTAAGAAATTACTTTGAATTTGCATGTTTGAGCTTGAAACACATGATTCATGTGGAGTTTTGGGTAAAGCTCATATTGTAGTCACCATTTGTACCATCTAAGTTGAGAATGATGAGCATCTCCCACATGCATGTACAAATCATGGGAGTATAAGTCTTGAATGTTGAATTTGAGCATGTTGATGATGGGTTTGAGACAATTTGGGACATGCATGTAGATAATTCATGTAATTGAGCTTCCTAATGTTGTAATCTGCATTAGTAGCATGTTAGCATGTGTAAATGTGTAATTTGAACTATTGCATGCAAGAAATGTAGATGGAAAACTGATTTGGAGCTCAAGAACACGATCTGGGAAACCCAGATTTTTGAGGTCCGCTCGAGCGGGGTAATGGCCGCTCGAGCGGGAAAATCGTGCTCCCAGCATTTTTGCAGAGTTGGATGCCCGCTCGAGCGGGACATTTCATGCTCGAGCGTGGATTTTTGTAGACGGACCTTCAGCTCGAGCGCATCTTTTGTGCAACCAGTACCTTGCTGGCCTTAAGGGTCCGCTCGAGCGGAGAATCTTACGCTCGAGCGGGGACCCTGTTTCCTGGAATTTTGTTCATGCATTTTGTGATTCGTTTTCCGTTCTCTTTCACTTGTAAGCACTCCTAGGCATGTGTTAAGCATTGTAAATGAGTTAATGAGATAAGAACAAAGCCTAAAGAGGAATATGTGAATTAAAGAACGGATTGAACTGTTAGTGACCCTTTTGTATTCATGAAATGTGTAGGGTCAAGCTCCAGGGCGCATCCACAAGCCGATCACTGTGAGTAACATCAATATTTGAAAACTTGTCAATGTCCAATTGTTATTCCCCTATAAATATTATGAGTTGTTAATTGGGAGTGTGGACAAAAGTTTGACATGAATGAATGGGCCAAAGGCCGTTTGACATGAATGAATGGACCAAAGGCCGTTTGACATGAATGAATGGGCCAAAGGCCGTTTGACATGAATGAATGGGCCAAAGGCCGTTTGACATGAATGAATGGGCCAAAGGCCGTTTGTCATGAATGAATGGGCCAAAGGCCGTTTGACATGAATGAATGGGCCAAAGGCCGTTTGACATGAATGAATGGGCCAAAGGCCGTTTGACATAAGTGAATGGGCCAAAGGCCGTTTGACATGAATGAATGGGCCAAAGGCCGTTTGACATGAATGAATGGGCCAAAGGCCGTTTGACATGAACGAATGGGCCGAAGGCCGTTTTGCCATGAATGAAAACCCGGATGGGCCAAAGTCCAGAATGTTTGGAACTACAGTTACTTGACTTGCATTTCGTATAGTTATATATATATTTTGCTGTTAAACAGAAGTATGAATTGGGCCCAAGGCCGTTTGGAGCATGTTGATCTACATATTGTTATGTAACTGTTATATTTGATATTATTCACTGGGCTATCGCTCACGCTCATTCATGTATTTGTAGGTGAGCCAAGGGAAGTCCAAACCCAGCCCCAGTGAAGTCTGCTAGGAACAACAGGAGTTCTGGGAGAGTCAGCCTTGTGCCTCGCGCATGAGACCATCCTTGCCCTTTTACTATGTACCTATGTTTTGTCTTGTTGGCAAGGACCCAGTGCATGTCTGTACATAGTCTGTTATAGGTTGACTCGTTTTGGACGATCCTGTCTGTAATGAATTTTGTGAAGCTGTACTTTTGATGTGAGTTATTAACGTATCTGAGTATGGTTTGTTTGATGTGCATATAAGCACGGCTCTATGGACAAAGTTTTTAATTTTGCTTCCGTTTGGCCCCCATTAACTCTGTTAGAATACGTTTAGAACAGTTTGAGGCCGTAGGTAATCTCATGATTACTGGCCGGTTACGTCCTTAACCCACGGGGGCGGGTTCGGGTCGTGACTGAGTGGTATCAGAGCACGAGTTAATAACTCACACACTTGTCCAAAAAGAGCAATAAGCGTCTAGATAAGATCTAGGATGCATTCATGTGATAAATACGAGTTTGGAAGCATTGATTATATGCTTAAATGTTTTGTTATGAATAACTATATGTGTAAGTTGTGAACTACTTGCATTACGAATTATCTGGAAATATGTGCTCCTTAGTGTATGTGTACTTGTGTACCTTTGGTATGGAATATAATGCAAGTTTAATTAGATGGTGAGAACCAGAGGTGATGAGTTAGAGGAATCCTCTGCTGCCAGACTGGACAGAATGGAAAGACTGATTCAGGAAATGGCAGAAGCTTTGAGACAGCAACAGGAGTGGCAACAACAGTGGCAGTAACCACATCCGCCACCTCCACCTCCGGCACCACCTGTGCCAGATAATCAAAATGATGATCGGATAATCGCCCTCACCAAGGAATTCAAGAAAATGAAACCACCACAGTTCCATGGTGGACTAGATCCCTTAAAAGCCGAAGCTTGGGTACTTGGGATTGAAAAACTGTTTGAGGTGTTTCCGTGCTCGGATACACAGAAAGTGCTTCTAGCCACCTTTATGCTAGAAGATGAAGCGAGAAGATGGTGGATGTTGATGAGGGAAAACCACAGAGATATTGATTGGGCGAAATTTTTGGAAATCTTCTATGACAAGTACTTCCCGCAGTGTGTCCGGGACAGGAAAGTGGCAGAGTTCATGGAACTCAAACAAGACAGTATGACTGTAGCTGAGTATGAGGCCAAATTTACTGAGTTGGCCAGGTTTGCACCACACGTAATTGACACTGATTATAAGAAGGCAAGGCATTTTGAAGGTGGGCTCCGAAGTGACATCCTAGAGCGGGTGAATGTCCTGAAATTGGAGACCTACATTGGGGTGCTTGACCGGGCCATCATATCAGAGGCTAATATAGCTAGACAAGCTAAGCCAACAACCGAATGGAGAGGCAACAAAAGACAAGGCTTCTTTTCGAAGAAGAAATTTTTGAAAAAGCAAAACACGGGCTCCTCAACTACCTCAAGTTCTTCCCGAGACACGACTCCCATGTGCAACACTTGTAGCAAAAGGCACCGTGGAGTTTGTTACCGTGCATCGGGAGCCTGTTTTAAGTGTGGGAAACAAGGGCATATAGCCCGAGATTGTAATCAGAATAGTGGGAAGATAGCTGCTAGCTCCACTGCATCGATCCCGAAGCCGGGAAACACTTTGAGATCTGCTACTACTGGGGATACAGTGAGACAAGGGAGAGTCTTTGCACTCGTTCCGGGTGATACACGGAATGCCAATGCCGTTGTCTCAGGTACTATCTCGATATGTAATCAGGATGCTTTTGTGTTAATTGATTCTGGATCAACGCATTCATTTGTGACATATGCATTTGCATCTAGACTGAAAAGACCCCTAGAATTGTTGCCATATTTGTTATGTGTGTCTGCTCCATCGGGGGAATCTGTGTTATGTGACTATATATATCGGTTTTGTGACATGCATATTGAGGATGCTACCCTGTATGTAGATTTGTTGCCCTTAAACTTTAGACACTTTGATGTAATTTTGGGCATGGATTGGTTGACCAAATACTGTGCCACTATAGATTGTGTGACAAAGAGGGTTGTATTTAAACCACCAGAACAGGAAGAAATTGTGTTTGTGGGAAATGGGGTAGTACCTCCACCATATTTGATATCTGCAATGAAAGCATGTAAATTGATCAGGAAGGGATGCCAGGGTTATTTGTGTTATGTATTGACTGAACAATCCGTGAATGTTGAATTGAATGATATTCCCATCGTTAGAGAATTCCCAGATGTGTTTCCAAATGAATTACCAGGGGAATTGGTAGACAGGGAGATAGAGTTTACTATTGAAACTGTGCCAGGCACCCAACCTATTTCTAAAACTCCCTACAGGATGGCTACAGCCGAAATGAAAGAATTAAAAGAACAGTTGCAAGACCTTCTTGATAAAGGGTTTATCCGGCCCAGTACTTCGCCTTGGGGCGCACCAGTGTTATTTGTAAAGAAAAAGGATGGTACCTTACGCCTATGTATTGATTACCGGGAATTGAACAAGGTAACGATAAAGAATAAATATCCCTTACCCCGTATTGATGACTTATTTGACCAGTTGCAGGGATCACAGGTGTTTTCTAAGATTGATTTGAGATCCGGGTATCATCAGCTGAAGGTTAAGGCAGAAGATGTTGAGAAAACCGCATTCAGAACGAGGTATGGTCATTTTGAGTTTCTTGTTATGCCATTTGGAGTGACTAATGCTCCGGCAGCATTTATGGACTTAATGAATAGAATTTTTAAAACCTACCTTGATGAGTTTGTCGTTGTCTTCATCGATGATATTTTAATATACTCTAAAGATAGACTTGAACACGAACATCATTTGAGGACTATTTTACAAATACTTCGGGAAAGAAAACTATTTGCTAAGTTAAAGAAATGTGAGTTTTGGTTGGATGAGGTTATTTTCTTAGGGCACGTGGTCAACAAGGAAGGAGTTTCAGTGGACCCGCAGAAAATAGAAGCAATTGTGAATTGGCCTACACCAACTAATGTGACAGAAGTTCGCAGTTTCATGGGCTTAGCTGGGTACTACAGAAGGTTTGTAAAGGACTTTTCGAAATTAGCTGTGCCTCTTACCCAATTGACACGTAAAGGACAACCATTTGAGTGGAATAGTGAAAGAGAATCAGCCTTTCATGAATTGAAGACAAGATTGACCACTGCACCAATTTTGACACTACCTTCAGGTACGGAAAATTTTGTGATTTTCAGTGACGCATCTTATAAGGGTTTGGGTTGTGTGTTAATGCAGAACGGAAAGGTTATTGCTTACGCCTCCCGACAGTTGAGGCCACATGAGAAGAATTATCCAACACATGACCTAGAATTGGCCGCAGTTGTTTTTGCTTTGAAAATCTGGCGGCATTATTTGTATGGGGCAAAGTGTGAAGTCTACACAGATCATAAAAGCCTAAAATACTTCTTCACGCAGAAAGAGTTGAATATGCGTCAGAGAAGATGGCTGGAATTGATAAAAGATTACGACCTAGAAATTCAGTATCACCCCGGAAAAGCTAATACAGTGGCTGATGCCTTGAGCAGGAAATCAACAGGGAGTGTGGCTTGCTTGCTTACTGAACAAAGGGAGATTTTGCAAGACTTTGAAAAGTCTGAAATTGAAGTGGTAGTGTGCGAACAGGGCGGATTGATAGCCGCTATTATAGCCGAGCCGGCAATTGTTGATGAAATCAAACAAAAACAGAAAGAGGATGAGTTCCTCAGAAAGGTAATTGATGAATTTGAAGTCAGCCCAAAAGCAGAGTTCAGTATCGAGAATGGAATGTTGAAATTTCGAAACCGAATATGTGTTCCAGTTATTCCGGAGCTAAAGAAGAGGGTCTTAGATGAAGCCCACAGATCCGTATTTGCTATGCATCCGGGTAACAATAAAATGTATCGGGATTTGAAACAAACCTATTGGTGGCCTAAAATGAAGAAAGAGATTGCAGAACATGTGTCCAAGTGCCTTCAGTGTCAGCAAGTTAAGGCTGAACATCAGAAACCAGGCGGTCTACTTCAACCTCTCCCCATTCCTGAGTGGAAGTGGGAACATGTGACTATGGATTTCGTTGTTGGCCTACCTCGGACTTCCCGCGGTATGGATTCTGTTTGGGTTGTAGTTGATAGACTGACTAAATCTGCACATTTTCTGCCTGTCAAAACTACATTTACTGCTTACAGGTTGGCTACTATTTATGTTGATGAAATTGTCCGCTTACATGGAGTTCCAGTAACCATTGTGTCGGATAGAGATCCGAAGTTTGTATCTAGATTGTGGAAGAGTTTGCAGGAAGCTATGGGAACAGAACTAAGGTTCAGTACTGCATTCCACCCACAGACAGATGGGCAGTCAGAACGAACAATACAGACTTTGGAAGATATGCTTCGCATGTGTGCTTTGGATTTTCAGGGGAGTTGGGAAGATTACCTGCCACTTGCAGAATTTGCCTATAACAATAGCTTCCACTCCAGCATCGGTATGGCACCATACGAGGCTTTGTATGGTAGGAGGTGTAGATCACCTATTTGTTGGACAGAGGTCGGGGACAGAGCTTTGCTCGGGCCTGAAATTGTACAAGACACCTCTGAAAAGATCAAGACTATTCGGCAAAGGCTCAAAACAGCTCAAGACCGACAGAAGAGTTATGCAGATGTCCGGAGAAGACCTCTTGAGTATGAGGTCGGCGACCATGTGTTCATCCGTGTTTCTCCAATGAAAGGCCAAGTCAGGTTTGGGAAAAAGGGCAAGTTGACGCCCCGTTATATTGGGCCGTTTCAAATTTTGGAGAAACTTGGTCCAGTTGCTTATAGAGTTGCTTTGCCACTGGGATTTGAACAAATCCACAATGTGTTTCATGTGTCAATGTTGAGGGGTTACCTCCGAGACCCGTTGCATGTGATTGATTATCACCGGATTGCTATTGATGAAAATATGGAATATGCTGAATGGCCGGAAAGAATTGTTGACCGACAAGTGAAAGAATTGAGAAACAAATCCATTCCAATGGTGAAAGTGGAATGGAAGGAACGCTATGGGACAGATGCTACATGGGAAAAAGAGGAGGAAATGCGTCTACGCTATCCACATTTGTTTCCCGACGAAGGTAAGTTAAGTTTGGAGGACCAAACTTCCTAAAGGGGGGAAGACTGTGACACCCCTGTTCCGTAGTATGTTAATTGGTCCTTAACATGATGTGATTATGTATTTTGATATGATTTTGTGTTCCACTATGTGAAAATATGTGGTTTGAAATTTTATCTGTTCATCGTAGGAATATCTGTTTGAGTAGTCTGTTTTGGAAATTTAATTGAGGGCCTTATCGGCCACGGAACCCGAAATTGACTACGCCATTGTGGTTGGCATAATTTTTAGGGCCTACGGTGAAATTTAATTGAAATTTGATTCTGGTCAATTTAAACTGATTAAATTGATAAATTAAGCACCCCATTATTTTATATTAAAATATTTGTTAGTGGGGCTTGTTGTATATTTGTATTGCACTCTCCTTTAGCTCTCTTAAAACTCAAAATCTGAGTTAGACAATTGAGAGTGAGAGAGAGGCCGGCCATGGAGAGAAAAAGGGAGAGATTTGTGTAATTTGGGCTCAAGACTTGGGAATTTGAAGATCTAGCTCAAGATTTGGCTAGGGCTTGAGTGTTGAAGCTCTTAGGTAAGTGATTTCATGAAATCTTACTTGTAATTTGTAAGTTCAAGGGTTGTTTGTGATCAAGAACATGTAATGAGTTGATTCTTGTTGAGATTGAAGTCTTAGAACTCATGCATGTAAGAAATTACTTTGAATTTGCATGTTTGAGCTTGAAACACATGATTCATGTGGAGTTTTGGGTAAAGCTCATATTGTAGTCACCATTTGTACCATCTAAGTTGAGAATGATGAGCATCTCCCACATGCATGTACAAATCATGGGAGTATAAGTCTTGAATGTTGAATTTGAGCATGTTGATGATGGGTTTGAGACAATTTGGGACATGCATGTAGATAATTCATGTAATTGAGCTTCCTAATGTTGTAATCTGCATTAGTAGCATGTTAGCATGTGTAAATGTGTAATTTGAACTATTGCATGCAAGAAATGTAGATGGAAAACTGATTTGGAGCTCAAGAACACGATCTGGGAAACCCAGATTTTTGAGGTCCGCTCGAGCGGGGTAATGGCCGCTCGAGCGGGAAAATCGTGCTCCCAGCATTTTTGCAGAGTTGGATGCCCGCTCGAGCGGGACATTTCACGCTCGAGCGTGGATTTTTGTAGACGGACCTTCAGCTCGAGTGCATCTTTTGTGCAACCAGTACCTTGCAGGCCTTAAGGGTCCGCTCGAGCGGAGAATCTTACGCTCGAGCGGGGACCCTGTTTCCTGGAATTTTGTTCATGCATTTTGTGATTCGTTTTCCGTTCTCTTTCACTTGTAAGCACTCCTAGGCATGTGTTAAGCATTGTAAATGAGTTAATGAGATAAGAACAAAGCCTAAAGAGGAATATGTGAATTAAAGAACGGATTGAACTGTTAGTGACCCTTTTGTATTCATGAAATGTGTAGGGTCAAGCTCCAGGGCGCATCCACAAGCCGATCACTGTGAGTAACATCAATATTTGAAAACTTGTCAATGTCCAATTGTTATTCCCCTATAAATATTATGAGTTGTTAATTGGGAGTGTGGACAAAAGTTTGACATGAATGAATGGGCCAAAGGCCGTTTGACATGAATGAATGGGCCAAAGGCCGTTTGACATGAATGAATGGGCCAAAGGCCGTTTGACATGAATGAATGGGCCAAAGGCCGTTTGACATGAATGAATGGGCCAAAGGCCGTTTGTCATGAATGAATGGGCCAAAGGCCGTTTGACATGAATGAATGGGCCAAAGGCCGTTTGACATGAATGAATGGGCCAAAGGCCGTTTGACATAAGTGAATGGGCCAAAGGCCGTTTGACATGAATGAATGGGCCAAAGGCCGTTTGACATGAATGAATGGGCCAAAGGCCGTTTGACATGAACGAATGGGCCGAAGGCCGTTTTGCCATGAATGGAAACCCGGATGGGCCAAAGGCCAGAATGTTTGGAACTACAGTTACTTGACTTGCATTTCGTATAGTTATATATATATTTTGCTGTTAAACAGAAGTATGAATTGGGCCCAAGGCCGTTTGGAGCATGTTGATCTACATATTGTTATGTAACTGTTATATTTGATATTATTCACTGGGCTATCGCTCACGCTCATTCATGTATTTGTAGGTGAGCCAAGGGAAGTCCAAACCCAGCCCCAGTGAAGTCTGCTAGGAACAACAGGAGTTCTGGGAGAGTCAGCCTTGTGCCTCGCGCATGAGACCATCCTTGCCCTTTTACTATGTACCTATGTTTTGTCTTGTTGGCAAGGACCCAGTGCATGTCTGTACATAGTCTGTTATAGGTTGACTCGTTTTGGACGATCCTGTCTGTAATGAATTTTGTGAAGCTGTACTTTTGATGTGAGTTATTAACGTATCTGAGTATGGTTTGTTTGATGTGCATATAAGCACGGCTCTATGGACAAAGTTTTTAATTTTGCTTCCGTTTGGCCCCCATTAACTCTGTTAGAATACGTTTAGAACAGTTTGAGGCCGTAGGTAATCTCATGATTACTGGCCGGTTACGTCCTTAACCCACGGGGGCGGGTTCGGGTCGTGACTACAACCCATAGCACCACTCCTCCTCACTCCATACCAGTAGCTTGGAGGCTATTTCTAGAGGCAAAGAGCACCTTTCCTTGGTTCAAGAATTGTCAAAGATATAGGCTACAAGGGTGAGTCCCATTTTCCCTCTTTTGTGCTTTATTTTGCTCTATATCTAAGCTTTACTTGCTTACATTTTTGGGCTCTGACCCTAACTGAAAATAGTCTTTTCTTGAGGTCTTTTTCATGTTTGATTAATGGCCTCTCCCTGTTTGAGGCTTCCTTTTTGCACTTTCTTCTTTACCTCTCTTGTATGCCTCTTTCTTGCATAGTATTTTAGGCCTATTTGTAAACTGTTTTGAGGCATGTTGTAAACTGTAAAGTGGCTTACTTTGATCCCTTCTTCAACATTGTTGAAGGGATCTTCACTGTTTAAGGCTTCCTTTTGTCACTTGCCTCTTTATCCCTCTATTGGCCTTATTTTTGCATGTTTTGTTAGCCCCTTGTGCTTGTATTTTTGGGCTCTGGTCCGAACTGTAAATAGCCTTATTTTGACCCCCTCTTCATGTTTGATCAAGGGACCTTTGCTTTTTGAAGCTCCCTTTTTGCTCTTTGTGTTTAAACCTCTTTTTAGGCCTTATTTTGCATAGTATTTTAAGCTTGCATGTGCACTGTTTTGGGTTTGGTAACTAACTGAAAAATATCATGTTTTGGGCCCCTCTTCAACTTTGTTGAAGGGTCCTCCTCTGTTTGAGGCCAGAAACCATCACTTGCTCATTTGTCTCTCTTTTGGGGCCATTTTTGCATGTTAACTTAGCCCTATTTGTGTTCACTTTTTGGCCTTGCTTAAAAATGAAAATATTCATGTTTTGGGACTTCCTTGATTCTTTTTTTATGCTTCATATTCAAATAATGCATGCTTTGTATAGCTATACGCCATTCCATGCGCTTAGTTTCGAGTTTCGGGTCTCATTTCATGTATCGGGTGCAATGTTTCCATGTGTGGGGCTGTTTTGCACCATATTTTGCTACTAAAATTTGCATGTTTGCATACCATATTCCATGCCTTGCCATGCTTTGGTAGAGTGGCATTAGTGCCTTAGGTTCGGTCTTCGGTTTGCGTGCATGCGTGCACGCATTTCGAGTGTCTCATCTTCATCTAATGGCTACTTATGTGAGTGTGGCTGAGGCCCACTCATGTTGGTGTAAGTCCATTGTGCATTGTATATGCCATTTCATTTCGCAGCATTGTGTATGCTAGGTTGTATGTTAGAGCATTGTGTATGCCTCGTTACATCGTACATTGTGTATGCCATTTCATAGCATTGTGTATGCTAGGATGCATGTTAGG
The DNA here is from genome assembly GCF_055761805.1 of Camellia sinensis. NCBI lineage: Eukaryota > Viridiplantae > Streptophyta > Magnoliopsida > Ericales > Theaceae > Camellia > Camellia sinensis. The sequence continues at coordinate 131,307,286 of NC_138966.1, forward strand.
ATCGCATTCATGCATGCCATGCATATTGCATAGTGCTTGGGATAGGAGTTAGCCCAAGCACGGGAAACGAGGGGCGTTTCGTACTCCGAGTGACAGAACGTGTCTCAATTCCCGGTTACCGACACTCCGGATTATCCATGATGGAGTTTAGGTCTTGTCGTGTTTTCATGTGCATTCATTTCATATTGAGTCGTGCAATTCGACTCCTCGGCCATCATGCATCGAGATGCATTATTGGTGGCACGAGGATCGAGGACTACACTCCCTGAAGGGTAGTCATGTATACATATGTTAAAATACTTTGCCATGCCCCTTTCTTGCTCTCTGTTACAGCAAATAAAGAGTCAGCAGCCTTCCAGAGCTTGGCACGCATCCCAAGAACAATTGCAACAGAGGCTAATTGGGGCATCGCAATGGATTTCCGCGCAAGGCAACCCGAACATGCATCATTCATCATCCGGATCAGAGTTGAGGCAGTCCCTGGCTTGCATGCCAATTTATTACTTTCCTAGTTTAATTTGTTAATTAATTAGGATTTTGTAATTATTTGGACTGTAATATTTATTCGGGACTGTATATTATTTATTCAGACCCTCTGCGCGAGGGCAATGTTGTAATAAGTGTGCGTGAGTGTGATGTATGTCTTCCAACCCCACGTCTTTCTCTCTTTTATTTACCTGCTTATGATTGTTAGATTAGGGCATGTTTCAATTAGCATACAGTATGATAGTATGTTTGCATTCATTCATCTGTTTTGCATGCACCAGGCTCGGCGCATCATATTAACTGCATTGTATTTTCAATTCCAAGTTGAATACATATTAGCTATAGCATTTCATATGCCATGTTCAGAATAGTCGAGCCTGCTATAGTTGCGTTCTTGCATGTGTTGCATTAGGCATTTCTGTATAATTAGGATCACGCATGGATTTCTAATTAGTTTCTGTTTTGGCTTGGAGTACTCAGTAAGTTTTATGCGTTAGCATCCTTGCATGCGTGTGAGTGACTGCCATGATAGCATGCTTACCATGAGGCTATATGCTTATGTGATATATCTGCTTGAATGCCTGTGGGTGAAGGTTGGGTTACTTGAATTGGAACAATTCATCAATTGTGAGTTTTAAGCCCACTAGATAGTGGCAAAATCATGTTTTCTAAGCCCACCCGAGGGTGGCAAATCCACGTCTTAGCCTACTTGCGGGCAGCACCATCAAACCATTTTCAAAATAAACAAACATGAAATGTTTTGTTCCAATTCAGGTGACCCAGTCTATACTTGTATGTTGTGCACATCACATAGTAAATCTAGGCTAATAACCGGAATAAGGACACGTAATGTTTTCAAAACTAGATATCATGGTTAGTAGAGGCCGATTTTTGATCGGGCGAGCGAGGGTGCTCACGAAGTGACCTTCCCCAATCGTACCCAAGTTCCTGAGCCGAGGCAACTTTGGTGATGACGGACACGTGGCCTTAGGCAACGAGTTAGGGTTTCCTAAATTTTCCCAAAATAAAATATTTAGGTGGCGACTCTGTATCTGGCAAAGCAGTCCATGTTTGGCACTTCTTTTCTAAAAATCTGTTTTCTCAAAACGATTTGCCGGATTTGGACTCTTTGGTTCAGACTTAGAACCGTGACAATTTTAGAGTCCTGAACTGTAGTGAGCCCGAAACGAACAGAACGGGGGGGACTCGTTCCTCCCGAGGCGTTCGGGGACGTCTACAATTTCTGGCGACTCCGCTGGGGAGTTAGAGAACTTGACTCGAACTCATGATATCTGAAGCCTTAAACAGTGAAGATTCCTTCAACAATGTTGAAGAAGGGCTGAAAGTAAGCCACTTTACAGTTTACAAAATGCCTCAAAACAGTTTACGAATAGGCCTAAAATACTATGTAAGAAAGCGGCATACAAGAGAGGTAAAGAAGAAAGTGCAAAAAGGAATCCTCAAACAGGGGGAGGCCCTTAATCAAACATGAAAAAGACCTCAAAACAAGACTATTTTCAGTTAGGGTCGGAGCCCAAAAATGTAAGCAAGTAAAGCTTAGATATAGAGCAAAATAAAGCACAAAAGAGGGAAAATGGGACTCACCCTTGTAGCCTATATCTTTGACAACTCTTGAACCAAGGAAAGGTGCTCTTTGCCTCTGGAAATGGCCTCTAAGCTGCTGGTATGGAGTGAGGAGGAGTGGTGCTATGGGTTGTAGTGTAAAAATGGTCCAAGAACAAAGGGTTTTGGGGCTTGGAAGAGAGGGAGAGGGAGGTTGTGTGTATAATGCTTCAAAATAATTTTTGTAACCCTCAGATGGGAGCTGGAGCTGCTGTTATATATGCAAAAGAGGGGAGAAAAAAGAGGGAAAAAAGGGGGGGGGGAAAACAATTCAAGTTTCCCCCCAAAAGTGCAGCCCCCCGGATACACAATCTGGGAGGAAACAAAATACATATCTGTAATGTACCTGGAGAGAGGATCAAGGCCGGCTGGTTATCCAAGTTGCAGGTGACCGGCCGGCTCTCCCCATGGCCGGCCGGCCAAGGGTCAAAAGGGTCAATCATGATTAATGGCCGGCCATGCCAAAAAGAGGGCCTCTCATGTGTGCACAACACAACCATGTAGTCAAAAACTAGAGAAAGTGAACCAGGAGAGAGAAAAGGCCACTTTTAGGAGGGGTTCAAAAAAGGCACACACAATTACTGGCCGGCCATATGATATTGGTGGCCTCCCAGGTGTGCACAACACAAATATGTGGTTTAGGGCTGGAAAAAGTGGCCTTAGGGTGGTCAACATTGGCTTTCAAGTGAGAAAAACGGTCTACGGAGGGCGATGGAGGAATAAAACTGGTTGTCAGAACAATTACTAGCCTCCTACCCTTCTACGACGTTTTGAGCAGTGAAAATAAGGTCTCCACCAAAAATGAGCCCAAACCGATGCAAAATAAAGGTTCGGGGGCCGAAACGCGTAGCCCGAGGCCCCAAAAACTGACTGTTAGGCACCAGAAGTGGTGTTCGACCACGAAGTTGGTCTCTCGAGCCACAGTGTCCCTCAAAAGGGAGCAAATAAGATGCATGCCAAAAACCGGAGCAAACGGAAGTGGTTAAGCGGTCCCGAATCGAGGCACACGGCCAACGGCTCTGAAAAATCAGAAACCGGACTCCAAAGGGGCGAAATGGCCTACGACCACGAAACATAGCCTACGGCCACTGAGAGATGATCTATGAGACCTCTCCCTCCCTTTGGGAAGAGAAAACAGAGAAAACAAAGCCTGGTTCGTAAACCGAGGCAAAGCATGAAAGAGTCCGGAAGTCCTGAGGTAAGGCTCGCAGCCGAGACTCTGAAACCTCTGAACGAGCACAATATGCACCATCACCAAGTGCTCAGTCAGTGACGTCTGAGTCTTAAGGTCGGTCAAAAATGGGATGTCTACAGTTGCCCCTCTTTGACAGAACTCGAAAGTCATATGTGACGGAAGTGAATGTCAAAGCCCAGAGACGACCCATTTTTGACAAGGCCGAAGACTTAGACAAACAGGCAAGATAACATAGATGTGCCCGCAGGCATGCTCGCAGGCAGGGGGCAAGATGCAAAATGATATGCACAAAGCCGGACGTAACTCATGATTATGCAAAGCAGCAAGCATATACAAATCTAACTACATTTCATGCAGTAAGGATAATGTAAATAAAGCTGTAACGAAGCAAATATTCATAATAAATGCGACAGTTTTAAGCGGGAAGGCAAATCAAACTACATTTCATGCAGTTATGATGCAATCTTAGCGAGCATGTGTGATAGATACACAAAAGTGAAGAGAGTGTGCAGAATACACTATATGAATAAAGTGTGATTGGTACACTAAGTGAAGCAAAGTGTGATAGATACACAAAGTGAATACAAAGTGTGATAGATGCACTATGTGAAGCAAAGCATGATGGATATACGCAAAGTGTGATAGATGCACTAAGTGAACAGAGTGTGATTGATACACTGAAGGTGAACACAAAGTGTGATAGATACACTATGTGAACAAAGTGTGATCAATACACTAAAAGTGAACACAAAGTGTGATAGATGCACTATGTGAACAGAGTATGATAGATACACTAAAAGCGAACACAAAGTGTGATAGATGCACAATGTGAGCAGAGTGTGGTTGATACACTAAAAAGCGAACACAAAGTGTGACAGATGCACTTAGCGAACAAGTGTGATGGATACACAAAAGGTGAACACAAAGTGTGATAGATGCACTTAGTGAACAAAGTGTGATGGATACACAAAAGGTGAACACGAAGTGTGATAGATGCACTTAGTGAACAAAGTATGATTGATATACTAAATGAATGAAGTGTGATTGATACACTAAATGTGAACACGAAGTGTGACAGATGCACTTAGTGAATAGAGTATGATAGATATATTGAAAATGAACACAAAGTGTGATCGATGCACTTAGTGAATAGAGTACGATAGATATACTGAAAATGAACACAAAGTGTGATAGATGCACAATGTGAGCAGAGTGTGACTGATATACTAAATGTGAACACGAAGTGTGATAGATGCACTTAGTGAACAGAGTATGATAGATATACTGAAAATGAACACAAAGTGTGATAGATGCACTTAGTGAATAGAGTATGATAGATATACTAAATGAACACAAAGTGTGACAGATGCACAATATGAGCAGAGTATGATTGATATACTAAATGTGAACACGAAGTGTGATAGATGCACTTAGTGAACAGAGTATGATAGATATACTGAAAATGAACACAAAGTGTGATAGATGCACTTAGTGAATAGAGTATGATAGATATACTAAATGTGAACACAAAGTGTGATAGATACACAATGTGAGCAGAGTATGATTGATATACTAAATGTGAACACGAAGTGTGATAGATGCACTTAGTGAATAGAGTATGATACATATACTGAAAATGAACACAAAGTGTGATAGGTGCACTATGTGAACAGAGTGTGATTGATACACTAAAAGCGAACACAAAGTGTGATAGATGCACTATGTGAACACAGTGTGATTGATACACTAAAAGTGAACACAAAGTGTGATAGATGCACTATGTGAATAGAGTGTGATTGATACATTAAAAGTGAACACAAAGTGTGATAGATGCACTATGTGAACAGAGTGTGATTGATACACTAAAAGGGAACACAAAGTGTGATAGATGCACTATGTGAACAGAGTGTGATTGATACACTAAAAGCGAACACAAAGTGTGATAGATGCACTATGTGAACAGAGTGTGATTGATACACTAAAAGTGAACATAAAGTGTGATAGATGCACTATGTGAACAGAGTGTGATTGATACACTAAAAGTGAACACAAAGTGTGATAGATGCACTATGTGAACAGAGTGTGATTGAGACACTAAAAGTGAAAAGTGTGATTGATACACTAGATGAATGAAGTGTGATTGATACACTAAATAAATGAAGTGTGATTGATACACTAAATAAATGATCTTAAAACGGAACTTCTTTGAATGAGCCGTACATACGATATCGTGCGTGATTGAGGAAGAAACTTGATAGGTACAATGCATTACAATGCATGATGCTTAAGGAAACCAATAAATGGACAAAGCGGCGCTTTAGAAAGCACCTCATGAGTGGCGATGAACTGCTCTACTCTGACGGGGATCTCCCCTCATGCTCTTGGAACACTTGCCTTCAACTTGCAGTACAAAGGCTCTGAAATGCTAACAAGGTTCCTTCACGTAGAACACTTGGGATGCCACTTTTCTTCCTGACCACATTCACAACTTTCCCTATTCTCCAACGGGGTGATAGACTAGGTTGGTTCAGTATCCAGAATTGAGGTGCATACACGATATCTCAACCTATGGGGCTTCCATACAGATTTCAAGCCGGGGATACACCCCTGGGTATTTAAACCAGACTTTAGTCCCGGAAATCCCGAACCTTTATGTTCTAGGCATCAGCCATTCGAACTCTAGTTTCGATCGTCGCTGTTGGTCTCTTAGGAACTCATTGCAAACACGGCCAAGATGTCCCTGGCACGAAACGGTCCTCAAGGAGAGCACTTCTGATTGCCTATTCTGGCTTGAAGTAGACTTGATCTTGAGCTTGAGGTAAAGGTACATTCATACTTCGGAGCATTGGCAAGACCTGAAAAGGTACACACGGAATGTAGTCCTGGAACTTACTGAAGTTGAAACAAACTCAGATACCCGACATTTTCCTCTTTTGCTCTTACTTTGCAGTCCGGAACCATATATAGCTTCAGATAGGTCCTGGTTCTACTGTTCTCACATGACCTGGGTTGAATCCTGCGATTTTATGAAAGAACAAATTCTGTTTTGTACAAATATGGAGAACGGCACGGCACTCAGAGCACAAAACGATTTTATTTTTGAAATTGAGAGATGAGTTTTCGACCAAGTATTGAGCCTACGACTGAACACAGCAAAACGACTCAACAAGGAAATAAAAGGCACACAACCTAGACACATCGAGTAACACTCGAAACGACTCAAAACAAGAATCGAGATAAAACAAAAAGACACGACACTCAGACGTGCACAGGGAGCCTGTTTCACCGGGTAGTGTTTCCCACCCTTTCTCATTTGTGGTTCTCACATCACTCGGCCCTCAAGCTCTGTTTTTTCTGAAAAAGCCCTCTTCTCACTTTTCCTCTCATCGCACATCTCTCTATTCTTCAATCTCTCATTTTTCATCCCTTCCCTGGGTGGTTGATGGATAAACAGCAAATTGTGGGCTCGTGCCCCTAGCATTCTGCTAGATTCTCTTTCTTCCGCTCATATCTAGTGAATTCCTCCCACGGAAAGGTTGCGCTACAACTGGGTGTGTAGCAAATCTGCAGCTAACATCAATTGATGATGCTTTGCTGGGGAGCTTGGACGTGATAAGATCTGTCCAGATGATGGAGTGGAATATCTTTCCCCATTCTAGTTCGTGCTTCGCACTTTGTTTGATACCTCGTTGCTTGGAGGATGTGAGAGCTTTCTGCCCTTTGTTGTGCCCTTTTCTGGCGAATACGGTGCCCTTTCCGACAAGTAGAGTGCCCTTTCTGGCAAGTATTTTGACAAAGGGGAAAAAACAGAACACCTGACTCAACTATGCCCCTAGTTCATCATTTTGACCATTTTTTGTTTTTGCTTTCTACTAAAATAGTTTTGACCAACATGAGAGTTAGATTAACGCGCTTGTTCGATTTTCTGATTTAAAATCATGCAAGTTAGGCTATGAGCACTGAGAGTTTTCCTTTTTTGGGTCCAAGAAATGGTCCAGTTTTGAAAAATGGAGTACTTTTCGAGAAGATTAGTCAACCTCAGTAAAAATTCTCAAAAACTATTTTTGCAAACAACCACTGCTCAACGAGCACGGAATCTACTCTTGAGATGCACAACCTCGGACCCATAGCAATGGAAAATTGTCCCTTGTCTGAAGGACACTGCATGGCAACGGAAAGTTGCCCCTTGTTTGAAATGACACTGCGGCATTTTGAATGGCAACGGAAAGTTGCCCCTTGTTTGGATAGCACCGCAGCGCATTGTAGTCAGTCCTCAGAGCGACGAACACAACCAGACTCTCAGATACAGAGAAGACAAAGATGACCAAAACCATCGCATGGACACAATCGAATTTGAAGTGTTTCACGGCTGGACTTCAGAATGAAGTTGCCTACGTATCCCAAAGATGGGAATCAAGCCTCACGTAGTTCGGGGTTAAGGTACACTCGGGTATTTAACCTCTCCTTTTATGCTCTAACTTTTGCCAAGGCCGTCCTTTGCGGGTTTTCAACCTTGCGAGCTATATTTTTCTTCTTTTCAATTTTTGTGTTCTTTTCTTTTCTTTTCATTTCTTTTTTTGATTTTCTTTTTTTGTTCTTTTCTTTGCATCTTTCTTTTTTGTTCTTTTGTTCTTTTCTCTTTTTTGTTCTTTTTGTTCTTTTCTTGCTCTAACTTTTGCCTGGGCCGCCCTTCCGGGTTTTCGGCCCAGCGAGCCTCTCATGGGTAAAAGTATAGCTTTGTCCATGTCAAATGGTTTTGAGATCCCGAAATTATCTGAATCCAGGAGAATGGCTGCTGTTCTAGCTTCGCAAGCTTCTTCTGATGAGATCTAATCTTCTTGACCTGACTTTGTTTGCCTCTTGTTCGAGGGCTGCTTCAAATCTGGCCACATAGGCCTTACATGGCGGTTGACCGTTGAACGTTCTGAATGGGTCCAAGGTTCGAAAACAAATGGATTGAATCTTGAGGCTGAGAGCGATCCTAGGCTGCACAATCTCAAGAGCGATTCCACACAAGTCTTCACAGTACTGCGCAAAACATTTTGTTTTTGAAAGTTTTTAAGAAAGCGACAAATCGCTCGCACCGAAGATAGTGTGGAACCAATCTGGATCAAAGCTAGGGTCCTTCTCAGTACTCACACTAACAAGCATGATTTCATTCATTAAGGGTTTAGCACGCCTCTCTTTCTCTCAGTTTGATCAAAGTTTTGCAAATCTCGAGGAATTCCTCCCTCTTTGTTTTCATCACAACGTTCAAAAAGTTTTGAAAAACTCAGGTCATTACAATGACTTCAAGGCACAGAAAAGGCAGAGTTCTTAGTCAAATACTGCCATCTCATTCAGAATTTCTGTCACAATTGGCACACGGCAGAAGCAAACACAAGAGTGCGAAAATCACTGCTGTTCCATTCAGATCTGTTGGCGTAACTGGCTCCAAGGCAGAAACAGACTCAAAAGAAAGCAAAAAAGACAAACACAAAAGAAGCAAGTGATGTGCAAGGTAACACCCCCGAAATCACCAGACTCTAACAAAACAGGACTGACTCGATACAACAAGACAGACCCGACTGACTTAGTATGAAAAGACTGACTCAATACAGAATGACAAGACTGACCCAATATCCAAGTCAGAAAGTACAAAACTAACATTTGCAAATGCTCAAAACAGTGCGTGCCAAACGCCACATCTTGGAATAAACTGAACGCCGTCCGCAGGTGGTTCATCCCCCGATCACAAAGTCACATTATCCCCCACAAGTTCACTGATCAAGTGCCGATAGACTTTGCAGGACCCGGTGTAGGGATGACCCTGTTGTCAAACAGATCTTGTACATCATGGTGCAGACGAAAGCAACTGTCAGTGTCATGACCGATTTGTTGATGGTACGCACAGTACCTAGTATGGTCATGCTTTGGAGGGAGAGTATCAGGTAAAGGCCGTTGTTCCAATGGTTTCAGATGTCCTTTTCGGATTAAGGCCTCTAGAGCCTTTGACAAAGGCATATAAAGTGGGGTGAAAACCCTTTTGACTCGGGGTGGATATTTGGCCGTCTGTGAGCTACTTCCGAACGCACCGGTGAATGAGGTAGCTTTTTTTGATGTGGTGGTGGTGACCATTCCCACTTCAGAAGATCTTGCAGCTGCATCACCACTGGTGGTCACATTCGAACTACGGGTAAACGCCCTCCAGGGCTGCTCCTTCTCCTGGTCAATGAGGCCCTGCTTCATAGCATCCTCGATCTGTACTCCCATCTCATGCAAATCTGTAAAGGTAGGGAAGGGGAGCACGATCATTTTCTGCATTAGTTTGGGCTGGAGGTTGCGCACAACTAGCCGTATTTGATCCTTATCCGTTGGCCTAATGGTCATTATTGAGGCTTTGGCCCTCCAGCGGGCCACGAATTCTGAGAAGCTCTCCTTAAGCTCCTGTCTCGTCGTCTCAAGATCACGGGTCGTAATCTCGATTTGGGTATTGTATGAATATTGTGCGACAAAGGCCTCGGCCATCTCCTCCCAGCTTCGTTTCACTGAATCCTCCAATTTGGCGTACCATATGGCCGCAATACCCGACAGGGTCCTGCCAAAAAGAGAAAGCTTCTGTAATCTTGTCAAGCCCATCGAGCGCAGAACATCTGAAAACAAACTCAGGTGGACCATGGGATCTCCTGACCCGTCAAAATAGTCAATGTGAGGCATCTTGAACCTGTCCGGCAGTGTCACAGTTGCGTCGGTGTACCCGTCCTCAATGTCCGGGATGGACTTTACCCTCTGGGATTTCTTGAACAACTTTTCAAGTTTGCTCAACTTCAACGCTGTATGGTCTACCTCGAACTCAAAGGGAGAGTCCAATGGGTTGATTGGTGCTTTAGACAGCTGGGGTAAGATTGGGGGCGGAGCCGGCCCTGTCGGAATGTTCGTACCTTCTTGGACATTTGGCGTCTCCCTGGGTATTGGATCTACTGGTGGGGGGGAGCTTGATGCGAAGCAGATGCTCCGTTTTGCTGTTGCAATCTGGTGATTAGCTCTGCCTGTTGGGCCATGACCGCAGCCTGCTGTTTGGCGAATTCAGCTTGGCGGACAGCATCTTGCTGCATGAGTTTCATACTTTCTTACATCTGGCGCATCATTGCCTCCATCCCTGATATGTTCTGTTGATCCATCTAACTGACTGGTATCTATCCCTGCAGTAGAAACTGAGACCTCAGCCTGACTGTTCACTGGTGGGGTGGATAAGGGCCACTGATCTGGTAACTGCTGAACTGGTGATTTGTGCCTGACTGGCCCTTTTACCCTGTCTCTGGCAAAGGAACACTGATTTCCCTTGAACTGAATCTCTAACTTGACAAAGTCTATCAGCACAAGTTCGATGAACCTCGGGGGATATCGGAGCCTTCTGAAGCTATGGTTCCCAGACTACCTAGCAAAAGAGAAAACATGCAGCATCTCAGCCTAACTTCACCAAAACAGATACGAGCATAGTAGGATGACTGTGCCCTCTACTGAATTCTGCCCTCAAAATTCTACCTCAAACCTGATACCCTCGGGTAAAATTGATTCTTCAGATTCTGATGTTCGCAGACCTGATACCTAGACTTGCAAACTAATACATGCATTCCTGTAGAGACGCGCCCTTACAGCACATAACAGATAAGTGAGAGCCAAAACACCCCTATGTTAGGGTAGGGTTTCCCTGTCCTATTTTGTCAAGAGATAGGGTTTCACTACGCACGCAGCGGTTTCAAACAACCTATATCGGGTAAGCAACCTGTCCTAGTTTGGAATGGTCATTATGGATTCTGAATATGCACTAGGTCGAATGGTCAAAAGGGTGCCCCGGTAAAACCGGGGTTTGTGTTCCCATACTGGCAGAGCCCACAACCGGTCAGCCTTATGGTCATGTCTGGACAAGACAAGCCTCTGGCAAACCGTTCAGGAATAGCAGATGGAAAACACGGTGTCCTAGGCGCACCAATGCAAATGCAATGCAAAGAAACACATAAGTGTAGTCAAAACCTTTTGTCACTTGCCTCTTTATCCCTCTTTTGGCCTTATTTTCGCATGTTTTGTTAGCCCCTTGTGCTTGTATTTTTGGGCTCTGGTCCGAACTGTAAATAGCCTTATTTTGACCCCCTCTTCATGTTTGATCCAGGGACCTTTGCTTTTTGAAGCTCCCTTTTTGCTCTTTGTGTTTAAACCTCTTTTTAGGCCTTATTTTGCATAGTATTTTAAGCTTGCATGTGCACTGTTTTGGGTTTGGTCACTAACTATAAAATACCATGTTATGGGCCCCTCTTCAACTTTGTTGAAGGGTCCTCCTCTGTTTGAGGCCAGAAACCATCACTTGCTCCTTTGTCTCTCTTTTGGGGCCATTTTTGCATGTTAACTTAGCCCTATTTGTGTTCACTTTTTGGCCTTTCTTAAAACTGAAAATATGCATGTTTTGGGACTACCTTGATTCTGTCTTTATGCTTCATATTCAAATAATGCATGCTTTGTATAGCTATAAGTCATTCCATGCGCCTAGTTTCGAGTTTCGGGTCTCATTTCATGTATCGGGTGCAATGTTTCCATGTCTGGGGCTGTTTTGCACCATATTTTGCTACTGAAATTTGCATGTTTGCATACCATATTCCATGCCTTGCCATGCTTTGGTAGAGTGGCATTAGTGCTTTAGGTTCGGTCCTCGGTTTGCGTGCATACGTGCACGCATTTCGAGTGTCTCATCTTCATCTAATGGCTACTCTACTTATGTGAGTGTGGCTGAGGTCCACTCATGTTGGTGTAAGTCCATCGTGCATTGTGTATGCCATTTCATTTCGCAGCATTGTGTATGCCTCGTTACATCGTACATTGTGTATGCCATTTCATGGCATTGTGTATGCTAGGATGCATGTTAGGATCGCATTCATGCATGTCATGCATATTGCATAGTGCTTGGGATAGGAGTTAGCCCAAGCACGGGAAACGAGGGGCGTTTCGTACTCCGAGTGACGGAACGTGTCTCAATTCCGGGTTGCCGACACTCCGGATTATCCATGATGGAGTTTAGGTCTTGTCATGTTTTCATGTGCATTCATTTCATATTGAGTCATGCAATTCGACTCCTCGGCCATCATGCATCGAGATATGTTATTGGTGGCACGAGGATCGAGGACTACACTCCCTGAAGGGTAGTCATGCATACATATGTGAAAATACTTTGCCATGCCCCTTTCTTGCTCTCTGTTACAGCAAATCAAGAGTCAGCAGCCTTCCGGAGCTTGGTACGCATCCCAAGAACAATTGCAAACAGAGGCTAATTGGGGCATCGCAATGGATTTCCGCGCAAGGCAACCCAAACATGTATCATTCATCATCCGGATCAGAGTTGAGGCAGTCCCTAGCTTGCATGCCAATTTATTACTTTCCTAGTTTAATTTGTTAATTAATTAGGATTTTGTAATTATTTGGACTGTAATATTTATTCGGGACTGTATATTATTTATTCGGACCCTCTGCGCGAGGGCAATGTTGTAATAAGTGTGCATGAGTGTGATGTATGTCTTCCAACCCCACGTCTTTCTCTCTTTTATTTACCTGCTTATGATGGTTAGATTAGGGCATGTTTCAATTAGCATACAGTATGATAGCATGTTTGCATTCATTCATCTGTTTTGCATGCACCGGGCTCGGCGCATCATACTAACTGCATTGTATTTTCAATTCCAAGTTGAATACATGTTAGCTGTAGCATTTCATATGCCATGTTCAGAATAGCCGAGCCTGCTATAGTTGCATTCTTGCATGTGTTGCATTAGGCATTTCTGTATAATTAGGATCATGCATGGATTTCTAATTAGTTTCTATTTTGACTTGGAGTACTCGGCAAGTTTTATGCTTTAGCATCCTCGCATGTGTGTGAGTGACTGCCATGATAGCATGCTTACCATGAGGCTATATGCTTATGTGATATATCTGCCTGAATGCCTGTGGGTAAAGGTTGGGTTACTTGAATTGGAACAATTCATCAATTGTGAGTTTTAAGCCCACTAGATAGTGGTAAAATCATGTTTTCTAAGCCCACCCGAGGGTGGCAAATCCACGTCTTAGCCTACTTGCGGGTAGCACCATTAAACCATTTTCAAAATAAACAAACATGAAATGTTTTGTTCCAATTCAGGCAACCCAGTCTATACTTGTATGCTGTGCGCATCACATAGTAAATCTAGGCTAATAACCAGAATAAGGACACGTAATGTTTCAAAACTAGATATCATGGTTAGTAGAGGCCGATCTTTGATCGGGCGAGCGGGGGTGCTCACGAAGTGACCTTCTCCAATCGTACCCAAGTTCCCGAGCTGAGGAAACTTTGGTGATGACGGACACGTGGCCTTAGGCAACGAGTCAGGGTTTCCTAAATTTCCCTAAAATAAAATATTTAGGTGGCGATTTTGTATCTGGCAAAGCCGTCCATGTTTGGCACTTCTTTTCTAAAAATCTGTTTTCTCAAAACGATTTGCCGGATTTGGACTCTTTGGTTCAGACTTAGAACCGTGACAATTTTAGAGTCCTGGACTGTAGTGAGCCCAAAACGAACAGAACGGGAGGGACTCGTTCCTCCCGGGGCGTTCAGGGACGTCTACAAGGGCCAGTGCTCCTCACGGCGAAATACTAGGGCGAATAAAGCCCTTATCTAGCAACTCCTGGAGTTGAATCTTCAACTCACTCAACTCGCCTGGGGCAAAACGATAAAGTGCTATGGAAATCGGCGCCGTGCCGGGCACTAAATCAATAGAGAACTCGATCTCTCGATGTGGTGGCAAACTCACAAGATCCTCGGGAAAGACGTCCGAGTACTCACAAACCACTCTCGGCAACACAGTCAGGGTCTCATCACACTCACTACTCATAAAGCTAGCGAGGAGACTACTAAGCTCACTCCGCCCTTGTGGATCATACACCGATGGCAACACACTACCAACTCGATCCCCCAAGAAATAAAAACAATCCCCTCTCAAGGTACATACTGTAATAACCCCGACCTCCGATTAATGCTAATCCATGATCAGTTATGCCTAACAGTAATTTAGAAGGAACCCGGAATTAATTTGCATATGTATTGCATTATCTTTGCGTTTCTATCTGTTTTCCATAAAATGATTTGTTCATGTTTAGACTTTGAACTGCGAATTGAAAGCCTTATCAGCGCCCGATTTCGAAATTGATTAGTGTTTCATACTAGTTAGAATATATGTGATTTTATGGTAGATTTAATTAAAATTTGATTTGGTATAATTGAATTAGATTAAATAATGCTAATTTACACTTGTTTGAGTTATTACAAGTTTGCCACTTAGTGGCTTAATTTGAGATCAACTATATTACACCATTCTCAGCCTTATTCCTTGCCTAAGCCGTGAGAAAGAGGGAGAGTGAGAGAAACTTGAATTCATCTAGAAAATTACTTGGAGAACTTGCAAAATTGTAGAAGAATTGCATAATTGAGCCTCTATACTTGGAATTGAAGACTTAAGGTAGGAGATTTCCCTTTCAATTGTGAATTTGAGATTAATTCTTACTTGGTTCTTGGAAGATTAGAGTCTAAAGTCTAGACTTAACTCAAGGTGTTGTTTTGAGAGTCAATCCATGCATGCATGCATAAATTTCCATGCTTTGAGTTTGAATTCTAAGATTTCTTCCATGCATGTGTTAATTTCACTCACATTACGGTCATTCAACTTGTTTTCCATCAAATTATCAAGTTTGATTAGGTTTTGGAGGGTTTGAATTCAAGTAGGTTCTTGCATGTTGAATTAATAGCATATTCATAGAGTTCATGTTGATTTTGCACAAATTGGGTTGCTCTTTGGCCATGATTTCTTGAAATGATTTTTAATACATGTTGTTTTATGAGTTATTATATGTTTTCTCAAATATTAGCCCAGAAAAATAAGTTTTGAAGGCTTAAAGGTTGAGTTTCATGCTTGGAGGTCAATCTAGATTTTCTAGAAATTTGACCCACGCTCGAGTGGGGACTTTCACGCTCGAGCGTGAAGCCTGAGTACATGCACTTCCACTCGAGCGGCGAGAGTCACGCTCGAGCATGAAATGCGTATACCCAGAAGTTTGTGTGTTTTGCAGACCGCTCGAGTGGGGGAAGCCACGCTCGAGCGAGGGTCTGTGTCACACGCTCGAGCGGGGGTCGAGCGCCCATCGAGCATGAATTGCATGCATCCAACACTTTTTCATCAGTTTGTAGTTCGCTCGAGCGGGGAAGTCCACGCACGAGCGGAGCTTCTTTATCTGCATGTCCGCTCGAGCGGGGAAAACCACGCTCGAGCGTGGACCTTATCTTCAGCAAAATTTGAGAAATGGTTTTCAATGCATTCTTGCATCCTCGTTCCATCCTAGGCATTCCTAGGCCATGTTTAAGACCCCATAATGAGGATAAGAGATTAGAAACACACTAAGAGCCAACGAAACAAGTTTTGTACAATTAGAACGTGTGTTTCAAGTGTGTATCTGTTATGTGTTATGTAGGTCACGTGTCGCGTCCTATCTGACTAACCTGCTCCGTCTGTTTGTCTCAAGGCCCATTGTGAGTAATAACTCTGTAAAGTTATGTTTAACTTAAGTATTTTCTGACTTGTATGGTATGATCTGTTTTCTGAAATGCTATCTTACGAATTATGAATGAATGTCCAATTTTTTGAAAAGTATTTGTGGCACCCTTAGTTCACGTGGCCCTCGCTCGGGGGTAACAATACCGCGGCCAATCTGCACGTGGCCCTTGCCTAGGAGTAGCAATACCATGGCAACTTGCGCGCAAGATATGGACCTTTATGGTCGTTGGTACCAACTATGCATGTGGGTCTCTGGACCAAATTGATCTGATAGCTAATGGGTGTACCACGTATGATCTTATGCAAAATCTGAATATGAACATGAGTGTGTATCTAAATCTATTTCTGCTTTGAAGTCTGAATATGTTCTGATTTAAATACTGGATCCTAATTTGTGCTGGACATCATTCATAAAACCCCTTTACTCTATTATTATTCACTGGGCTTCCGCTCACAGTTTATATTATGTATGTAGGTGAGCCGGCGGGTGTAGACACCCCATTTTTGACCGTCCTCAAGACTTGGACGTCACCGTTTGAACACTCGGTGATCATCCATGTCCGTGTTCGTTTTGAGTTCTCAGAGGTCTCGGCTACGCGCCTTGCCTCAAGATCTCTCAACTTGGCTGTTTTGTGCTTGGTCATGGACCAAACACTTGTGTTTTTGCTTCTGAGGGCAGGGAATGGCTTGTTGGTCATCCCCACACCTCACCGGCCTTGGCTTGAGGCCACCGGCCTAGTTTTCTTGCTACCGGTCAAATATTTTGGTCGGTCGGCATTTCCTTTGGTCGGCCGCCCATTTTTGTTGGTCAATTGGCCATATTTTCCAGCCGACCCCTGTTCATTTGCTTTTGCAGATATTTTTATGCCAGCTGTCATAGCTGGCATCCACTTTACACCCCCTCCATACACGTGTATGGAGGGATTGGCCTCTTGTTTAGCTTCTCTTGGAAGCGTTAGAAATTGGATTTCTATCAGAGGGGAGGCCCTCCTCCCTTCTCAGAGGTTCTGGAATTTAGGGTTAGAGTTCATATATATATATATCTCTTCCTCTATATATTTGTGTGTGTATTTGTGACCAAAAGTGTGTTTTGTTCACATTTTTTCACTAAGACACCTAGTGATACACTATCATTGAGGTACAAAGGTCTCATTGTTTTTGAAGTTTTTGGGGTGGTTTTGATCAGAGAGAGGTGCTGGTTTTATGTTCTTGGAAGTGTTCTTCAAGGGTGAGCACTTTTACTTTATATTCCCTATTTTTGCACAAGCTCTTAGCCTATCTTGCTTATTGTTTTAAGCTTCGACCATAACGGATAAAAGTTCTATTTTTACTTGCTTTTGAACTTTGTTTAAGGCCACTTTGAGGCTTGGGGTTGTCTCCCCCCCTCCAAGGCCTTGTTAGGCCTTGTTTTAGGCCATCCATTTTGGCCCTTGCTTTGGTCTTTGCATGACCTCTCTACCACTGAAATCCAGAGGATTTTCAGTGGTGGAGAGGTGGTTTTGAGGTCCTAAATGGGAGAGGGTTGTCCCCTCTCCTTGTTGTCTTTGATGCTTGCATAAGTGGCTTGTGTTGTAGCATGTGTGCCTAGCTTGCTTTAGCTCCATTTCAATGCATATTAGGCTTTGTTTTTCCATGATATAGAACTGTTTTAAGTTGGTTTAGACATTTCTTGTATGCTCCATACACTTGTCTTGTAATCCCATGCTTTGGCCTTAACATGCATCATGTTGTAACATGTGTTTTTAGCATGATTTTGGCTTAGCTTCATGAAGCTTTTATGCATGTTTTGGTGTGCTTGAGGTCTGATTTTGGTTGTTTGGATCATCCATGACTTGCTTTGTATACCTACCATGCAATCTAGCTTGTAGGCTTTGAGTATTGGATTCTCTAACATGCTCTACTTGCATCATTTCAGTGGTTTGGCATCACTTATAATGATATTTTAGTCCATATAGCATGCTCAAATACTTGCATTTATCACCTATTCCGTTCTTTGGATAGTTTGTGTTTTATGCTCCATGTTTGGACCTTTGTGTATGTTTCCATGCTTAGACCATTTAGATGCCATCTAAGTGTGTCTTTGGCCTTATTTTGGTCTGCCTCGGGACTGTTTTGAGTCCCTTTGACCCTTTGAGGCTTGGTTGACATGGTCATGGCTTGAGCCCCTTGGCTAGCCTTGAGTTTTGGACCTTGTTACATGCCTTACTTACATGGTTTGGTTGGTTTGGCAACATCCCTAACATGATTTCAGAGTTTATCAATGCTTGCCATATGTCCATGTTCATCCCTTTTAAGTGTACTTAAAGTTGCTTCTTTATGCTTAAGTATTGGACCATGCATGCATGCATGTTTGTATGTAAATTTGCCTTCATGTTCTTAGCATTTTGGGCACTAATTTGGGCTTATTTGAGAGCTGCCCATATTAGTTTAAGACCATCCCCTCATATTGTTGCATGCTTGCCTAGTATGTTGTCACATACTTGTTGCATGTTTAGTGAACTACATGTTGTAGCATGCTAGTTCAATTGTGCCTCGTTGTGTACTTAATCCATGACATGTTGTTGCATGCTTAGGTTGTAATGCATTTGGCATGCATTCTCTCTTTTAATCACTTAACATGTTACATGTTTGTATGTTGTCACATGCTTGCATGTTTGCATGCTTGTTCACATTTTCATGGTGCATACTTAGCTTCCATGCCTAGGTTGCATTGCATTAAGCATGCATGCCTTGCATCTTGATCGAGCATGATAGAGGTCGGGTCCCTCGTGTGTTTGTATGCATTTCATTTGACATCAGATGCACAACTTGACACCTTGGACCATCATGCATTGCAATGCGTGATTGGTGGCCCGAAGGTCGAGAGCCAAACTCCCTTGAGTTCATGACATGATAGGGAGGTTGGTTGTGCAAACATTTGCTTTGAAATGCATTGCCATGTCTTGTTTGCCCTCTGCTGCTGCAAAAACAGGATTCTGCAAGCATATATGGCCGACCGACCACATTGAGTGCCGGCCGACCACAAATCTCTGGCCGAGAGCTACATTTATGGTCGATGACCACTTTTTCGTGGCCTGTGACCATTCCTCTTGGCCGGTGGCATCTCACAACCCTCAGGGAGTATTTCAAAAGCATCCTTGGGATTTGTGCAGTCTCCAAAGAAGAAAAATAGTGCAAACAGAGGCAGCAAGAGTATGGCGATGGATTTTCAGGCAGAATCGAGCACACGTGCATTCATCCCTCTTCCCAAGGCCTCTTTACTGCTTTTCTTAGCTTAATTGATTCGTTAGTTAGTTAAGTGTTGTAAATATTTAATTAGCTTGTAGGTTAATTAATTTGTATTATTCTTTCGGTCCCTCTGAGAGAGGGCACAATTGTGTAATAAGCGTGCGTGTGTGTGATGCATGTCTTCCAACCCCCACTTCTTTCTCCCTTTTACTTACCTGCTTTTGATGGTTAGTATTAGGGCATGTTTGATTTAGCATACCTTATGCTATGTATACGCGCGTTCATTCATTTCTATTGCATGCACTGGGCTCGGCACATCATACTAACTGCATAGTATTTCAATTCCAAATTGAATACATGTTATCTGTGCATCTCATATGCCATTTTAGATTAGCTGAGCCTATTCTAGTTGCATTTTTGCCTGCGATGCATTAGCCATCTTAACATGAGCCTGGATCAAGCATTTGATTACTAACTAGCTTCTGTCTTTGGCTCGGAGTACTAGCAAAGCGTTTATGCTTTAGCATATTGCATGTATGTAAGTGTTAACATGAAAGCATGCTTGCCATGAGGCTAATTGCTTAGTTGATTTACTGCCTGAATGCCCGTGGGTGAAGGTTGGGTTGTTCGAATTGGAATAATTCGTCGAAACCCGTGTTTTAGCCTATTCGCGAGTAGCAAACCTCAAACCATTTTCCAAACAAAACGGATATGCGATGCTTTGTTCCAAATTAGGAGATCTAGTCTATACTTGTGTGTTGTGCACATCATATAGTAAATTCTAGCTAATTAACTGGAATAAGAACACATATGTTTTCAAAACAAAATATCATGCTTAGTACAGGCCGATCTTCGGATCGGGCGAGCAGGGGTGCTCATAGCTGACCTTCCCCAATCGTACCCAAGTTCCCAAGCCGAGGCAACTTTGGTGATGACAGACACGTGGCCTTAGGCACGAATCAGGGATTCCTAAATTCCCCCAAAATAAAACATTTAGGTGGCGACTCTGTATCTGGCAAAACAGTCCATGTTTGGCACTTCTTTCTAAAAATCTATTTTTCAAAACGATTTGCCGGACTTGGACTCTTTGGTGATTTATCAATCTCATATCGCACATTGTGAGATCAGATTAAGAACCATGACTATTTGAGTCTGAACTGTAGCATGAGGCCCACGGGCACGTCTATAGTGGGTGATCAGGGCCATAGTTGACGGCCTTCTGTTCTGTTTTTTGTCAGCCAACCGTTGTGCGTCCCGAGGAGGTTTTGATCGAAGTCTCGTTATATGGCTGTTTTTGTATTCATGCTAGTCTCTGTAACTGTCTTGTAAAGTTAGGTCTTGAGATGTGTACTTCTGTAAATATTGTGTATTTGGACTGGCATGTTTATGTATATATAAATAAGTTTTTAAATGTTCTGTCCTATGTACGTTATCACAGCTCATTGAACCTTGTCTATTTTGTATTATTGCTTCCGCAGCCCCTTATTATTTGCTAATCTGTTCAAAGGCCTTTGGTAATCCACAGATTACTGGCCGGTTATGGTGCTAAACCTACAGGGGTGGGTTTGGGTCGTGACACATACTGTACCCTCTGGCGGTAACAATCAATAACTGCCCGGTATGATGATAGCCAGTGCATACTCAAAATAACATCAAAACCCGACATAGCCATAACTACAAATGAAAATGGAAGTCGGCGGTCGGTGACCTCTATATCGTACCCTCTACACCCTTGTTTCAAAATCAATTCACCCCTAATAGGTGATACTACACAAATAGGAGATGCTAACTGTGCTAACTCCAGCCCCAAAACAAATGCAAATACGGCAGATATAAAGGAATGAGATGCACCCGTATCAATCAACACATTGGCAACCGAGTTGTAAAACAAAAAGGTACCTCTCACAATAGATGGAGCCGGCACTAGATCCTGCGCGGTAACAGCATACACACGTCCTGTAGGGCCTTGATCTACTTGCTCACCCCTAGGAGCAAAAGACTGCTGCACAGATTGAGACGATGAAGCCCCTTGATTGGCCCTCGAGGCCTGAACTGACTGTGCTAGCTGAAAACTCTACGTCTGCCTCGAACTAGACGCACCAGAAGTGCCACCCAACTGCGGCCAATACCTCTTCAGGTGCCCCGCCTGACCACACTGGTAATAAGAGAGCGGCTGGCCTCTGCTCTAACTCTGGCCCTGAGGTCGAGTCGAAGATGAAGCTGCTCTCTGACCTCCTCCCCTCTGCGGGCAAGCTGGAGACTTGTGGCCCTGTTGACCACATTTGTAACAGGTAATGTCTCCCTAACTGCCTCTCCCAAAGCCTGCACTCGGCACTGAAAAGGTAGATCTCGCAAAAGCACCCTGGGACTGCTGAGGGTTAGGACCCCTTTGCCTCCTGTCGTCCCCCTGGCCATCCTGACTCCTCTTAGAGCCTCTCTGCCTCTCCTCTTCCTCTTGCATCATGATCTCCATATGGGCCACAGCATCCACAAGACGCTCATACTCCTGGGTCATAGACCCCCCAACTCTCATCTTGAGCCCGTGGCTCAACTTCCTCTCAAACTCAATACAACAGCATTCCTCAGATGCCACAAGCTCAGGTGCCAACCTGGACAAACTAGTAAAAGCGGCCTCAAACTCGGCTACTGAAGAATTCAGCTGCTTAAGCTGACAAAACTGGTCCCTCAGCTTCTCCCTGATAGTTGGAGATAAGAACTTCTCCTGGAAAGCATCTACAAAGGCTTCCCACGTGCCACCAATACGACCCCTCATGAACTTCCACCACTGACCCGCATCCCCCTTAAGTTGGAAAGATGCCAAGGTCACCTTCAATGCCCCGTCTTCGATGCCAAGCATCTCAAAAGTTTTAGTCATCTGTTCCAACCACTCATCTGGATTTGACCAGAAAAACTCCCTCTTTAGAAAAGAAGGCCCTGCATCAACAACCTAGGCCGGGACTTGATTCTCAACTCTGAGAATGCCCATGGATTCCCTCAAAGCTCCTACTATCTCGCGGGCTAAGGCACCCATGGCCTGCTGACCCACTGGCTCGGCCACATTGGCCTGACCAACACCCTCCTGCTGCGCCGAAATCTCATCTGGTATAGGCATCTCCTGCCTACCAGGCCTACCTCGCCTACCTCCACGTCCTCGTCCTGACATCCTAATAAAGGTAACGAAGAACATTAGCACATTCACAAATGTGCCGAAGCTATAACACTCACGTCCTAATACTTTGGACAACTGTAATTCATTCCACGTAAGCACATAATCACATAAGCACCTACGAATTTCATTTTCGGATAATGACAGTCCTGAGGCGTTATTAGAGTTCCGGTTAGAAACAACATTGATCAAGTACTTTTCCAACAAGACTCACAGAAACCCAAGGATCCAATCAACATCTTAGAAACTAAATCTCATACTCAAATAGTCACATAAACATGTTGTCAAATAAACACATAATGCCATACATAAGTCTCTAACAAGCGAGATGAACCCATTGTGATACTAATCACTTCCCGTGTAGCCAAAGTAATCGAACCCGGTACGCTCTGATACTAAGTTGTAACGCCCTCAAAATAAATCCATAATATCATGAATTCACGATAAAGAAAAGAGATTTCATATTACAATCATCAGAGTATTCTTACAAAAGGTATTACATGTTGACAACAAAAGTAAATACTCTATAGGCTTACAACTTTCCAAGTCAACACTTGGTTACAAAAAAAGAGAGTACTAGCTCTACACAAAATAAGCCCTTGGCTTGATATACATGTAAAACAACAAAAAAACAGTCTAACAGCCTCAAGCCTCCCAAGTTACGTTCTTGGAGGTGGCATGATACCTGAACCTGAAAATGATATCCCATATAGGGTGAGCCAACACCCAGTAGAGATATGCTAAACATAATATGACCAAAAACTAAAACATCAGCATTTGATAAATGTTTAACTCGCATGAATCATTTCATAACCCATTTCAATTACATGACAGATATGTCCATGTTTCATTCCTCTTTACTTTACTTAACTGATTTTCAATTCATAAATATGGCTCTGAACCTGGCAAAACAATTCCCATGAGACCACAACTCATATCAACAATATTTCTATACTTCATAATAGATACACATATTTGCTGTATCAATAACACATAAAACACTTCCATACTACACAATAGATACACATATTCGTTGTATCAACACTTTAATAGATACACATATTTGCTGTATCAATGGAGTCCATCCCCTATCTCCTCCCAAATAAAATCCGGTTTAGGAGTCCATCCCCTATCTCCTCCTAAACCGTGGAGTACACCCCCTATCCCCTCCCACACAACACATTGTATATAAACACATATCATATACATAATCAATCAA
This sequence comes from Camellia sinensis, assembly GCF_055761805.1. Lineage (NCBI taxonomy): Eukaryota > Viridiplantae > Streptophyta > Magnoliopsida > Ericales > Theaceae > Camellia > Camellia sinensis. Next base: position 131,330,805 of record NC_138966.1, read on the forward strand.
TACATAAATTTAATGTATTATTCCAACCGTCATGTTTAATGACATATTCAATTGATTAGTTTTAATTCACCTAATCATCATGCAAGGTCTACAACATTCAAGACTATCCTCCACCGATAGCCCAAAGCAATTTATTTCTAAACAGATAATAAATGCATCAATAGATAATTTGACAACAATTTCATCGGTGAGTGATTAATAAATCCAACTCCACCATTCCCTCTTATAATGAGCCAATTTCATTATTTCCAACTCAATTCCATATTTCCATAACATTTCCAAATTAATTATATAAATTAATTCATGCAACAATTTAGGGCTTTCTCCCCCTTTTCTCTACAATGACCCAAAGGTTCCATATATCATCAACAACATCAATTCCATCATTTTAAGACCCAAGATACATATATGTGAGTCAAAATAACCAAACCCCTCTTTATTCATTTTGAAACGCTAACACCCAAAATTATCCAACTTCAACATTACATCAAAATGACCAATAGTTTATGTCAAGACCATAAAAATGAGTAGTTATCCTATAGCGATCCCGGTATTCCCTGTTATTGTTTAACTGTAATCCGGACTCGGTTCCGTAGATTCGTTGTTGTCTTATCCTCATTTCTATCCCTTACTCTTTGTGTTAGAGTTCTGGGTTGTGTTAGGCAAGTTGGGAATAAGTTGACTGTGTTTTAAAACTTAGAATTTTTGCCCAGGTTTTGGTCTCTACGCTCGAGCGGTGATTTGATGCTCGAGCGGGCTTTTGTTGCTGCCTTTCCGCTCGAGTGGCAGTTTGGACGCTTGAGCGTGAATTTCCTTCTCTCAGCATTTTGGTCGTCTGCAGAAAGTTCTGGGAGAGTGCATCCGGCGCTCGAGCGGATCTTTGGACGCTCGAGCGTGAACTTGTGTCTGACGCTCGAGCGGGGTGTTGTACGCTCGAGCGGACCTATTTTTATATCAGTCCGTGAAATCACTTTTTCGATCACTTTTTGATTTCCTTTCTCTCTCTTACTTTTTCAAAACCTCCATGGGAGAGCACCTCACTCTAAAACCAAACTTCTCTCTTAGGATTGATCTAGCTAGAGTGTTTTCCTCACCTTGAGCCTTTGTAAGAAGTGTGCTGATCGTCGAGGGCTTCGTTGTGATCCAAGAAATTTGGGATTTGGAGCACTTTGATTTCGGGTCATCTTCTCTATTTGAGTTCTCCATTTGAGGTAGGGATTCTCCTTGTCCTTTTTCAATACTTCGTCTATAGATAGACATGTGGTAATTTTGTATTGCATAAAAATCATATCCATGTTGGATTTGTTTGAAATCATGAGAAAGAACCTAGGGTTGGGTGTTGGAAAATGGTTATGTTGTCATTGATGGTTGTTTTGGGCTAATTCGAGTGTAAATTAGCATGTTGTAGTTGATGGAAGAAAAATGCCTAAATCATATTTTGATTGATAAATTAAAATGGAGAATAGTGAACCTATATTGTAAATCTCTATTGTTGATGTGAGTTGGGTGAAGGTGTTAATGCCTAAGGGGTTAACTTTGGCTTTGGAATGGGTTTGAAATGAATGTAGTGGACTAATGTGAGTTATGGCTTTCTTATTGGTAGAAATTGGTTTTTGTAAAACAAAAGGGTTGGAATTGGTTTTGTGATAACAAAAGAGATGGAGTTGGTTTTGTTAAAACAAAAAGGGGAAGTGGAACTTGTTTTGTGAAATGGGAAAGGTATTTTGAAATACATATGAAAATTGGATTGCTGTTTCATGAGTGTTGAACACACACATGTGTGGAATTGTATTTTGAACTACCATGTTAATGTTGTTGTCGGGTTTGTGGTCTCATAGTAATTGAGTCTTTAATAGATGTACAATATACATGCATCTAGAGGTTTTGTCCTTGGTCATCGGTGGAGGATGACGTGGTTGTGTTGAATTGTCGTGTATGCATTACACCATTGTTGATTGAACATCTTATGTGATGAAATATTGAGATGCATTATATATGTATACTTGTTAGGGAGGAGAGAGGGGTTGTACTCCAGTGTGTGTGAGAAGATAGGGGATGGACTCCACACACCTATGTGTTCATATACTTTAACACATTGTCTGTATCTGGATGGTTTGTGTATATATGTTGTACATGTTGGTTATGCCCTGTTGCATTTCGATTGGTGGTGTTATACCTTGCGCTGAGAATCAGAGGTACCGTGACCTTCCAGCTAGCGCCTGGAGAACTGAATGCGCTGAGAATCTAAGGTACCACACCCTTCCAGCTAGCGCCTGGTAAACTGGCATGTTGTTGTGAGAAGTGTATCTTTGGCTTACTACGCACATAGCTAGTAGAGCAAAGTTTTGTTGTTGATATTTCAGTGTTTTGGGAAATATCATGGATTGTGTTGATTATGGTTTTGGGAGGGTCGAGTTGCCTCAATGGTTTATCTTACGCATATCGGTGAGTTGTTATCTCTGTTTATAACAGTGCATGTATAGATTTGATTGTATCGGGAAGAAGCCAAAATGTCATCTTTGTCTTTTTGGAAAGTGTGAAGGAAAACAGATTTTCTTTAAAGAAATTATAAATTTTGAGAAGGGATATCTGCGTGTGTTTGGAGAACGGAAAAGAGTAGTGGGCTTAGTGAATTTATTTCCTAAGGTATTGTTAATGTTATGAAAGATCGGGAACGGGGATTAATGAAAAGGAAAAGAAAATTGAATTGCCTATGGCGTTGATTGAAATGGTTGTTTTCAAGAAAAGTTCATACATATATATTTTGTATAAATTGTCACATCACTATTCTAGTATGAGAATGGGTGTTCATGATCATAGCTATCTGTATGTTGTTATTGTTGAGGGCCATGTTGAGATCCCTACTGGACTATATGTTCATCCCACGTTGTTGAATCTTTTTCAGGTGTTGAGCAGAATGTGCTGCAAGAATTGGGTTTTCTGATTTGTTGGCCACGGGGCCTCTCTTATGTGGGCGGAATGCCATTGTTGTAAAAGGGTTACACCCTTCTTATTGTACCTTAAGTGATGTAAGCCCAAGGGCAATTTATTAAGTATGTTCATATAATATTTACGTTGCATACGAATGAGAGTAATGTTAATCAGTTCTACAGATTGAATGTATGAGTTTATTTCTGCATGTTATCCTTGAAATTGAATTAAGCTAATGAATTTGGTAATGACTTCGAGTAATAAAAAGTGGGGCGTGACATATCCCTACCTCAAATTCGGAGCTCAAAGGAGAAGATGAAGAAATTTGAAAGTGCTCCAAACCCCAATATTTTCGGATCAAAATGTAGCCCTCAACAAGCTCCACACTTTTTACAAAGGCCCAAGGATAGAAGATCACTCCTACTAGATCAAACCCTAGAGAGAAGTTGGTGTTTTAGAGTGAGGTGCTCTCCAATGAAGGTTTTGAAAAAGTAGGAGAGAGAAAGAAAGTCAAAAAGTGATCTAAAAAGTCGAACTTCGGACTGATATACTACACTCCCCACTCGAGTGTCAGACACAGGCTCACGCTCGAGCGTCGATTGCACACTTCCAGAAGTTTTGCAGACCATGGTTTCCGCTCGAGCGTCGGACTCCCCGCTCGAGCGGAGAAACAAAAATGAAAAGGCTCGCTCGAGCGTCAAAACTCCCGCTCGAGCGTACGACGACCTACAGAGACAAAATACTGGGAGATGAATATTCATACTCGAGCGTCAAAACGCCCGCTCGAGCGGAGAAGTAAAAACAAAGGGCTCGATCGAGCATGAAAACTTCCGTTCGAGCGTGAAGGCCAAAATCTGGGCATCAACTTTTGATTTCTAAACACAACCAACCTGTTCCAAACCTGCCCAACACAACCCAAGACTCAAATACAAAGAGTAAGGGATGGAAATGAGAATAAGACAACAACATAACCACGAAACCAAGTCCGGAATACAATAACCAAAGTAAGGGAAAACCGAGATCGCTATAAAAATATTAGAGATTTCAAGAGTATTACTAATTTTTTTACCAAATAACTCGTAGAATTTACATGTTATTTAAAAAAAATAAAATAAAAATTAATGGTATAATGCGTGTTATAAAAAATAATTTTAATTTTAATTTAAAATTAAAATTAAAGTATGATTTTAATTATTTATTTTGATAATATTGACGTTATCGTTTTATAAAATTGTTACTTCAATATTTATATATTTTAATTTTAGTTAAATTATTTGTGTATTTTGATAATTTTAGTTCTATCATATTATAAAAAAGTAATTATCATATAATAATTTTGTATGATATATATATATATATATATAATTATAAAATAGTAAAATAAAAACTCATTTTAATATTAAAAATAATAATTATAATTAGAAAAAAAATTAGTAATATAAAATTAAAAGTAATTCCAACTATTTAATTTTCTTTTATATTCATTTGGAACGTAAAAACATGTAGAAATAGAAATTATATACATTTTATTATAAAAATTAAATATAAATATGTTGTAGTTTGACATATAATAATTTTATATGATATATATATATATATTATATTACAAGATTGTAAAATAAATACTCTTAATTAAATTAAAATATCAATTATATAAAAAAAATCAATAACGACTAGCCAAGAAAAAATCAAATAATAACATCTAAACCCAGAAAGAAAAAATAATGGAAACATCCAAGTGATAGATACATCTCCGTGTGTGAGGTGATTAATAATCTGTAATATGATGTCAAAATATAAAATAACTTATTGTTCAACAATTGAAAGGGTAACTCAAGTAGTAAATTCAAACTTTAGAGGTTTCTCGAGAATATCATTGTTGTGCAAGTTTTTCCTTATACGAGTTGTGATTATATAAAATCATGTAGAAAATAAAGTATAATTTCATATATAGAATTATTATAAAATTTAAACAACAAATCCGTAATATAGAATTGGTACTAGACATAGAATAATGTACGAAAAAATAAGAAGAAGAAGAAGAAAAAAAAAGGAGGCAATTTAGCATTAAAAAAAATCCTAATACCCTTGAAAGAATTAAGAAGAAAAACATGAAATGCAAAATTGGTATTAGATTTGTGGATTATCTCAATTTACCATGAAAAATATATGGAAAAGAAATATTTTTCAAATAAAGTCCATATAAAATAAATAAAGTTAGTTTAATTTAAATTAAGAAAAAAGTGAAATGCAGAATTGGTATTAGATTTGTAGATTATCTCAATTTACCATGAAAATATATGGAAAAGAAATATTTTTCAAATAGAGTCCATATAAAATAAGTAAAGTTAGTATAATTTAAATTAGGTTTGGATTTATGTAAAACTCTATATGTAATTAAGAAAATACATGCTGACGTGACTCTCTTAGAAAAAAAAGTAAGACTTTATAATGTGTCACCTAAGCATTAGAAATACACTACTTTTAATAATGGGCAAATTACAACGGTAGTCCCTGTAATTTACCTTTTTTTATTTTGGTCCCTATTGTTTCAATTTGCTCAATTTTACCCCCTTAATTTTACGGATTGTGTCATATTAGTCTAATAAATAACGGCGGTTAAGTTTGATGGACGGATAATCATATGATGTTTCAATTTGGCCCCTATAGTTTATAGGATGTGTCAATTTGATCCCTGTTGTTTTGACTATTTTATAAACTACAGGGACCAAATTGACACATCTTATAGACTACCGGAACCAAATTGAAACATCTTTTGATTTTCCATCCATCAAACTTAACCGCTGTTACTTATTGAACTAATATGACACAATCCATAAATTTAAGGAGCAAAATTGATCAAATTGAAACATAGGGGACCAAAATGAAAAAAAGAGGTAAACTACAGGAACCATTTGCATAATTTACCCTTTAATAATATATATATATATATATATATGATGTCTCGTATAAGTGTGAGACTCATACCATGTGAGTCTTATATGAGTCTCACACTCATATAAAATATTTGATAAAAAATTTAATAAAACTTTTTGAATCTCCAACAATATTTATTATTATTATTATTATTTTGTCTTGCTGTGTTGGTTTAATATAGCAAAGTGTTTGGAGATGTTACATGTTTAGATCACTTATCAGAATGTTTACCACAAAAAAGAAAAAAAGAAAACTTATCAGGATATTTTATTTTGTCTTTTTTATGTTTTAACTATTTCTTAACATTAACTTGTAAAGTTTTTTTTTTTTTAATTTTATAAATTTATTCTTAAAATTAATTTTTTTAATGTAAAATTAAATAAAAAATATCACATTTACATAATATAAAATATATTAATATATTTAACACACACCTTTAATATAAATTTAAAAAGTTAGGGTAAATTACACTGACATCCCCTAAGGTTTCTATTTAATACAGATCTCCTCTCACATTTGAAATATTACATTCCCCTCCTTAAAATTTGTAATCTCATTACAAATTGTCCCTTGGATTGCTGATGTTATATCCTAAAATTTTTTAAATCACCATCTTGTCTTTTTTCTTACTATGTGCTCGTTTGGCATGAAGAATTTTGGGGCTAAAAGGCTAAAATAGTCACAAAAAGAAAAAATAAGCTAAAAAGTCAATAAGACAAAATGTCAAATCCAAATTATAATCATTTCATTTTTTCTCTTGTGACGACCGGGTCTTTATTTTCTTTATTTTCTTTCTTTTTCACTCCGTTTTCCTTTTGTTTTCGTTGGGTTTGAGACATCCGGAGATGATTCTCAAAATTTAAGTTCTTGTTCTTGCTTTTGCTCGGTGTTGAATTTGACTTGTTCTAGAGGATACACGGTCGAGTCCGGGGTGTCCGGAAGCGATCAAATAGAGTTTTGGGCGACTGGGCCAGGGCCGCACGTGCGGAAGGGTTAGGTCGCACGTGCGAGAGGTGGGGAGTCTTGGTGAGTTGCTTCTATCTAAATTGCAGGTGCGGAGGGTGAGGTGCGGAGGGAGCCGCACGTGCGGGGGTCATAGCTGCACATGCGAGAGGCTCGCTCCGCACATGCGGGGGCAAGTGCCGCACGTGCCGTCGGCCTGAGTCTGAAACTCTGCTTTTTTATTTCCTTTTGGCCGAGTTGTATCTCATTTGGGGCATCTCTCTCTCACTCTAAAACACCATTTTACTCCATCTTCTCTCTAAAAACCTTCACCAAACTACCCAAAAACCTTGATCTCATGAAATTCATGGAGCTTTGATCCATCTTCTTCCACAAATCTTGGAGAGCAACACAAGAACCACATCTTGTATGGTGGAGATTGAGTTTGGTGCATTTGATTTTCTAGGGTTCATCTTCTTCTTCACCAAACATCAAGGTAGGGTTTCCTTTGAGTTATATACGTGTTTATGTAAGTTTTTGGTTGAGTTTGTGAGCTCCTCCTTGTATTTCGAAAATGGGTATGTGGCTCAAGAAATTGTTGATTTTGTTTGAAGGAAAACTCATCCCAAACCTTTTTAAAAGATTTTGTAAAATGTTGAGCCATATGGGTAGAGATTGGGGTATGTAGTGGGGTTTCAAAAATGAAGATGAGGAAATGTTGGGATTTTGTGAAAACCTAAAATTGGGGGTTTCCTTGAATAAAATGGGAGGTGGACTCATATGATGTTATATATATGTAGATATATACATATATGTTTATAGATATTGTGTGTGCCATGATAGACAAAGAGAATGAGAAATGTGTAATGGTATGCAAATGAAATATATATACTTACATGGATGAAGAATTTCTTGACATATAAAAGATCTTGGGTCATGAAAGTGACATTTATATATTGCTATGGCTTGAAATGATTAAAATGTTGAACAAGCACAAAGTGTGGTTTTATTGTTGCACATGGGCATTTGATGGTAAACTTTTGACTATTGATGGAATGGCATGAAAAGGATAAAATTGGAATTTTGAACCTCTATGGAAGGTTAATTGTAATTATAATCAACGTAGAGAAACATGAAGTAGCATGGTTAATTATTGCATTGGCATTACCAACATCTTGCATAGTGTGAAAAATTGGTTTGAAGATTGGAACTTTCATTAAGAATGATATATGGTGATTGAAATTATGGAAATGCTATGGGGTAAATACGTTGGTAAGTCTAGTTAGGAGGTGTAGATGAATTTAATAAGTTGGCTTGAGTGTCCAGGGTGAAAGACCGAAAGCATGCAAGGAGGAGGTACCACTTCCCTTCCGGTTAGCAACCGGTAAAGTGGGGTTATTAGTAGTGCTTGTTGAGTCTACTTGCAGACACCAACCTAGGGATTACCATAGTCATATTTACCGCCCCTTATGACTAAAATTGGAAGTTTGGAAATTGATGAGATTTGCAAAATGTTAATGAAAACATGGGGATTTTCAAGAAAGGCATGGCATGTGATTATTTTTAAATGGCATTGCATGACATTTACATTTGCATTTAATATTGGACACATCTTACATAAACGTATATACTTTGTTAAGGTTTCTCTACTGGGCTCTATGCTCACCCCTATGGGAATTTGGTGTAGGTAAAGATGTGGTGATCTCGTCGAATTGAGGATGTGGATATATTTTGAGAAGAGTAGATTGCTCTTTTGTTTTTTTGTAAATTTTGTAAAGCCAAGGGCTAACGTGTATGGGTCCGATGGACCATTTGATGTAACTAGGCTCATGCATTGGAAAGATGTAAGCCCTTAAAGGCATTTTAAATTGTTTGCGACTAGATGTTTCACATGCTATAGATTCATGTGTTTTTCTTATCATTGAATGTATATCCGCATGTGAAGCTTTTGTACAAGCTCGTTCTTTAATCATGAAAAGATGGATGGATTATTGTTATTATTTATCAAATGTTGGTTGATGTGGTTAGTTTATGTTGAATTATTTTGGGGCGTTACATCTCTTATCAAAGTCAAAAAAGACAAAAAGCCCATCCAAAACGAAGTTTTTTAGCCCCATGCTAAAATAGCCAAAAAGCCAATACACATCCCAAACGAAGCCATTTTTTCTTCCTATCATCCTAACTATATTTTACAACTTTCCATCATTAAATTCTACCTGAACATATTTTTATTGAGCGATGATATACAAACATGAATTTTATATAGAATTTTCAAACACAATAATATAGCTTAATGGTGACCTTTCACTTTAAAACAAAACACCCATAAACATGAATTATATTTATAACAATATCACTATCACAACATTTTTATAATATTTTTTGTATAAATATTTATATATGAATATAATTTTTCATTTTTATTTACACTATTATATCTAGATTAGATCAATTTAATCTAGATATATTTAAAAAGTATAAAATTTGTACAAAAACTTTAAAAAAATCCATTGATTACAACAAAATAAGATAATGTATTGAATTTTTGTATTTTTTTTTTTTTACTTTTTTGTATTTGGTGAATTTCAAAAAAATCACAAAATATTATACTTCTTAAGTATATCTAGATTATGTATATCTAAAAAAATAAAAAAATTGCTTGAAATATTAAAAGAATTCAATAAAAATAAAAAATTCAATTTTTTGTGTGAGTTAAACCAAATAAGATTATTGTTATTTTCCTTAAAATGACATGCACAAAATACCTGTATTATTTTATTATTTTATATATATAAAGGCTCATTTTAAACTGACAGGAGGTAAGTGTAATTTTTCAAATGTAAGGAAATGATATGTATTAAACAGAAACCTCATGAGTTGTTAGTGTAATACACCCTTAAACCTTAAATATAATAATATATTTTTTATGTCAGGTAACAATCTAACATCTTATTTTATCTAATTTTACACTTAAATTAATTTTAAAAATAAATCAAAAAAATTAAAACCTAAAAGCCAAATAAAATGGAAAAAAATTCAAGAGTTAAAATTTAAAAAAAAAAAATAGAAGTGCAAAAAGTGTAATTTACTTAACTTACTGGAAGTGTTTGGTGTGACTTTTTTTTGGCCAGTTTATAGATTCTAATTTTAGAAAAGTTATTTTGGACCGTTTGATTAAATTTAATTCAAGCAGGTTCTGATTCTAAGAAGTTGTCTACTCTCTACTTTAGATTATCAACTTTGGCTATGGACATGTTTATTTACAATTATATCCTTAGATTTTTTATTTATTTTTTTTTTGTAAAAATATAAAAAGACCCAAATGGACTGTGGATTAAATTTTTAATTTTTTTTTGAGAAATTTGCCGATAAATCTAGTCTAGCAATTCTACATGGCATTAGATCAAGTGGATATTTTTTGTTGGTGAAAGGTCCACCATTTGTAAAATAGTTGGTAAGAAATCCTTTTGTTTGTTTTGAATGCCATTTTGTTTTCAATTTTATCCCTTAATTTATTTGTTGACTTTTTTTTATCTATTGACTTTTTTTTGACTATTTGTTCAAATTCATATCTATCTGTTGAATTTTTTTTCTTATCTGTTCAATTTTTCCTATCCGTTGAAATTCTTGTGCTAATTTTTCTTATTTTTTTCAAATTTAGTAAATATATTTTCCTTATCTGTTTAATTTTTACTCCTCAAATCCACTTTCTCTCTCCTATTTTCTCCCTCAGCGTTTAAAGAATTGGATTGGACTGGTTGGTTCAATCGGTGAAACCGATGACCAGACCTAGTTCCGGTCCGGATGAGCTCCAAAAATAGGGCTTGTTTGATACAACTGGAAAAACCTATGGATCAACCGGTAAAACTAGTGAACCGGCCTCGGCTTTCGATTAATCCGCTGGCTGAAATTTTTTTATTTTTGATTTTGATTTTTCTTCTTTTCTTTCTTATATATATATATATATTAACGTTTTGACTAAAAACTCTAATTTTAAGAGTTTCCTCTCACGAGGAGGAGTCTCATTGGAAACTTTAAAAGGTTATGAAAGTCTATTCTTATTTATAGAAAAAGATTGTTCAAAGAGAATCTAAAAATTTTACGTAGGATTCAATCAAATTATTTGAATCATATTTGATTGGAGAGAGAGTTAAAAATTTCATTTCCTTCCAAAATTAAATCTAGCATTCAATCAATTTGTTTAAAGGAAATGCTAATTTTTTTTAATTTCTTTAAGACTAGTGAATTTTTTTATTTTTTTTCAATTACGACTTTATTAAATATTATTAGTAAATACTACAGTATACAATAATTTTTTATTTTTATTTCAATACTTATATATATTTTTATTTATTTACAATTTATAATTATGTTTTATAATTTTACATTATTAATCATGACATTATGGTTCGACCGTTTTGACTCGACGGATAAATTGGTGATTCGTCCACTTGATCTTTTTTCCGGTTTGTTCACTCATCCGATCTTTAAAACGTTGCTCTCTCTTATCTGTTCTCACTGCTTTGAATGTCCAACTAGTTCTTTATGACTCATCAAAAAAGAAGAAGATTTTGAGAAATCCAAGAACAAGAATGAACGTGAAAGGCCACACAAAAACATAACTATTTTCGATTTTGTAGCAAATCTGAGAACCGAAACATAAAAAGTAATTATCAAAAACTGAAGAACTAATATACAATAAAATAATATAACATATAAAGAACCAATATATCAATTCACCACATTAATAATTAGTCTTTAATGGATTTCTCACATACATGGTAAGAAATTATGGAGACAAATAAGCATGGACATACGCTCCTAATTGACCTTGAGCACAAAACGCCGAACAGCCAAAGGAAAATAAAGAACTACATTTCGCAACACTTTCGTGCAGTTGCTGGAAATCAAAATCATATAGCACAAGAACGCAATATTTTGGCTCCAATTCATCATATGACCATTCTAGTCAGAAAACAGAATGTAAAATTGTATGATAACAGAGGAAACAGAGACAGACAGATGAAGAATCATTTTACAAGAATTAAAAAAGAACCTTAAGATGAGTTTCAGAAGAGATCGAAAGAAAGATTTGAGGCAGAGGGAGGATTCGAGGTGAGAGAGAGAGAGAGAGAGAGAGAGAGAGAGAGGAGGAGGAGGAGGAGGAGGAGAGACGAGACAAGAGACAAGAGACAAGAGACAAGAGACAGAGATGAGAGTTTTTTTGGAAACAATTTGTTTGGAAGTTGACTGTTTTAATTGACTATTTAGGTTTTTTAGGTATTTTAACTTGGTTAAAATTGTTGTGTTTAGAAAGTTAATTGATTTTTTTTTTTTGGGGGGGGTAGTTGATTTAATGATTGTAAGAAAAAAAAGTGAAATGATTATGGATTAAGGCCTCGTTTGGGAACAGACTAATTTAGTAACTTTTTGACTATTTGGCTAAAATATGAGCTAAAAAAAATTAGTATGTTTGGGATGATTTTTTGACTTTTTACGAAAAGATGTGCAAAAAGTAGAAAGAAAAGAGAATCTTTGACTTTTTGGTATGTGTTATTGGCTTTTTGGCTAATTTAGTAACTTTTTAACTTTTTAGCTAAAAAGGAGGGCTCCCAAACGAGGCCTAAATGTGACATTTTATTTTATTAAAATGATTATGAGCTATTTTAGCCCATAACTCTTACCAAATACCCCATGTTCTTATGAACCTATTGTTTGGTCATTATGGACAGAAAAATGTCCGTTTGGTTTAATTTTAGAATTATAATTTCTGTGTGGAGTTGTGTTGTAAGTTTTGAGTTTTTGAATTATAATTTGAAAAAAAAAAATTTGTATGGTTATGAGTTTTGAAAATAGTTTTGGCATGATTTGTAATTTTTTTTAATTGTTTTTATATTGACTGATGTATAGAATGTGAGAAAATATGAGAGGATGAGAGAGAAAAAAATGATTGATTGATTGATTAATAATAATAAATATAAAAAAAGATATAGTTTTAAAATTAATTTTGAGTTGTATTTTAAAACTATGTTTGGTTAACATATTACATTAAAATCATGATTTAAAAACAGAGTTGAATTTTAAAAAATAAACCAAACGCTACCTTATTGCACGTCTTCGTTTTTTTGGTATGAGAAATATAAATTAGTAGTGAACAATAAAAAATTAAAAATAATTCAATTTATAATTAAAAAATGCTAATTCAATTTGTAATTAACAAGCGTAAAAATGACATTTACACATAAAAAAAACTATTTCACAATTTGTTTATCAAATATTATTCAATAATTTAAATTTATAATCCACATAAATAAATTAATAATTTTTAATCAAAATTATAATCTATAATCCGTTAAATTATAATTTATAATTTATTTTAACATGTACGCCAAACACTAAATTATATTTTCTTGGCCACTGCCACGCCACCACCGCAGATGCATAACTAACTTTTTCTCACTGGGGTTTAACAGCGCATCACAAGCATAACAACTTTCTCTCTCTAGGGTTTGAGAACAACAACCATAATAGGAGGAGCAAGAGGCAATACCTCTTTCATCTCCAGTTTTGGGCTTGGGGTTGTGTTGCATTTGCAGGTGTTGTTGCTCAGCTCAAAACAACTCTACAAAGATAAGCTAGTATTACTCTCTCTGCTTTCTCTGTCTTCAGAAACCTTCCTATCCACCCCAAATATTTTTTTAATTCTTTAAATTGCACTAATTTTCTATTAAGTTTTCGTCTATTTAGTCTCAAAGTTTTAAATTTTGGTCCAATTGAAAATGGTTGTCTAAATAGTAATTGTCAAAACCTAATTTAATAATGTCTATGTCATTTCAAAGTTTGAACTACTTAAATCATTTTACTAAGCACTCTTTTTTTTCATTCACTATTTTAGATTGAGGAGAGAAGAAGAAGATGATGAACAACTTAAATTATACAACTAAACACTATTTTTTTTTTTATTCACTTTTTTTTTTTTTTTTTAGATGATGAGAGAAGAAAATGGATGCTTAATTGTATGGGGTAAGTTATGTAATATAGTGTGGGTAAGAAAATAGATGTTTGGTTGTATTGTATGATTTGGATTGTTCAAATTATAAAATTATCTTTTTGCATGTTGGGTTTACACCATTACCGATTGTCTTCAATTTGGCCATATCAACTGGGGTCGGAAATTTGAATGCCTAAATAGTTTTAATTAATAGTTTAGGGATTAAATAATTATAAAAAAACTGACAATAGTTTAGGAATAAAGGTGAAAGTAACTAAAAATAAATTAAATTGAGGCAAATGATTGTGGTACAAGTATTGTGCATGGAATCCATACTTCTGGATTTTTATTAGTTGTCTTGTATTGAGGATGGGCAAATCTGAAGTGAATTCAGTTATCTGCCCGAACTTGTAAATTGGCCTTGAGCATGGTCATTCCTAGTCACTGAATTTTGAAAACCATATCTTCATTCAAGTACTCTACTTCAAAACTGAGAACACTACAACAAATTACACTTTTTGTGACTAAATTTTAGTCGCCAAAAGTCAATTTTTTAGTCGCCAAAGATTTTTACCTACAAAAATTTTTGGTCACCCGTTTGGTCGTTGACTAATTGTCGGCAAAAGAATTGGCGACTAATTTTTTTTTTAGTCGCTGAAAGTCACCAATTGGCTACTAAAAATTTAGTCGCCCAAAAGAACATATTTAGTTGCCAAAAAGAAAATATTTTTCATCTTCAATTTTTTAGTCGCTAAAAACGCGTCACTCCTTTTTGGCTACCAATTTTTTTGTTGCTAAAATTATGTTGCTCCTTTTTAGCTACTAATTTTGTAGTCACCAAAAACTTTCATTCTTTTTTGTTGCTAACTGTTTAGTAGTCAACAAGTTCCTTTTTATTTTTTGGCTACTAAATGTTTAGTTGCCAAAAGCTCTATTTATTAATTTTTTTAAAATGCACAAATTGAATTTTTTTCATTAATTTCTAAATTATATGCATTCTATTATCAATGCAACTTGTAAACTATACATATACAGAATATTATATCTATCAATTATAATCTAAATCCATTATCAATAATATCCATTTCATTATCAACTATCCAAAAACTTTAACTTGGAACATCATATTCCAAATATCATACAAATCCATACCAACCAAGTATAATCTATCTAAATTAAATATTACATACAAAAACACTAAATTTCCAAAATAGAGGATTGTACAAAAATAAATGTCTTCCATATACAGAACAAATGCTCTTCCAAGGATTTGAAATTATTTTGCTATAAGTATGCCCAGGCCAAGTTCTCTAATAACCTGGTCTTCCAAAAATAGTCTTCACTTTAATGTTGAAGCATTGCAATCTGTTCTTCAATCCTACCAGATTTCTACAATAGCATGAAAACATATACTCAAAGATTTGTTTTGATCACCAAGTAATTAAAGAGAGTATTCAACATGTCAAACTATAACTATTAGGCTAAATGGGAAAGATAAAACAGAGGGGAAAAAAAAAAGTTTTTTTATTAGGATCATTGAAGAACTAAATCCCCTTACCATGAAGATTCAAGAAACTACTAAAACGTTATTTTAAATTCATCACGACAAAAGTTGCATTTCCGAATGCTATGAAAATCACACAAATCATCCATACGCAAAAGTTGCATTTCCAAATTCTTCTTATTGTTACCAACAAAATTCACATCAGATCAATAGCTATATCTATGGTGATAGAGAAGGTTAGATTTGAAGAAATGTGCATACCATGTAGAGTTCAACTAGCACGTTGTCAAGAGATTCCTGAGATTCAAGAGAGCATAGATAGTGGAAAGATGGAAAATTGAGCTTTCATTCATCGTTTTCAGAAAATATGCATAAAATTCAAACAATATCAATGCCCAGAAAATATGCATAAAATTTAAACAATATCAATGCCCAATATCAAAGTGAGTTCTTCTCGTTCGATGTTGCTAATGATAAGTTTGTGTTTGTGTATTTTCCAGATTCCTCCTTTGCGGATCCCTGTTTGGAGATTTGATTTTCAGTTCTAGCGGCATTGGTGTTGATAATGTTGATGGAGAGAGCACTGAGAAGGGTCAGCTTTTTGCCAATTCCTCTGTAAGTGATCATTGTTGTTCTATTTGCCCCTTTTGTATTATTGTGTGATTGTTTGTGACACTTTCTGTTTTGCAATTGAAGTTCTAATAAATAAACTACATTTCCCATGATAATCCCATCTGGTTTCATATTAATTGCATATTCTATTGTTGTACGTAGAAGTTGATTCTAGTATTTGATTATGGTGGAGCTCATAGGGTTGAGTGATTTTGTATGGTTTAGAACTTGATTTTGCTGATATGTTAGTAGCATTGGCATCTTTTGTGGGTTGTAATTGTTTATAAGAGTTCTAGTATTTCATTCAAGTAATGAGGTGTCATATAGATGGGGGAAAAATCATATCACAAGACTTTTCACCTAAAGAGGATCAAGCTTTTTGGACACAATGACCAGGATTATTGAGCAAGTGTGATTGTTTGGTGGATGTAAGTTTTGAAAATTTTTGCTTATGGCTTTAGTTGTTGGTTGAGCACTTGAGCTAAACAATCCTCTTTATTGGCGGCTCAAGTATTTCCTAGAGGACGGATAATCTTTGACCAAGAGGATGGGAAAGCTCCCCATAGGTCCTTTGTTAGTTTGTTCTAAAAAGGAATAGTTCTGAGGGATGTTGGAAATGTAGGAAGGCTAGTCATTTTGCGGTTAACTATGTGATTTGTTTGTCTTGTCTATGTCCACTAGCACTAATTTGTAAAATGATGACAAAGTGAATTGTATTTGGATTCTTGTTGAAATAGGTATGCATGTTGATTTAATGTGTCTTTACATCAACAAATGAATATAATCAATTCTGGAAAGATTCGGTTATTGATTCAAGGTTCCCATATTTTCTGACAAAAATATAGATGCTACTTTGTGAGCCCTAAGGAAGTAGAAAAGAATGAATAGTTCTCGACTGCAAATTATTTATAAAATAACTATATCTGACAGCTAAATTGAAATTGTTCTTTCATGATAGAATTAGATTATGATAACATGATAGGGAAAAAAATTATTGGTAAAGGAAACTTATCAAAATCTTTTGAAAGGAAACTTTTCCTTTCATTATTTTTTTATTTTATTTTTTTTATTTTGGGTATTGGTAGAATGTGTATTACATGCTCTACTTTATTAGTTGTCTTAGCAAAATACATATTAGTTTTTTTAATAAATTTAAATTACAGGGGAAATTTTCCATGATGTGGTTTGAAGCCTATACTATGTTGCACCTGAAGTTCTAAATAAGCGTTATAGTTCAGAAGCAGATGTTTGGAGCACTGGTGTGATGATTTACATTCTCCTCTCCATTTTTGGTGGGTAAGATTTTTTCATTATCAGACTTAACGAGTGCCATAATGTTCCTTTCTTGTCCTTCCTTCCTTTTTTTCTTTATTTCATTTTGCTATTTGGTTATTACATTCATATTCATTTTACATATATATATATGTGTGTGTGTGTGTGTGTGTTCTTTTCGATTTTGATACAGAAACTGAACACGAAATATTTGAAGAGGTATCTCTGAAAGTGCAAACGATTTAGTCAGGAAAATGCTTGTTAGAGACCCCAAAAAGTAGCTAACTGCACATGAAGTTCTATGTGAGTTGTTATGTTCTATTTTTCACCTCTTTTTTTTTTTGATATATATGAAGAGAATTAGCTTATCAAATCTTTTTACCACTCAACAAATGTAATGGGCACATCTTTGTTTTCTTTGAACTGATTGGGCATATATTTAAAAACTTACAATAACTAAATGACCTTGCCTTACCAGGTCTTCTAGATGTGCCTTTAGGGCTCTGCACCCCTGAGTCAGATGCCCATCTTCATTGTGGTAAGCACAGTGCTTGCCAAGGATTTTTCCCATAAATTCACCAGGGAGCTTCTCTGGTGCTCTATAATAGGGATGATTCCGTATTCTTTCCAAGACTTTGTAAACCAAAATTCGAAATACGATTGTGACTGCCTGGGCAGCCCTTAGTCTTGTCTCCAGTTTATTGTATCCGCCATTACCTCGGCCTCCCTTCGACGAGCCGTTTCTGTTCTCTTGTTTTGACGCCTTTGTCCCCAGTGTATCCCCCTCGGCTCTAGCATACTTCTCTATTCTGGTCATTAATTCCTCCATACTTTTTGGCAGTGTTTTTGCCAATGATTTTCGAACCAAACAATCATCTTTCAGGCCGTTCTTAAAAGACATGACCGCCACCTCGTGGTTGCATCCTGGTATCCGATTGAATACCTCATAGTACCTCTTTGCATGAGCCCTAAGCTTTCATTCTCACTGATTCTCAGAGCCATCAAGGAGTCCACCCTTAATGGCTGTAGCTTGTTTGTCACAAACCTGGCCACAAAGATCTCGGCCAGGCCTTCCTAGGTTTTCACAGTTTATTTCGGCAACTTGTGAAACCAGTCCGATGCAATTTCCCCGAAGGACGAAGGGAACACCTTGCAAGGCAACGGTTCGTTCTCGGTGTATAGTGACATCGAGTTTAGGTACAAGCCGACGTGAAAGTTGAGGTCTAACTTACCATCGTATATTTGGAATCTCAGGATACTGAACCTTTTCGGGGCCTCAAATTTGTCCAACTCTACCGAGAATGGCGTTCTCGGCTTGACCGGTGAGGTTACCTCGTCATCCTGTCGCTTCCTCTGAAGGTAATCCCTCAGATCCTCCTTGGTCCATCTAGGAGCTCAGCTATCACCAGATTTCAGCCTCTTCGTTGTGCTACTTCTGATGTCATTATGAGTCCTCTTGGACCTCTCTCCGTTAGTTGCGTCGAAACAGAGTTCCTTCCCTTGAACATGCCGATGTTCTTTGGGGTCAGCTTCTTTAGTACGATGTGTCTTCCGTGAATCTCCCTTTATTGAATCCCTCGCTCGACCTCCCTTGAAGGCTGGTGAGAGTTTTCCTTGGTCCTGGTGTGTTGGGGGGGGCTACAGAGACTGTTTTCTGCCCTCCCTTCTGGGCATTGTTCTTGGTTACTGGAATCGGCGTGTCTTGTAACGGGAACGGTGGCTGCATGACATTGTTCTGCATCGTGAAATTGATGACCGTTTGCAGGTCTGCCAATTTGTTCGCCATCCCCTTTATCTCTTCGTCCCTCTTTAGGCATCTATCTTTCCATACTTGGAGGTCGTCCTCGTTATAATACCCGTTCCGGTCTGATTTTTTTGGTACGTCGCCTTCCTTGCTGATGTCTTTCTCTCCGGGATTCTGATCCTAAGTTTCTTCGTTGCAATTATCTTCCTTGACGTCAAGGTCAACATGTTTACCACTCCTAGTAGGGATGTTGTCCCCAACCTTTTCTTTCCGTTCGTCGTTAGCCATCTATTCTTCTTTCGTTCCCACAGACGGTGCCAAATTGTGTGTGTTGTTTTTTGACCACACTGCCAAACAGGTACTCAGCTGGAGAACACTGGCAGAATAGATCACGCCCGAACGACCTGTCACAGAAACAAAAAGATTCCAGCGGTGGTTCGTCCACCCAGGGGTACTCTGACGATCAAGTCAGTTATCTCACAAAGATAGCAAAAGTGCTTAACTCACTTATTTAGAATACAAAAAGTATACCTTAGACCCACGAGGGTGCCTTACTTTTATAACCAACATTGACCTGATCCCTGTAGAAGCCTAGTTTCAATGGACTCTGGCTGAATGCCTATCCAGGACTCTCAAATAGATAAAGATAAACTCCCTAAGAGCTGTATCCTTATCCAGACTAAAGTCCTCCCTTATTCTAGGACTCTTATAACTTATCCGCTCATCTCGGATTCCAGTATCTCCGCAGATAACCTTGGCCTAGCCGAGATTACCTCGGCGCCAAGTCAAGGACACGTGGCACCTTGGCTGGCACTTCGGTGCCACCTTGGCCACGTATTGTTATCCAAAAAATATGTCCCCACAGGAACTACCAAAACATAATGACAATCAACATTAATAGGAGGCATGAGAGATTGGGGGTGTTTTGGTCTTCTTACCTCAAATAAGATCTAATGGAATAGTCAAAAAAGATATGGGTTGGATGGAATAAAACTCTTAGAAAGAGGACTTATCAAAAATGCTCCCTATAAAAAATATTACTTTGAATATCTTCGTAAAGGATATATTCGTATGATTTTTATAATTCAACGGCTAATATGTACAGATTTAAAAATGAAAAGAATAAAATAATAATAATTAATAGGGTCTTAGTATAATTAATTCGTAGAATTATACTATTTACCGTTCACATCACAATTCATTTTGGGATTCATGTATGAATCGATTCGAATTTATTTATTACTATTTTAGTAAGATAAATATAATTTAAATTCAATATTATATGAGTCAAGTTAGTTAAATCAGTTTCACAAAAAAAAATTTCGTTAAAAAACTTTCCTTGAACAATAAACATGACACGTGTATCACAAATGCGTATCAATTATACTACGATATTAAAAAAAAAAAAAAAAAGAGGTTATAACCAAACATTACATAAGATATATAATTAAACTATTTTTCGATCATAGCTAAAATAATGTCATAACTAACGATATTACAAATCATAACTAAAATAATGTTATAATTAATCTTACTATGTGTCAGAACTAACAACACAGTAAGTCATAACTAAATACAAAAAAATCATAACCAAAGGTCCATATGATATACACCCATAAAATTTTCAAAATTTTAAAGTATTTTAAGTTTTAAAATAAAAAAAATTTATTTAATTTTTTCTTCTTATTATATTCTATATTGTGTTTTTAGAACTATTTCTTGAATATCACGTGAGATTATATTATCCTTTTTGAATAATTTTATGGTTGGTAGGATTTGGACTTAAATTTATATTATGCTTTTTGACTTAGATATTATTGTGCCCTTAAATTTATTTATTTGGGTAAATTATATTTTTCTTCTTTCAAATTATCATTCGAATTTTATTTTAGTCTCTTATCTTTTACTTACTAATTAAGATTTTAAACTTCAACCATTGTTTCAATGTAATTCTTCCATCATTCATAGTTTAAAAAACAGGCAAAAGTGCACAAGCATTGGTCACATAAGTATATTTTTAGGGCATTAAAGAAAACAAATATGAAAAAGAAAAATTAGACATTAAATCTATAACTTTGACTCAAATTCCATCTTGGCTATTCATATTTCAATTTTCACTCAAATTTTAAACAATGAGATGACGGAAAAACTATGTTTAAACTCGGATTGAAATCTAGGAGTTTAATTGTTACAATTAAAAGTTGATGAACCAAAATAAAATTAAGGTAAAAATTGAAGGGTGGAAAGTGTAAATTATCCTAGTTTTTATTTTATTTTTGGATGGATGAAGAACCTTAGATAGAGTAAGTACTCGAATATTAAAAAAGAAAAGAAGGTTGATCTCCAAATGTCAATTTTGAACAACAATTTAACAATGACTAAAGAGTAAGAACCATTTAAGACATGCAATTTCAAGAAAAAGACATACAACAAAATGATAATTTTAAAGGGATACTGACAGTAATTGTAGTCATACAATCTTAGTTGGGGACATTTCAGTTGGGGACATTTCACATGAACACATTTTTGTATAATACAATCTACCCAAAGGAGAAAAGTGACAGTTTTTTTTATTCAAGCATCAGATTAAATATAGATTAAAATTGTTGATGAAGATACTAGAGCCACCACTTGTAGTCTTGTAGAGGACCCCATTATTGGAGGACCTTGGAAGTAACCATGAGCAGCGAAAGAAAAAACATGCTTTAGTTCACTTACTCAGGAAAAAAGAAAAGAAAAAAAAAATACCAATAAGTCCTATTAACTAGACTTATTTATCTACAAATCATGGCTAATAAATTTATTATTGTAAATTTATTCATAAAAACAAGAGAGACTGATTAATTTATCAATAAAATTTAATGGGTAATTAGTCCCAAAAGTAGGACCAATTGGGGTTTGTGTCAAAAAAAAAAAAAAAAAGACAGGGAATTGAGGGAACAAAGTACTCTGGTAGTGTACGGGCACGAAATATTCTTCCCGTATAATCCTGTTGATCAAGTCTGCGCTCCTCTGTACATCGTTGCTTTACTCCCTGAAAACACAAACGTGAGCTAGCCGACGGGTGTGTACCGGATACCTCTCCAATACCTAAGTCAGCAAAATAGACAAAGACAAAAAGCTCTGTGTATTCGAGAATCAAAGTTGTGTGTTACCTCTCCACAGGTGATTTTATGAGCTTTTATAGGTTCCGCGTGGCACAATCCTAATAGGACTCTTACTCGTCTATGTAGAGTCCTCCTAGGATTCATACTCCTGAAAGATAATGCTT
This sequence comes from Camellia sinensis, assembly GCF_055761805.1. NCBI lineage: Eukaryota > Viridiplantae > Streptophyta > Magnoliopsida > Ericales > Theaceae > Camellia > Camellia sinensis. Next base: position 131,353,009 of record NC_138966.1, read on the forward strand.
ATCCTTCAGCACTCCCCTCACTGCTTAAACCAAGTGAGATGGTTTTACCATGGCCAGACTCCAACATGACCGAGGTAAGCATGGCTATGCTAAACCACAGACTAGACCGAGATAACTCTACCTCGGTTCTTCCATTCACTGCTCCTACCATGGTTTTCCCCGCGTTAACCTTAGTATTGCTTAGACTGTGCTAACCATTAGCTAGGTCCGATAGAGCTAGTTGCGCTATACCGTGACCGGACTAACTGTAACGCCCTCAAAATAAACCCATTGTATATATATCATTGACATGCATTATTTAAAGAAAACAATTTATTAATTCATTCATCAGAGTATTACTAAATAAAAGTATTACACGTAACATCAAATTTAAATGCCCTACGGGCTAACATCTTTCCAAGCCAACACTTGGATACAAAAATATGAGTTCTAACTCAATATAAGTAAAGCCCTAGGCTTGAATGTTTACATGTACTAACAAATAGAAACATTTAACTAACGATAGTCTTCTTCAAATCCAAAAGCCAAATCCTCCCAAGCTAAGTCCTTGGAGGTAACTTATCACCTGAACCTGAAAATGATGTTCCCATAAAGGGTGAGCCACAGCCCAGTAGAAAAATACTAAACCAAATATAAACATTGAATAAAGCTATAGCATTCAATAGATGGTTAACCAAGATAGTCAATTATACCATTAAACTGTCTCATGACACTAATGTCTAAAACACGTTTTACTTTCCAACATTATCAACATGGCTCAGAACCTGGCCAAACTTACATCAGTGAACTATAAATATCATATTCACATTCTTCCAATGTCAACAAACAAATGAGACTCAGGCTCAAATCAAAACACTTCATACTTTCAGTTTGATACACATTTTGGTGCTGTATCAATAAAAACACTTCAATATAAATAAGCACACATAAAAGTGATGCTAATGGAGTCCATCCCCTATCTCCTCCCAAACAAAAATCCGGTTTAGAGGTCCATCCCCTATCTTCCCCTAAACCGTGGAGTACATCCCCTATCTCCTCCCACACAATATGCAAATGCAATGCTCAATCAATATATGTATTTTCAGTATTAAATCAATAGTCAAAATCAATGACTTAACCAATGTGATTAGTTTCAATTATTCCTATTCCACATGCAATATCTAGAACAATCACGACTATCCTCCACCGATAGCCCAAAACAGTTATTTCTAGACTGGAAATAAATATATCAACAATTCAATAGGTGAGTGATTTAAATTATCCAACTACAACATTTAATCAATGAATATCTCAATTTCATGAATTTAACCAATTTCCCCAATTTCCTTAAATTAATTATACAAATTAATTTATTAATACAACTACGGTTTTTCCCAAAATTATCCAAGTAACCCCAACATATCAAAATACCAAAACTTAGAACAAAACTTATAAAATGGAGTAGGAAATCCCTACCTCTAAGAAAATAACCCGAATGGAGAAGACGGAGATGAAGGCCCAAATTCCAAAGTGCTCCAAACCACCAAACTTTCAGATTAAATGGAAGCCCTCGACTCACTCTACCTTCTTAATAAAGGATCCGGGGTAGAAACGCACTCTAAATAGATCAAACCTAGGGTTTTAGAATCAAAAGGGAGATGAAAAATGATCCAGAAAGTCGGATCTCGGATTTTTATAATAGTTGCCCCGCTCGAGCGTGGAAACCCCCGCTCGAGCGCCACTCACAAACTCCCGCTCGAGCGGCAAAACTCCCGCTCGAGCGGCGAATGCACACTTCCAGAAGTTTTTGCAGACAGGCACCCCCGCTCGAGCTCCCAACTCCCCGCTCGAGCGTCACTCACAACCTCCCGCTCGAGCGGCCAATTCCCCCGCTCGAGCGTCCAACACTACACAGGACATATTGGATGGGTGTAAACCCCGCTCGAGCGCCCAAACCCCCGCTCGAGCAGACAAGCCAAAATCTGGGCAACTAGACTAGGTTCCTAAGCTCAACCAACCTGCTCCAAAACTTCCCAACACAACCCAAGACTCAATATAAGGATTAAAGGATGTAAACAAGGCACATATAACAACCAACTCCACGGAACCTAAGTCTGGGTACCACAGTTAAAGAAAAAGGGAAACCGGGATCGCTATAGCCTCCCCCCCTTAAAGAATTTCGTCCCCGAAATTAAGCATAAGTCTTTGAAAATGGGTTTTTTTTTTTTTTTTTTTTTTTTCACATTCTAACAACATAACATCACAACAATGAACAACTTGACTCCATACCGGTCCTTTCATCTCTTATCAAAAGGCATTTCGCAATATATAAAACAACATATATTTCAATTTGTATTATCAATAAGCATTTCCTTTCAATTCAACAATATTTTCTACACACATAATATTCCATTAAACTTCCACTATAAGGCAAGTTTCAAAATACTTCCCTCAACCAAAACATAAATCATGTTTCACAACCTAGGTTATATTCAATACACTTAAGGTTCAATATTACAAATATATAACATATGCTCAAGCATCCATAAACAAATCCGGATATTTCTCACGGACTTCCAACTCACGTTCCCAAGTGGCTTCGTCCACTCCGTGATGCTTCCACAGAACTTTTACCAAAGGGATGGTTTTGCCTCGCAAAACTTGGTCCCGCTTATCCAAGACCCTAACCGGTCTCTCCTCATACGAGACATCCTCGACAACCACTAAATCGGTCCAATCCAACACATGTGATGGATCTGGCTCATACTTCCGAAGCATACTCACATGAAACACGTCATGTACTCCGGACAACTATGGTGGTAAAGCTAAATGATAAGCAGCCTCGCCAATCCTCTCAAGGATCTCAAAAGGACCAATGAACCGAGGGGACAACTTCCCACTCTTCCCAAACCTCATCAATCCCTGCCTTGGTGATATCTTCAGAAAGACATGATCCCCCACCTCAAACACCAAAGGTCTCCTCCTACGGTCTGCATAAAATTTCTGACGACTTTGGGCTGTAACAAGCCTCCTACGGATAAGCTCAACTTTCTCCGTCGTTTCCCTCACTAACTCCGGACCCAACAGAGGTGCATCACCTACCTCAGCCCAACAAACAGGAGATCTACACGGTCGGCCATACAAGGCCTCAAATGGTGCCATACCGATACTAGACTGGAAACTGTTGTTGTAGGCAAACTCCACCAATGGTAAGTGCCTCTCCCACGTCCCACCAAAGTCAAGGACACAACCCCGAAGCATATCCTCAAGGATCTGAATAGTACGCTCAGACTGCCCGTCAGTCTGCGGATGATAAGCCGTACTAAAGGTTAACTTAGTGCCTAAGGCACTCTGCAAGCTCTGCCACAACCTAGCAGTAAAACGAGGATCTCTATCTGAGACGATCGTCACTGGGACCCCATGCAATCTCACTATGTCCCGAATATACAAGTCGGCAAGATGATCTACCGAATCTCTAACACGCATAGGAATAAAGTGCGCCGACTTAGTCAACCGGTCTACAACCACCCAAACAGCATCACTACCCCGCTGAGTCCTCGGAAGACCTACAACGAAGTCCATAGTGACATACTCCCACTTCCACTCGGCAATAGGCAAAGGTTGTAACAAACCCGCTGGCCTCTGATGCTCGGCCTTCACTTGCTGACAAGTAAGACACTTAGACACGAATGCTGCCACATCTCTCTTCATACCCCGCCACCAAAACTGGCGACTCAAATCCTGATACATTTTAGTGCCTCCCGGATGCACCGCAAGGTGTGAATGATGAAACTCTCGGAGTACCTCCTCTCGACAAGACTCTGGCACAAACAGACGGTCTCGGTATCTCACACTCAGGTCGGGATACACCGTCAAACCCTTCTCAACCTTCCCACCGGAAATCTTCTCACGGAGGGATTCTACCTCAAGGTCACCCCTCTGAGCCTCTAACACTCGAGTCACAAGTGTAGGCTGTGCAATAACAGAAAACAAGGCCGCAGCCTCAACGGATTCGCCCAGAAGTAAATCAAACTCCCCAATTGCACCCAACATCTCCCATTCCCGGATGGCTATACTAGCTATGTCACCAACAGATTTCCTGCTAAGGGAATCGGCCACCACATTGGCCTTCCCCGGATGATAATGCAACTCGAAGTCATAATCCTCAATAAATTCCATCCACCTCCTCTGCCTCAAGTTCAAGTCTTTCTGTGTAAACAGATATTTCAGACTTTTATGATCCGAGAATACCTCGAACCTCTCACCATAAAGATAATGCCTCCAAATCTTCAAGGCAAAAATCACAGCTGCTAACTCTAAATCATGCGTAGGGTAATTCTTCTCGTCAATTTTCAACTGACGTGAGCCATAGGCCACTACTTTCCCTTCTTGCATCAACACACAACCCAAACCCTCTCGTGAGGCGTCACAATAGACTGCATAACCCAACCCTCTCTCTGGAATAATCAATACTGGAGCGGTGGTCAGTCTAACTTTCAACTCCTGAAACGACTTTTCACAAGTCTCACTCCATACAAATTTGACTCCCTTCCAAGTCAATCTAGTCAAAGGCGAAGCTAATCTGGAGAAATCTTTCACAAACCGGCGATAATACCCAGCTAACCCTAGAAAACTGCGGATCTCAAACACACTCTTAGGCTGTGCCCAATTTTGCACCGCCTCAGTCTTGGATGTATCAACAGACACTCCTTCCCCAGAAACCACATGGCCTAAGAACTTGACCTCTTCTAGCCAGAACTCACAATTCCCAAACTTAGCATAAAGCTTATGGGCTCTAAGTAACTCAAGCACCACTCTCAAGTGTTCCTTGTGCTTCTCCTCAGAAGGTGAATAGATAAGGATGTCGTCCACGAAGACAACTACAAAACGATCTAAGAATTCCCGAAAAATTCGGTTCATCAAATCCATAAACACTGCTGGTGCATTGGTGAGCCCAAATGGCATCACCAGAAACTCATAGTGGCCATACTACGTACGGAATGCCGTCTTCGGAATATCCTCCTCCCTGACTCTCAACTGATGATAACCCGATCTCAAGTCTATCTTCGAGAAACAACGGGAACCCTTCAACTGATCGAACAGATCATCTATACGAGGCATAGGGTACTTATTCTTAACCGTAGCCCGATTCAATTTCCGGTAATCTATACAAAGTCTCAAAGCACCACCTTTCTTTTTAACAAAAAGGGCCGGTGCTCCCCATGGCGAAACACTAGGACGTATGTAGCCCTTGCCTAACAACTCCTGAAGTTGAATCTTCAACTCAACTAACTCGGCTGGGGCAAAACGATAGGGTGCCATAGAAATCGGCGCCGTGCCGGGCACTAAGTCAATAGAGAATTCAATTTCTCGATACGGCGGCAAACCAACAAGATCCTCGGGAAAGACGTTCGAGTACTCACAAACCACCCTTGGCAACACAATCTGAGTCTCATCATCCTCACTAATCGAAAGGTTAGCAAGTAGACCACTAAGCTCACTCCGTCCTCGCGAAACATACCCCGGTGGCAACACACTACCGACCTGGTTCCCTAGAAAATGAAAACACTCTCCGCTCACGGTACAACAAGTGACCCTTTGGCGGTAGCAATCAATAACTGCCCAGTATGACGATAACCAGTCCATACCCAAAATAACATTGAAGCCCCTCATAGGCATAACTACAAAGGAAATTGGGATTCTATGATCATCAACCTCAATATCACAACCCCTAACACCTTGTTTCAAAATCAATTCACCCCCAAGAGGTGACACTACACAAATAGGAGATACTAACTGTGCTAACTCTAACTCTAAAACAGATGCAAATGCAGCAGACACAAAGGAATGAGATGCACCCGTATCAATCAAAACACTAGCAACCGAGTTGCAAAACAAGAAGGTACCTCTCACAACTGATGGTGCCGGCACAAGATCCTGCGCGGTAACAGCGTACACGCGCCCAGACGACCTCTGATCAACCTGCTCATCCCTAGGAGCATAAGATTGCTGCACCGACTGGGACGATGAAGCCCCCTGATTGGCCCTCGAGGCCTGACCCGACTGAGCTGGCTGCTGACCCTGAATCTGCCTCAAACCAGATGCACCAGGTGTGCCACCCAACTGCGGGCAATACCTCTTCATATGCCCTGGCTGACCACACTGATAACACGAGAGTGGCTGGCCTCTCCCCTGACTCTGGCTCTGAGATCGAGCCGAAGAAGATGCTGCTCTCTGAATTCCTCCCCTCTGAGGACAAACTGGAGACTTGTGGCCCAGCTGACCACACTTGAAGCAAGTGATGTCTCCCTGACTGCCTTTCCCCGAACTAGCACTCGGCACAGGAAAAGTCGATCTAGAAAAGCTACCCTGAGACTGCTGAGGGTTAAAACCCTTCTGTCTCCTACCATCACTCTGGCCATCCTGACTCCTCTTGGAGCCTTTCTACCCTTCCTCCTCCTCTTGCATCATGATCTCCATATGGGCTGCAGCATCAACCAAACGCCCATACTCCTGAATCATAGTTCCCCCAACTCTCAACTTGAGGCCACGCCTCAACTTCTTCTCGAACTCAATACAACGGCGTTCCTCAGACGCCACCAACTCAGGTGCAAACCTGGACAAGCTAGTAAATGCAGCCTCAAACTCGGCCACTGAAGAACTCGACTGCTTAAGCTGGCAGAACTGGTCTCTCAGCTTCTCCCGAACTGCTGGAGATAAGAACCTCTCCTGGAAAGCATTCACAAAAGCCTGCCATGTACCTCCTATACGACCCTTAGTGAACTTCCACCACTGACCCGCATCCCCCTTCAACTGGAAAGATGCCAAGGTCACTTTCAACCCCTCGTCTTCGATGCCAAGCATCTCAAACGTCTTCGTTGTCTGTTCGAGCCATTCATCTGCCTTAAGCGGCTCTTTAGGATCACCCACAAATTCATACGGATTAGACCGGAAGAACTCCCTCTTCAGAAAGGAAGGTCCTGTATCTGCAACAACTTCCCGAGCTTGATTCTCAGCTCTGAGAATGCCTACTGACTCCCTGAATGCCCCCGCTATCTCTCGGGCTAGAGCGGCCATAGCCTGCTGGCCTACTGGCTCGGCCACATTGGCCTGGCCAATTCCCTCCTGAACTGCCGGAATCTCCTCTGGCACAGGCACCTCCTGCCTACCCGGCCTACCACGCCTACCGCGTCCTCGTCCTCGTCCTGACATCCTAATAAAGGAAATAAAGACGTTAGCACATTATTAAATGTGCCGAAGCTAAACACTCGCGTTCTAATGCATTGGACAACAATAATTCATTCCACGTAAGCACATAATCACATAAGCACCTACGAATTTCATTCCCGGATAATGATAGTCCCAGTGCGTTACTATAGTTCCGGTTGGAAGCAGCAGTGATCAAGTGCCTTTCCAACAAGACTACTAGAAACTCAAGGGTCCAATCAACATCCTAGAAACTACATTCCATACCCACATAATCACATAAACATGTTATCACATAAGCATATAACATTACACTAAGTCTCCATCAAACGAGACGAACCCAATGTGATACTAATCACTTCCCACATACCCAAAGTATTCAAACCCGGTACGCTCTGATACCAAGTTGTAACGCCCTCAAAATAAACCCATTGTATATATATCATTGACATGCATTATTTAAAGAAAACAATTTATTAATTCATTCATCAGAGTATTACTAAATCAAAGCATTACATGCAACATCAAATTTAAATGCCCTACGGGCTAACATCTTTCCAAGCCAACACTTGGATACAAAAATATGAGTTCTAACTCAATATAAGTAAAGCCCTAGGCTTGAATGTTTACATGTACTAACAAATAGAAACATTTAACTAAAGATAGTCTTCTTCAAATCCAAAAGCCAAATCCTCCCAAGCTAAGTCCTTGGAGGTAACTTATCACCTGAACCTGAAAATGATGTTCCCATAAAGGGTGAGCCGTAGCCCAGTAGAAAAATACTAAACCAAATATAAACATTGAATAAAGCTATAGCATTCAATAGATGGTTAACCAAGATAGTCAATTATACCATTAAACTGTCTCATGACACTAATGTCTAAAACACGTTTTACTTTCCAACATTATCAACATGGCTCAGAACCTGGCCAAACTTACATCAGTGAACTATAAATATCATATTCACATTCTTCCAATGTCAACAAACAAATAAGACTCAGGCTCAAATCAAAACACTTCATACTTCCAGTTTGATACACATTTTGGTGCTGTATCAATAAAAACACTTCAATATAAATAAGCACACATAAAAGTGATGCTAATGGAGTCCATCCCCTATCTCCTCCCAAACAAAAATCCGGTTTAGAGGTCCATCCCCTATCTTCCCCTAAACCATGGAGTACATCCCCTATCTCCTCCCACACAATATGCAAATGCAATGCTCAATCAATATACGTATTTTCAGTATTAAATCAATAGTCAAAATCAATGACTTAACCAATGTGATTAGTTTCAGTTATTCCTATTCCACATGCAATATCTACAACAATCACGACTATCCTCCACCGATAGCCCAAAACAGTTATTTCTAGACTGGAAATAAATATGTCAACAATTCAATAGGTGAGTGATTTAAATTATCCAACTACACCATTTAATCAATGAATATCTCAATTTCATGAATTTAACCAATTTCCCCAATTTCCTTAAATTAATTATACAAATTAATTTATTAATACAACTAGGGTTTTTCCCAAAATTATCCAAGTAACCCCAACATATCAAAATACCAAAACTTAGAACAAAACTTATAAAATGGAGTAGGAAATCCCTACCTCTAAGAAAATAACCCGAATGGAGAAGACGGAGATGAAGGCCCAAATTCCAAAGTGCTCCAAACCACCAAACTTTCAGATTAAATGGAAGCCCTCGACTCACTCTACCTTCTTAATAAAGGATCCGGGGTAGAAACGCACTCTAAATAGATCAAACCTAAGAGAGAAGATGAGTAGAGAGAGAGAGAAGTCGGTTATAGGGTTTTAGAATCAAAAGGGAGATGAAAAATGATCCAGAAAGTCGGATCTCGGATTTTTATAATAGTCACCCCGCTCGAGCGTGGAAACCCCCGCTCGAGCGCCACTCACAGACTCCCGCTCGAGCGGCGAATGCACACTTCCAGAAGTTTTTGCAGACAGGCACCCCCGCTCGAGCTCCCAACTCCCCGCTCGAGCGTCACTCACAACCTCCCGCTCGAGCGTCCAACACTACACAGGACATACTGGATGGGTGTAAACCCCGCTCGAGTGCCCAAACCCCCGCTCTAGCGGACAAGCCAAAATCTGGGCAACTAGACTAGGTTCCTAAGCTCAACCAACCTGCTCCAAAACTTCCCAACACAACCCAAGACTCAATATAAGGATTAAAGGATGTAAACAAGGCACATATAACAACCAACTCCACGGAACCTAAGTCTGGGTACCACAGTTAAAGAAAAAGGGAAACCAGGATCGCTATACTAACTCTGTGTGCGGCATCCTAGCGACCGAGCTACCCGTAGTACTCTCCCGGACCGAGATAACTCTAGGTTCTCTAGGTCCGGATCAACTTTAGGGCTGTCTGGAACCGAACTAACTTCAAGGCTCTGGGACAGGACTAATCTTCAAGGCCTTTTTACTCTGCCCTCCGTATTGTGGTCCATAACGGCCCATTACCCAGCTCGGCCCACTTTTCATATAAATTTCCCTCTTAATTGCCCCTTAATTCCATCAGCGCAGCATGATAGGGATTACCTTGTTCTATGAGCCGAGCTAAAAACTTTAATCTTACTACTGAGCTAAGCTTTTAAGCTTTTCCAGCCGAGCTAAAACTCTTTTAGCCTTTCCAGCCGAGCTAAACTCATTACGGGCTGTAGCCGTCCGAATAAAACGTCTCTTCAATCACAGTAACTGAATCGCTTCTCATTCCTATGACACGTGGCCCCCTCTGATTGGCCCAATGCAGCTGTCACACCGTCTTCGTACTCCGTGAATTTTGAACAGTTCCTGCCTCTGGTCCTTGCATCAAAACAAAAACTCTTTGCTTTTTGAATCACTCACCATACTATTCATTTCCTCTTTTCTCTCTCTCGTTCCTGAGCTTCTTCAACCCTGAACTTGCTGAGTTCGTGTTCTTCATTGCCGTTGCTTCCATCTCTGATTTCTTCCTCGTGACCTAGTAAGTTTACTCAAATCTGCCTTGTTTTTGTTGTTTTCGCATTTGCTTTTACAATACATGTATTTTGTGTGTTTTTTCAAAACACATACCTTTCTTTCGTGTAATAGAACCTCTGGCCTTTCACGAATAAACTAAAACACTAATTTTGATCCAAAATCATTGTATAACCGAACTAAAAAGTCGTTTGTAGTTGATGTCACTCTAGCCAGGCCATTTAACCGAACTAACACTTCACATTATAACAATAGTTTCGACAAGTCAAACCACCCTTTTGTTTTAACTCAACTGAGCTAGCCAACCGCACTAAGTCTGCGTAATAGTCTGTCTGTTAGTCTCAACCACGGCCGAGCTATAACTTGGGGCTAACCCAGCCTTCGTAGTTAAAACTGAATTAAGAGTGCTGCCCCTAGAGGTTCGCTAACATTAACCTTTGCACAAAACGGGCTAAGACATGTAGCATTTCACATAGTCGAGCTAAGATTTGAAATATCTTGCCTTTATTTCTCTTTAGCGTGGTCCAACGGTCTGTACTTAACACCTTTGTTTTTTCACTTTGCAGACTTTAGGTTGCCCAGGCACTCCTTTGAGCGCTCAACCGAGCTACTCAGCCCACTTCTGCGACCGAGCTTAATCACAAGTATAATTTATTCATAACTTAAGACAAAATGGGTAAATATAGATTTTTAGTAGAAACACCTGGTGGCCTGGCCGAATTCCGAAGGGAGTATAACATTCCTGACGACGTCCATCTCACCTTAGCCGAACAAGATATCATACCTTGGGGAAACCCTGGTTTTATTCCCTTCACCCTCCTTTCCATTGTAGAAACTGGCCTAAGATTCCCTGTACAGCCTTTACTTTGTGAATTCCTTAGGCAAACTAGGATATGCCCAACTCAGCTTTCCACAAACTCATACCGCATAACAAATGGTATAGCCGAGCTAAACCGTCGTGCTGGTATTAACCTCGGCTTAGCCAAACTCTTTCACCAATATTCTATAGGCTCAAAAGAAGATGGATGGGTTTATTATTTAAGAATACGACGCTGGTGTGAGAAAATAATAAAGGACACACCGGACAAAGACTTAAACAATGACGATTTTTTCTGGGTATTTGGCAATTTCGAAGACCACCAAGCCCAGATCCCAGGCCGCAGTATAAACTGGAATAAAGGAATCCCTGGTATAATTACTTCGGTTTCTTTGCATGCTTCTGTTTTATTTCGGTTTCCTATTTCTGAATCGATCTAACAGTTGTCTTCTTTATGCAGATTCAGCCCATCTCCAATCGCTATATAGTTACCCCAACCTAGACACACTTCGCGCCGCACTACGATACCCTGAAAGAAGTTGGGCCAAACTACTGAATTTTGAGCCGACGTATAGATATAGTAGTCGACGAAAAGCCAGAGTAACAGATTTTTTGCTTGAGGCCTCTGCAGAACCGGACCTGACCTTGCCACAAATCAACCTAGTCCGTACTACTGTTGAAGAAGAAATGGCGAAGAGGAACAGAGTGAGGGCCCTCCTAACCGAAACACACCCAGCCGAAGTACCACCAACCACCCAGACTCAAGAGACCGTGGTGGCTCTTCCATCTCAACAACTCTCCTCATCTCGCTCCAGCAAGCGTGCCCGGACTACCCAAACCGAGCAACGCCTTGTTGATGAAGATGAAACCACTCTTCCACCGAGCCCTCCACCGATCACTCAGCCGGAGCGTTCTGACCGGGCTAGCTCCTCCATGTGGGCTCCCAAAATGTCTTTCCCAAATCGTGCTATTCGTGATACTGACTCCGTGGTGGCTGACAAAGACCATATGCTAGCCTTCAATCTGGCTAAGAGTGTTTGTCTGCCCCCTGATATGGAGCATCACAACCAATTGACCGAGCTCAAGGCCATTCGGTCTGCAACGAAATCAATGATCCTAGTAAGCAGCCCCTCTGGTCTCTCTAATTTTTCCAACTTTTTGCTCGGTTTGTCATTAGTTTCTTTTCATTCTTCTTCAAGCCATGCAAAAGAGTCAAATTGCTCACAAGCGTGTGTTGGAGCTCCGAAAAACAGCAAGGCAAGCCATGACCGAAGTAACTGAAAAAACTGCCGAGCTAGAAGAGGCTAGGAAGCAGCTAGCCGAGCTAAAATCTGAGAACGGTCGTCTGGCCGGTCTCGTTAGCTCGTCTGATGCAGAAAAACAAAAAGCTACAGCCGTGATCAAAGACAAATATTTGCGCGAACTTGCTAAACTAGAAGGAAAGAAGAAAGCCGAAATTGCGGAGATGAAGAAGAAGCTGGAGGGTGTTGAGACCCACGGTTTTAAGGAAGGTGAAGCCCTTTATATTAAGCAATGTGAAGCGGCGAAGGACCTTTTCTTCAAGTGCGGTTAGAGGGCGGCCGTGACTCAGTTCGGTCATCAACTAGAGACCGAGGTCTACAATCCTCCACCATATTTCATACCGGGCTCAATGGCGGAGTATGCTGCTACCGTTCAACAACAATTTCTTGAAGAATCAGATGAGGAAGAAGAAACTGTGCCCAACGATACCTCAGTCGTTAATGACCTTGCTGATCAGTCAGCTCGGCTGGAGCCAGTGGTGGAAGACCTGACTGATGAGCTGCCTACTGAAACCATGCTCGCAACTGGGACTGTGCTGCCGGCTGAAACCTGTCTTAGAGTTGATCTTGACGCCGATCTAGACGCCAAAATAGATGATCTGTTTAACTGACTTTATATTTTCTTTCTTTTTTTTTCTGCTTTTGGACAATTGTAACTCGACTGAAGTAACATCCTTCTGTACTTGTGAACTTTGAATGAATGCTTCTTTTTTGTTCAAATTCTTATTTCAGTTGATCTTTATGCTTATACCATTACTTTCTAACTGATGTCTTGCATGAGGTACATCATTCTCTTGCCGAGATACTTTATCTCGATCTTGATCTTGCAATCTAATTATAGCTGCCAACCACTCTTCAGCCGAGATACTTACCTCGGCTGAAGAGTACTAACAGTTGGCTTAGTCCAGCCAACCATTCTTTAGCTGATATCCTTACTTCGGCTGAAGAGTATTAAGAGTTAGTTTAATCCAGCCAACCACTCTTTAGCCGAATCCTTACAACGGTTGAAGAGTACTAAGAGTTGGTTTAATCCTCCCAACCACTCTTTAGCTGATATCCTTACACCGATTGAAGAGTACTAAGAGTTGGTTTAATCCAGCCAACCTCTAAATTGGTTATTCTTGCCAATTTAGAAAAATGTTTGGTTATTCCGTCCAAATGTCCTGCAGCCTGTATCCTTATCATGGGCTTAGGAAGGGTGTTGGTTTTTCCAGCCAACCTCTAAGTTGGTTTTTTCCAGCCAACCTAGAGTAAAGTGTTTGGGTATTCCGGCCAAACGTCCTGCAGCCTGGATCCTTATCCTGGGCTTAGGAAGGGTGTTGGTTTTTCCAGCCAACCTTTAAATTGGTTTTTTCCAGCCAACCCAGGGTAAAGTGTTTGGTTATTCTGACCAAACGTCCTGCAGCCTGTATCCTTATCCTGGGCTTAGGAAGGGTGTTGGTTTTTCCAGCCAACCTCTAAGTTGGTTTTTTCCAGCCAACCTAGAGTAAAGTGTTTGGGTATTTCGGCCAAATGTCCTGCAGCCTGGATCCTTATCCTGGGCTTAGGAAGGGTGTTGGTTTTTCCAGCCAACCTCTAGATTGGTTCGTCCAGCCAACCTAGAGTAAAGTGTTTGGTTATTCTGGCCAAACGTCCTGCAGCCTGGATCCTTATCCTGGGCTTAGGAGGGGTGTTGGTTTTTCCAGCCAACTATGTTTTTAATGCCCCTAACTCACTAAAACAATCTTTAACAGAAGGAAACAACTATACTGAAAAGAAACTACTTGTTTTATTGAGAAAGGAAAAAATTACACATACTTAAAAAAAGCTAAAAATAAAATAACTTGAGATTTGCAGTATTCCATGGTCTGGGAAGTGCTTTGTCGTCCTCATCTTCTAAGTGGTATGCCCCATTGCTAGCTAATCCGACCACTTTGTAAGGTCCTTCCCAATTGGGCCCTAACTTGCCATCTCCTGAAACCACGGTGTTTCCCATTACTTTACGCAGCACCCAATCTCCGATCTTGAATTGCCTTGGATGCACTGTTTTGTTGTATTTCCTGGATAACTCTTGTTGGTATGAGGCAATGTGAACCAATGCACTTTTTCTTCTTTCTTTGGTGAGGTCGAGTTCCAATGTTATGGCCTCTCCATTCAAGTCTGGATCAAAATTTTCGCTTCTAATTGTGGGGAGGCCAACTTCCAGTGGGATTACTGCTTCCATGCCATAGGCTAAAGAGAATGGTGTCTCCCCAGTTGATCGCCGTGGTGTGGTGCAATAAGCCCACAAAACATGAGGCAGTTCCTCAGCCCAGTTGCCTTTTGCTTTTTCTAACCTCTTCTTCAATCCATCCAAGACAACCTTGTTTGATGCCTCTGCTTGGCCATTTGCTTGGGGATACGCTGGTGTAGAATTGTAGAATTCTATCTTGTATTCTTCACAAAAGCCTCTAAAGATTCTGCCATCAAACTGAGTGCCGTTGTCTGATATTAGGGATTTAGGTATGCCGAATCGAGTGATGATATTCTACCAGACGAACTTCTTCACATCTTTTTCCTTGATTGATGCCAATGCTTTTGCTTCCACCCACTTTGTGAAGTAGTCTGTTGCTGCGAGAAAGAATTTCCTGATTCCGGGTGCTGTTGGAAGTGGTCCTACTATGTCCAAGCCCCACATTACAAAGGGCCATGGGCTGGCCAATGGTAGGAGTTCTCTGGCCGACTGATGTATTTGGTGTGAGAACTTCTGACATTTCTCGCACTTCTTCACATACTTCTCCGAGTCTGCCTGCATGTATAGCCACCAGTATCCTTGTGAAATGGCTCTGTAAGCTAACGATCTTCCTCCTTGGTGGCTTCCGCACACCCCTTCGTGTATTTCGAACAAGAATGCTTCTACTTTGTTGGGGTGGACACACTTTAGATAAGGTCCTGAGAATGACTTTTTGTATAATTCCATAGATGGGGAGAGCCAAAATCACTGCGACTTTGCTCTAATTTTGTTGGCTTCTTTCTTTTCTTCCGGTAAGACGCCGTCTTTTAAGAACAGTATGATGGGATCCATCCATGAGGGGCCTAATTCGGCGCAACACACCTCTTCTTCTTCGGGGTCCTCAATGCTTGGTCTCGGTAGGTAGTCAATTAGTAGTGGGTGAGGGATGGATGTATCTGCCATTGACACAAAGCCTACTAGTTCGTCTGCTCTGCTGTTTTCCTCCCTGCCAATCTGTTCTATTCTTACTACTTCAAATTTCTTGATCTCTATTCTGACCAATTCTTGGTACTTGGCCATCCTGTCATCCTTTGCTTCATAGTCGCCAGAAATTTGGTTTACCACTAGCTGTGAGTCGCTGTAGACCATTAGTTCGGTGGCCTTCATGTAGAATGCTGATTTGAGTCCTGCAAGAAGTGCTTCATACTCCGCTTCTTTGTTTGATGCTGGGAAGCCAAGGTTGATTACTTGCTCTACAACCAGGCCGTGTGGTGAGATGAGGACTATGCCAAGTCCTGCACCATGCCGGTTGGATGCTCCATCCACAAAGAGCTTCCACATCTCTCTAATGAACAACTTCCAGCAAGTGGAGGGGTCAGATGATGTCGTGGGGTCAAGAATGTTGCTGGTGTTTTCTTCAAGGTCCATGCTTGCTGTCTGCCCCTCGTTATCTGATTGTACCAAGTCTTTATTTGTTGGTGAGTCTTGGCTCGGTGTAGCTTGGTTTGCTTCTACCTTGCTCTCTTTACTCTGGTCTGCCTTGGGGTCTGACTGAGTATCCTACACCAGGGGTTGCGCTGTTCCGACGTCAATTTCCATCCCTAGTTCGGTTGCATTAGTCTGGTCGACTGGGCAGATATGATGACTTCCTGGGGTGAATTCAGCGACAAAGTTTGCCAAAGCTTGGGCCTTTATCGCGATTCTGGGTTGGAACTTGATGTCGAATTGTTCCAACTCTACTGCCCAGTTCAAGATTCGCCCAGAAAAGTTTGTCCTTTCAAACAAAGCTTTTAATGGGAAAGCTGTGAGGACGACTATGGTGTGGGCGTGGAAGTAGTGCGACAACTTTCTTGAGGCCATCATTAAGGCCAAGGCCATTTTTTCTAGTGGCAAGTACCTCGTTTCGGTGCAGAGCAATGTTTTGCTGACATAATAAATGGGCAGATGTTGGATTCCTTCTGCATGGACCAATACTGCGCTAATTGCGTGCTGAGAGACCGCCAGGTATAGGAAGAGTTCTTCTCCAAGTATTGGGGTGACAAGTAGTGGTGGAGAAGACATGTATTCTTTCAAGTTTTCCAGAGCGTGGTCGCATTCTTCGTCCCACTCGAACTTAGCTTTCAATGCTTGAAAAAATGGTCGTAGTCTGTCTGATGACCGGCTAATGAATCGGTTGAGTGCAAAATTTTCAGTAAATTTTGTTACCACCAGACACAAAGTTAATGGAGTCTACATTAATAAATATACAAGGAATCTATGTTTTTTGTCTGGTAATAAAAATCCATTTCTATATAGCATTTTCCATTTTGATATGCATATGCATAGCTCAAGCAGGTATGATACACACCTTAAGGTTTTCATGTTGCAAAATCTCTTCCTACTTTCCAGTCTTGGTTCAACCCTTCATTCTTGGTTCAACCACTCATTCAAGTAAGTATTTTTTATGTTATGCAATTCACTAATAACACTCCCCATTTCCACTCGATCTCTTGGTGATTCCATTGAACATGCAACCCCAATTCTTAGAATGGAAACCATGCAGTCTTTAATCCACCTTGTTGTTTTATGCTCCAATAGGATGTAGGGATCCACAATCTTCATCACTCGTTCAGGCAAAGCATTCTTAACGAAGTTATGCAGATTTAGATGATCCTTAAACATATCATCAGTTGGTTTCTTACCTGTAAACATCCCCAATAAAAGAATCCCAAAAACATATCATCAGTTGGTTTCTTACCTGTAAACATCCCCAATAAAAGAATCCCAAAACTGTATACATCCCCTAGTGTGGAAGCCATGTCACCCTTGACATACTCTACAAAATGTTTCTAATGTTAGTGTGAAAGTCAATATGGTTAGTTGGCATAATTGTAATTCCAATAAAAAATGTATTTAATAATTTTCTTAAGGCAGTTTTAATGTTGTATAATGGCCTTAATTTTAAGTTTTCTGGTTGGTGCGTGCATGTGACTGAGTGAGATCATTGTTAAGAATGACATAGCTTAATTATATTTTTCATTGAAAGCAAACAGATATTAGTCTTGCATTGGAAAGGTATGTCAAAATCAACTATACAAGCTTCCAAGAATTGAGTAAGATTTTGGAAAATATTTTGGTTGCAAAGTGCTATAATAATTCTTTCCATTAGTAGATACATGGACTATTTTGATAAGACCGAACTTTCATACTAGAATTACATAAAGACGATTTTCTTTTTCTTTTTCCTTTTTTTGTTCAGAAAAAAATAAAATAAAATAAAAGAAGAAGAAGAAGAAAGAAAGAAAGAAAGAAAACAGAGGAGGAGGTATAGAGGATTAACTCAAGTTTGCTACCAGTGAGGAGCTGGAAGCACACATTGGGAGCATTCAGAAATGACATAGAATATGTATAAAAAATAAATAAAAAATTCTTACAGATGCTCACTATTTTGTAGGAAGCCATGGTTTTTTGTATGGTTGTTTATGCTAAAATTATTCTACCATGCAAGGTGTCTATATAAGCAATGTTTTGAAAACCGGACCGGTGAACGAACCGGAAAAGGGACCGGGTGGATGGGTCACCGGTTTAACCGTCGGGTCAAAGCGGTCGAACCGTGACGTCATAATTAATATTATATAATTAAAAAATATAATTAAAATTATAAATAAATATATATATATATAAATACTCAAATAAAAATAAAAATTGTTGTATAATTTTTATTAATAATATTTAATAAAGTCATAATTGATAAAAAAAAAAAAGTCACTTGTTTTAAACAAATTAAATTTTTTAACCATTCCCTCCAAACAAATTGATTGAATGTTAGGTTTAATTTTGGAGGGAAATGAAATTTTCAACTCTCCCTCCAATCAATATGTTTCAAATAATTTGATTGAATCCCACATAAAATTTTGTAGGTTCTCTTTGAAAAATCTTTTCTTATAAATATGAATAGACTTTCATATTCTTCTCCAACTTCTAATGAGACTCTTCCTTATGAGAGGAGACTCTTGAAGTAAGAATTTTTAGTCAAAATTTTGAAATATATTTATATAATATATATATATATAAGAAAGAAAGAAAGAAAGAAAGAAAATAAAAAAAGAAAATAAAAACCAACGGTCCAACCCACCAAACTCGGTTTGGGTCACCGGTTTTCCTGGTTCGACCGCCGGGTTTTCCGGTTGTCCATTTCTAGGCTGGTTTTGCTCCTACTCCAGTTCTAGGGGGTTGACCGGATCAGAACATGGCCCGGTTCCCAGTTCGACCGGTCGGTCCGGTCCGGGTTTCACGACATTGTATATAAGTATGTGTGTGTATGTACATATTACTTTTCCTATTGCTGTAGACACCCCATTTTTGACCGACCTTAAGACTAAAATGTCATCGATTGAGTGCTCGGTGATCGCGCATGTTGTGCTCGTCCTGGGGTCACGAAGTCTCGGCTGAGAGCCTTGCCTCCAGACTTCGGGACTTTTTGTGCTTCGCCTCGGTTTGTGAACCAGATTCTATTTTCTCTTACCGAAGGGAGGGATAGGTCTCGTAGACCATCTCTCAGTGGCCAAAGGCAACTTTTCATGGTCGTAGACCACTGTTCCCGTTTGGAGACCAGTTTCCGATTTTCGGAGCCGTCGGCCGTGTGCCTCAGTTCGGGACCGCTTAACTACCTCTGTTTGCTCCGATTTTTGGCACACACCTTGTTTCCTCTCTTTAGAGGGACACTGTGGCCCGGGAGACCACCTTTGTGGTCGCACGCCACCTTTGATGCTTAACAGTCAGTTTTCGGGGCACCCGGTTGCGCATTTTGGCCCCTGAACCCTCGTTTTGCATCCGTCATGGTTCATTTTTGCCATGGACCCTAGTTTCATTGTTGGAAAGGTGGTACAAGGGTGGGAGACCACCTTTTCTTCTTGGAGACCATCTTTCCCCGGTCGGCCAATTTTTCTTGACAAGTAAGTGGTCTCCCTCACTTTTGAGCCATATTTTCTGGTCTCCCATACCACCACTGAGTTGCTTTCACCTGGGAGACCACCAATCAGGGCTGCCGACCAGCTTTTGATGATTGACCCTTTTGAACCTGGTCGGCCGACCACCTGAACTGGTCGGCCAGCTTTCTCTTTTTTTGTCTCACTGATGGCTATCTAGCTGTGCCAGCTGGGAGGCATTTGCTCCATCCTCCATACACGTGTATGGAGGATTGACCCTCTTGTTTTGGCTTCTTAAAGAAGTTGGACCCTTTGCTCTAAGCTTCTTAGAGAAGCTTGACCTTTTCTTAGCTTCTTGAGGAAGCTTGACCCCTTTGGTCTAGCTTCCTCAAGAAGCTTGACCCTTTTGGTTTAGCTTCCTTAAGAAGCTTGGCCCCTTTGCTCCAAGCTTCTAAGAGAAGCCTTGGACCTCTTCTTCTATAAGAGAGACCCTCCTCTCCACTTGTAAGGGTTGAAAAATTTTGGCTAAGGCATATACATACACCTCTCTCTATCTCTCTACATCCAAGCTCCAAAGCTCCATTGTTCTTGCACCATTGCACTACGCCTCCTATCCTAACACCTCCACCATCACTCTAAGCACCTTGGAGCTGGTTTTCAGAGGTTGAAGGCTTACTATTTTGGTCCAGAAGCTGCTGGCTCTTTTGACTACAAGGGTAACTCTCATTTTCCCCTTTTTAGCATTGTTTTGCTTCATATCTTAGCCTAGTTTGCAAGCATATTTGGGATTTTTCATAAACTGAAAAAAGTCTTGTTTTAAGCTTCTTAACATGTTTGTTTAAGACCTCTTTTCTATTGGGGGTCATCTACCCCCTTGCATGCTTCATTTCTCTTTGTTTTGAGCCATGCATTAGGGCCTTTGTGTTGATCTTTGTTGGCCCTTTTGACCACTGAAATCCAGTGAATTTTCAGTGGTTATTATGTGTTTTTGAGCATCAAAATCAGAGAGGGGTGACCCTCTCACCCCTTGTCTTGTTTTCTAGCATTATTGGCCTTACAAAGGAGCCCATATTTTCACACTTATTGAGCATGTTTCAGGCCATTATTTATGAGTTTTATGACCTGCATGAACTCTATCCAGAGTTGTTTTTTCCATGTTAGGTGTCTATCTTGCATGTGTAGAGTAATCCCCTTCATGGCCTTTCAAATGAGCCTTCATTTGCATGCTTCCTAGCCTTATTTCAGGCCCTTTTCAGTGAGTTTTAGGGCCCTCATAACCTCTTGCCAGAGGTGGTTTTTCCATTTTGTATTTCCATTATACATGTGTAGAATAACCCTCTTATTGGCCTTTCAAAAGGACATATCATTCTTGCATGCATTGACTGAGTTTTAGTGGATTTTTGGTCATATTTTGGCATGGCATACTTCTGTTTTTGGTTGGTTTGGTGACCTCTAATGTGCTTCATATAGTTGTAGTGCAAATCATGGTTCACTAGCTTGTTTTGCATGATATTTGGGCTGTTTTTCCTAGCATATTTTGGCCTTTCCTTAAACTGATTTTGTACATGTTCTGGACTGCCTTAGCTCTGTTTTTGGATCTCATGGTCGAATGATGCTTGTTTTGCATGCCTGTAGTTCAATATCCATGCTTAACTTTGAGTTTTGAGGTCCATCGCATGCATATACTGAGGTGTTTTCATGTTTTGGGGCCATTGCACATCATATTTCAGAGGGATGGGTTTCATCAGAGGATAGATGACTTGGCGGCTGTGGAGGGAGATTTTGCTAACCTCTAGTTTTTTAATGAACAAGATCCAGGGGGCGTGGTAGTCAATTGGTCTGATTTTGAGGAGTCAGCAGAGGTTACAGGGTGGCTTGACGACCAACCAGATATTGTCGAAGAATCTCATGTGGAAAAGGGCCCGTCACGGGCAAGGACATCAACTGTGGCCGGAAGGGCCGGGGATCAGAATACATCGCCGGAGAGCCCCGGTGCCAAGAATTTTGCTCGGGATCTGAGCATTTTGAATATAAGAGATGTTGAACAATAGACTACATTGACGCAGCTAGAACGAGAAAGAATTGAAGACTCTGAAAGAGCTAGAAAAGCCAAGGCCCCTGTGGGGATTGAGAGTGCTGTGTGCACAGGAACAGAAGGTGCTGTGAATGCGTGGACAGAAAGTACCGTGAGTACAAGGACAGTGGTAACGGAGTTAGACAGGTGTCTGTTGGTTGCTGATGGAATGTAGTGGGAGGACGATGATCTATGTCTTGCCCACACGAATGAGGACTGGGGAAGCAATCAACCGGATGATACCTGGTACATTGGTGAAGTTGACCATATGACTAGAAGCGGGCGGTATTTCAAGCCCCTACGCCTAGATCAGCCAGAAGCGTCCGGGAAGGGCAAGGAGGCAGAGAAACAGAAAGAGAAGCAACTTGAAGAAGAGGCTGTGTTGAAACAGTTGAAAAAGATACAAGCAGACATCTCCATCTGGGGACTGCTTATGGCTTCTCGAGTACACAGACAGGTCGTCCTTTCAGCCATGGACAAGGCCAAACTCTCGATAGACACCACACCAGAACAGCTAGTTGGATTGGTTTTTCCGGGAGGAGGTTCCCCGACGTTGACCTTTTCTGACAAAGAACTACCGTCTGAGGGCGCAAATCACAACAAACCTCTCTACATCTCTGTGGAATGTAGAGGCAAGTGGGTACTGGTGGTTCTTATCGACACGAGATTCGCCATTAATGTGTGCCCGTCGAGGACGGCATATGCAATTGGGTTGAAGCCCGCGGACTTCGTGCCAATTGCTCAGGTGATTCAGGCATATGATAACACAAGCAGGGAGGTGATGGGGATTGTCAAAATTCAGACCCAGGTTGGTCCAGGACAACGCGAGATCAATTTCCATGTCTTGGACGTTCCCGCAACCTTTAACTTATTTTTGGGGCGACCGTGGTTGCACCAGGTAAAGGCAGTTTCTTCCACCATGCACCAGATGTTGAAATACCCTCACGGGAAGGGGGTAGTTATAGTTTTTGGAAACTCATCAATCCATCCGCCGCCGGAGGTATCTACACCAGTCTTGGAAATCAAGCACGACACGTAGGATGTGTTCTTATCGGGGTTTACTCTGGCGGAAGCTCGAGTCATGCAAAACATCTTGGATGTTGATGAGGTGGTGCATGTCAGTGCGCAATCAATATACCTCATGAACAAGCTTCAACATATCTCTGGGATGGGATTGGGAAAGAGTGGCCGGAAGGGCGTCGCAATATCGGCCGAAGCACCGCACAACCCGCATACCTTTGGTTTGGGTTATCTGCCCACCAAAGAGGACTAGGTAAGCAAAGGCAAGGAAATGGCTGGGAGAGCCAAAGCAAAGAAGGCCGGGAAGCCTTATGAGCTACTGCACTGACCCATTCAAGGTACTCTAAACGGACGCTTCGTCCGAGAGGGGGAGGATTTTCCATTCTGCGGCTTCCCGGAACCATGGTTGAACGCGGAGAGGAAGCGCGTGCCAGGGTTTGATATCTTCTTCGACCTGCAGTTATCCGGGGATGATGTTGCCGAGGAGCAGACAGACCCATCAGCTGAGGTTGAGCTGTGTAAAAATGTGGATTTCGAGAGTGCTGAAATTGAAATGGGGGTAGCACTGGCTTGTCTACTTTCAGATCCTCTGATTGTACAGAAGTGCTTGGGGGATAACTTCTCGGTGTCCACGATCGGGAATGAAATGGCTGCGGGCCTACCATTAAACATTTTGGATGCATCCATCGCACCCTCTCTCATCTGGCAGTACGAGAAGGGATTTTTGTCAAGCAGCACCAGGTCAGGTAGTGAGCCGGAATCTGATTCCACCAAATCTGTTGAGTCAGAATCAGGTTCTAGCTCGACTGAGTCTGAGTCTAGTACTCCTGGGGGTGATAACCCGGATGCCACAATCTTGTCTAGGTCGTCTTTTTCTTTCTCTTTTGAGTCTGTTGTAACAGAAGAATCGGACGATTTGGAAATACTTAATGAGAATGGAATGGACGTGGTTTCTGAGTACTTTTCTGTGCCCTTGATTTATTGTATTAATCAGGACTTTCAAAATTTTGATGAAAACGATGAGGAAGAAATTCCTCCGATTTTGTAACACTTAATTGATCAAGTGCAGGAAAGATTTGTTAAACCTTTAGTTGATGAAATCACTACTGTTAATGTTGGTACTGAGGAGGACCCGCGGCTGGTCTAGATCGAGTCCACGTTGTCTTCGGAGGAACGCGAGCGCTTAGTCGCTTTATTAAAAGATTTCAAAGATGTTTTTGCGTGGTCCTACGAAGACATGCCTGGAATCGATCCTGAGATTGTACAGCACCGGATCCCTCTTGACCCAGAGGCCCAACCCATTAAACAGAAACTCAGAAGGATCCGCCTGGACTAGGCCCTCAAGATTAAAGAAGAGGTCACCAAGCAAATTGACGCAGGGTTCCTGCTGGTATCCGAATACCCAACTTGGTTAGCCAACATTGTTCCGGTACCGAAGAAGGATGGTAAGATCCGAATATGCATGGATTTCAGGGATTTAAACAGAGCCAGTCCGAAGGATGACTTTCCCTTACCACATATTGATGAGCTAGTAGACTTCACAGCAGGGCATGCTTTGCTTTCGTTCATGGATGGATTCTCGGGCTATAATCAGATAGTGATGGCACCTGAAGACCGGGAGAAGACTGCTTTCACCACCCCGTGGGGGACTTACTATTACAGGGTAATGCCATTTGGGTCGATGAACGCTGGAGCTACATATCAACGGACCGCGACCACAATATTGCACGACATGATCCACAAAGCGGTTGAGGTGTATGTGGATGACATGATTGTCAAGTCCAAAGAAAGAGAGGACCACTACACCGCCTTGCACAAGTTCTTCCAATGGATCAGAGAATTTCGGTTGTGGTTGAATCCTCAGAAGTGTACGTTCGGTGTTACAGCAGGGAAAATGCTGGGGTTTCTGATTACATAGAGAGGTATCGAAGTCGACCCTTCTAAAATCAAGGCCATCCTAGAAATGCCACCACCAAGGACTGAAAAGGAGGTGCGAGGCTTTCTGGGTAAAGTGCAATTCATAAGACGGTTTATCTCAAAATTAACCTCGACTTGTTAACCACTTTTTGGCCTCTGAAGAAAGGAAAGAAGTTCCAATGGGACGGCCGATGCCAAGCTGCTTTTGAACAAATCAATGAATACTTATAGAACCCACCTGTGCTGTCACCGCCTGATCTAGGGAAGCCGTTGATTTTGTATCTTTCAGTGACTGAGACCACAATGGGCTGCATGCTCGCACAAGAGTCTGAGGACAAGGTGGAGAGGGCTATCTACTATCTGAGCAAGAAGATGTTGGAGTATGAAACCTGCTACACACCGTTGGAAAAGGCTTGCTTAGCCTTGGTATAGGCTACCAGGAAGCTGCGGCACTACCTGTTAGCTCACTCTGTAATGCTGGTTTCAAGATTAGATCCCATCAAATATCTCTTCGAGAAACCGACACTTACGGGTAGGCTAGCTCGTTTGTTGCTGTTGCTTTCCGAATTCGATCTGAAATATGTGACGCGCAAATCAGTCAAGGGAAGAGCGGTAGCGGAGTTCTTAGCCGATCATCCAGTGTAAGGAGGTGAAGCAGTTGAGTACTTATTCCCAGATGAGGCCATTTTGCATATCGAAGATGAGTTTTGGACGATGTACTTTGACGGAGCGTCGAACCAGTATGGGTATGGGATAGGGGTGTTGCTGATACCACCCGACAATTCCCATATCCTTTTAGCATTTAAACTCCGATTCAAAGTCTCGAACAACGAAACAGAGTACGAAGCATGCATTGCTGGTTTAGAAGCGGCCCTGGAACTAGGGGCAAGACGGTTGGACGTCATTGAGGACTCAAACCTTGTTGTGTCCCAAGCTAAGGGAGATTGGAAAGTCAAAGAGGAAAAGATGATAATGTACCACTAGACCTTGGACCTGCTGATTCCTCGGTTTAAGAAGCTAAACTTCACTCATCTACTAAGAGAAAACAACCGGTTCGCAGATTCACTAGCAACTCTATCTTCCATGATAGATCCCTTCTAGAGTCCGGATGCGTCTGATCATTATTGACCAGAAGTTTGCACCGGCATACGAGTCAATTGCTGCCATAGAAGAAGTTCAAAACGAGAACCCCTGGTATTACAATGTCTGGAACTTCTTGGAGAAAGAAGCATATTCGCCAGGGGCAAATGCCAAAGACAAGAGGGCAATCCGAATGATGGCTGCCCAATTCATCAACTGCGGAGAAAAACTGTATAAGAGAGGTCATCTGGGAATGCATAAGCTGTGCGTTGAGGCTGAAGAGTCAAAGCGCCCAATGGAGGCCATCCATGGAGGAGAATGCAGAGCGCACGTGAACGGGGTAATGCTGGCCCAAAAAATCCTCTGACAGGGTTACTACTGGTCCACCATAGAGGAGGATTGTATCGGTTTTGTTCGGTGAAGCCACAAATGTCAGATCCATGCAAACCGCATGAACATCCCGCCGTCAAAGCTGTACAATATGACTTCGCCATGACCATTTTCAGTTTGGGGAATCGATGTGATCGAGGCTGTCACTCCAAAAGGGTCCAATGGGCATGAGTTTATTCTGGTCGCGATAGATTATTTCACGAAGTGGGTCGAGTCCCAATCTTATACGGTGTTGAAAGCGTCGCACATTGCAAAGTTTATCAGGAACAACATCATCTGTCGCTATGGAGTCCCGAACGAGATTATCTCAGATAATGGTTCCCACTTCAAAAAGGAGGTGATTGACTTGTTGGAGAAATACAAAGTGGCTTTTCATAAGTCATCCACATACCGGCCTCAGACCAATGGAGCAGTTGAGGCCGCCAACAAGAACATCAAACACATCTTCTAGAAGATGGTGGAAACCTACCAGGACTAACCAGATAAACTGCCATTTGCTCTGTGGGGCTACCGGACTTCAATTAGAACTTTTACTGGGGTGACTCCGTATTCATTAGTTTATGGGATGGAGGCTATTCTACCTATTGAAATTGAGGTTTTGTCACTAAGAGTGCTGGCTAAGTGTCAGATAGCCGAAGCAGATTGGCAGCAGAGCAGATTTGAAGAACTCATGCTCTTCGACGAAAGAAGACTGAAAGCACTATACCATTTTCAAGATTATCAGCGCAGAATTGCTAGGGCTTTCAACAAGAAAGTTAAGTCCAGGAATCTAAGAGAGGGAGATTTGGTGCTCAAAGACAACCGAACTCCCATCCACAACCCTAGGGGCAAGTTCAGACCCAATTGGACTGGTCCCTACAACATTAAGTCTATCTGGTCGGGTGGAGTTGTCGTTCTGATGGACCTAGATGCCCTAGAGTTCTCCCAACCAATCAATATGGACAAGTTGAAGAAATATTACCCCTGAGTGGCTCGCTAGGCCGAAAACTCGAAAGGCCGACCTAGGCAAAAGTTAGAGCACATAAAATTTGAAATTACAAAAACTGAGCTCGCAAGGTTGAAAACCCGCAAAGGGCGGCCTTAGCAAAAGTTAGAGCGTAAAAGGAGAGTGAAAATACTTGAGTGAACCTGAGCCTGAACTACGTAAGGCTTGATTCCCATCTTTGGGATACGTAACCAACTTCATCCTGAAGTTCAGCCATAAACTTTTCCCCGATCAACTTTGTCCATTCGATCATCCCGGTCATCTTTGTTTATTCAGCATTCAAGAGTTCGGTTGTAATCTCCAGTGCAGTGCTGTTCAAACTAGGGGCAACTTTCCAGTTGCTGGGATTCGAGGTTGTGCATCTCAGTGACAGATCTCAGGCGTGTCCAGTTCTGATCCACTCCGAAAATGGTTTTGAAAAGTTTTAATAAAAGTTGATTTTGCTCAAATTAATCTTTTTACAACTTAGACCATTTTTGGACCAAAACAGAAAATTTTCAGTACCCACAACCTTGAATTTCATTGATTTCAATACAGAGTTCTCCTGCTCTTGCATACAAATTGAAGTTACTTTTTATCATATTCATAAAGAAAACTTGAAAGTACTGATAAAGTAATAAATCCGGGGCATAGATAAGTCAGATGTTCATGCACCCCCTCCTAGAGCTGGTCGAAGCCTCTAATGCCAAGTTGGGCCCAATCTGTGCCTCTTCATCGAACCAATCTATGCACTCATCAGACAAGGTGCAACTGAAAGTGAGAGTGGGGCCAAGAGCTCTCTAGTCCTCCATGCTGTGGCATACCGAGCAAGCTGTGAGCCTCGGGCTGGGAATGCAGCAGGGTACTCTATCCCGTCTGGCGGGCAAGTCTGATCATGTCCGAACTGGCGCCGGAACCAGATCAGAAAATAGAATATACAGTGTGTCATGCCAATCAATTGAATCCCAGGCTGACGGGTCATGTTGTAACTCATTGCCGGCAGATTGAACCAAGGGCAACGCCAAGCAATGTAGTCCGCGGACAAACTGCACATCCAGTTGCACCACCACCCCTCATCCCAGGCATCGACTAGACGTCATCGGGATAAATAACCGCGAGTAGAGTATACCGAACACGAGTCCCCTACTCTCAACTTGTCCATCAACCATACTTGGGGAGGCAAGAAAAATGAGAGATTAAAGAATAGAGAGATGTACGATGAGAGAAAAGTGAGAAAAAGGGTTTTGTGAGAAGAACCAAGCCTGAGGGCCGAGAGATGTGAGCAATATATATATGAGATGGGGTGGGAAACATTACTTGCAATAGTAGTGGGCTCCCCGCAAGCCTAGCCGTCTCCCGGCGATGAAAAGCGTCTAAGCCCATCAATGTCTCAGCCAATGTCATGGCAATGCAGTTTTTGCCCTCTTTTAGGCCCTCGGCCACTTCAATCAAACGAGTGTTAAACCCACTGGAGCCCGGGGCAAGCAAGAAATGAGATAGCAAGCATAGGCAAAGCGCGTGTCGCCGATAGCCCTGCCACTGATGGTCGCCGCGGTTACCAGCATCAGAAAACCAGCAAACCAAGCTTGGGATGTCCAGCCATTCAAGTTTTGAGCAGCGAGAAAGGTTGTTGGGTATTCCACCGCCAAACGAATTGTTGCTGAATTCTAATCTTTGTAGCCGAAACAAGCGACCCATCTCTTGTGGGATTGGGCCGTGGAAGCTATTGTTTTGAAGAACAATACTTTTGAGGAAGGAGAGGTTTCCCATATGAGGTGAGAGCGATCCAACCAGGCCTTGGAACATTAGAGTTAGCCCAATAACTCTATCTGGATGCAGACGACTACACAAAATGCCGTTCCAGTGGCAGTAGGGGAGTAAATGATTCCAGGAAGAGAGGCACCAAATGGGTCTTCAACAATTGCAGCCTTGAAGGCGAGCAATGCAACTCTATCTGTCTCATTATTTGCCGTAGAAGTGGCAGCAGGGATACTGCAGAAATAGCAACACCACACAAGGGCAGAGCAGAGCACAGCACAGTAAACCACTGGCAGCAGGGATACTGCAGAAATAGCAACACCACACAAGGGCAGAGCAGAGCACAGCACAGTAAGCCACTTTGACATGATTTTTTTTGTAATGGATGAATTGATTATTTCATCAAGGTAGTATATAATATAGTATAATATGAAATTTCCTAGGCTTTTTTTTTTTTCAAATAAGTTTTATTATTTAATATTATTTTATCTTCTTAAAATGTGAACCGTTAAAGGAAAAAAGTTTGTTGCTACAGAGACTGAAAAACTGGGGTTGAAGGTTAAAGGAGGCCAATAGGATGGAATGTTTGATTATACTCAACATTATTTGAATTATGATCAATTTGATTAATTTGAATTTTTATATAAATAATCTAGAAGAAATTATTAAAAAAGTTTGACCATCCTAACAAAATAAATTCTAATTTTTTTAATGTTGTCAATTTAAACTCTGATATTTTAATTTGTTTTCAATTTATACCATTTGTTTATTTTCGTTCAGTAAAACTGATAATTAGAATTATTTTTGTTCAATAAATTATTTGTTTTCAACATTATTTGAATTATGATCAATTTGATTAATTTGAATTTTTATATAAATAATCTAGAAGAAATTATTAAAAAAGTTTGACCATCCTAACAAAATAAATTCTAATTTTTTTAATGTTGTCAATTTAAACTCTGATATTTTAATTTGTTTTCAATTTATACCATTTGTTTATTTTCGTTCAGTAAAACTGATAAAAAGGAGTATTTTAGTCATTAAATTTAATATAGATATACATAAAATGTCTAAAATATTTCTTTCCGTTAATTTTAATGATTCAAATACTATTTTTTCATTAGATTTACTTAACAAAAATTAACATATGATTTAGATTGAAAAAAAATTAAAAGATTAAAATTTTAAATAATTTTTCTAATAATCCTTTAAAAGACACTAAGATTTTGTTTGTTTCGACGTTTTACTCATTTTTCATTGTTTGGTTGAACAAAAATCAAGTAAAACATTTTTTTAAGGTACAAATTGGTTTGATAATTTAAGTTTTTACAAATTTTGAACAAAATATAACAACTTATCAATATTTTTTTGGGATAACAATCCATTAGCATAACCATAAGATTATCAAGTAAATTGTTAAATATCAATAATAAATACATATAAGAAAATTATGTATTATCAAAACTATTTCATTACTTTTTTTTATTCAAAAACTATTTAATTTAAAAAAAAAATGACAAAATTAAGCCTTATATTTTTCACACAAAAATACCAAACATCAACACTTGTCATTTGATAAAAAGATTTCTAAATTGAAAATATAACAAAATATCTAAATTCTTTTTCAATTGAAAACACAAACAGAATATCTAAATAAATTGAAAACACAAAATCTTACAAATTACTAGAAATACTTGCGGTTTGGCGGTTCAGTTGCGGTAAAAGCAATCTCAAATCCGTCATCTGTCCAAATCTAGGTGGATTGAAAAAAATAAATCCGCAATGGTCTACTCATTATCACGCATTTATCCAAAATGCAGCTGATCGATTTTGTTCAATCTGTTTGGGCGGATCGGAATATCTCACCGCTACTCAATTTTATGTCTTCCGGGTCTTAATTTAGGCTCCGTTTGTTTCGACGTAAAATATTTTTGTCAATTTTACTTATTTTCTGTGATTTAGTTGAACAAAAATCAAGTAAAACATTTTTTTAAGGAAAATATGTTTTCATCATTTTCTCAAAAATGACTTACCCTTTAAAATTTTGCAAGTCAATTTTATAAAATTGACTCTTATTCACTACATTTATAACATATTTAGCCTTTTTCAAATAAATATCTTAACTCACTAAAAAAAATCATAAATGACACTTTATTGAACCAAAATTTCTCTTTTAAGTAATAAAATGTTTTTGTTTCAAATGTCAATCAAATGCCAAAAAATAAAAATAAAACTATTTTTTTATATATAAAATCAATTTATAAGAAAAATATTTTGTGTAAAATATTTTACATTGAAACACATGGAGCCTAAAACTTAATGACCGAAATAAATCCATATCTAGACCCATCAATTGAAAACTTGGGTAAAGGTCATAAGATGGCAAAAAGAAGGAAATTAATGTTCAGAGTAGCCCAAGAAAGACCGGTATTTTTTTTTGGGTACATCGAAAAGGAGAAAGACCGGTATCATCAATAAATATATATAGAATATCACTCATACATAGGCAGAAAGACTCGAACGACTAACCTCTCCTTGTAAGATATAAAGGTTCGTCTAGTTGGCTATCGCAATTTCTAAAAATATTTTGCATTAGGAATGGATTTTGATGATGGCTTTCTAAATCTTCAAGCATCTAACTCAAAATCAATTGATAATGAATAACGTTGTCGTATTTAGATCAAGCTTGGGTGGCTTAAGGAGAGGATATGAGACAAATCTAATACTAAATTTTGGCTTTCACAAATATTTTGACACACCATATATACACATAATAAAATCTTAAATAAGGACTGCCAACAAAATATGAGGTTAGTAAATACAAAAGTGTCACAATGGGATATATTCTCCAACCACCACACAATCTGTCACGACCCCAAACCGCCCCTAGTAGTTTGGTGCCGTGATGGCCAGTAATTCGGGATTACCGAAGGCCAACTCTCAAAATTCACACACAATCAGAGTATAAATATATGGGGCTAACAAGTACGGAAGCGATTCATACAACCAGATTAGTCCATAAGAGCTGCGCATAAGTCAAATGAAATAGCAATCATCTGCATATGGGTTACAACTTAATTACAAATAAAACAAAGTAAAAATTACATCTTACATTTTAACAAGGGCTTCACAAGCCGACACAAACAAAATGTACGAGCTACAGGTCAAGGAACATAGTCTGCTAGATTGCCGACATCCTCGTTGCCGACATAACATTCATACAAAACACATATCTTGATCAAAAGGCTTCTCAAGCCGACGTGTACGAAATACAAATATTACAAGTCGAGAAGCATAATTTTCAAGACTGCCAACGTAAACACAAGTCAAGCCGACATAATCAAAAATCCAAAATAAGCTCTAGAATCACATCTAGACGTCACCGCCTTCTTGCTCATCACCTACATATATATAGAGAGGGTGAGCTTGGATACTTAGTGAATGGTATAAATAATAAAGGGGTTCGCATGAATAATAGCCGAAGTCCTTTCAAAACAATACAAGTCAAAACTTTAGATAACAAGGGATGGACCTCGTCCATCAAACAAATCTTCAAAGTTTCAAGGGATACTTACTAGCATCAACATATTACAAATGATAACATTCCGGCAAACATATCCACGTGGTAAACCGTCAGTGGCAAAACAAGACAAAACAAGGGAGACATCTCGAACAAGGGTGCTACAAAAGTTTAGAGTCCTCTAGCACAAGGGACCTATGTTACAAAGGCCCGTAGCCTTTTAACACGAGAGTGCTGCGAAAGTTTAGAGTCCTCCAGTACAAGGGACTTTCGAGACAAGATGTGTTGCGAAAGTTTAGAGTCCTCCAGCACAAGAGACTTCGAAAACGAGATGTGCTGCGAAAGTTTAGAGTCCTCCAGCACAAGGAACTTTCAACCGAGATGTGCTGCGAAAGTTTAGAGTCCTCCAGCACAAGGACTTTCAAACGAGATGTGCTGCGAAATTTTAGAGTCCTCCAGCACAAGGGACTTTCAAACGAGATGTGCTGCGAAAGTTTAGAGTCCTCCAGCACAAGGGACTTTCCGAAAAGATCATCAAAACAAGATCATGCTTGATATACAAAATAGGGACAATTATTCATGCTTAACAAATACTTTCAAAACAAAGCAAAGCAAAGTCTTTATCAAGACATATAACATAGCTTTATTAAAAATACCACTCACATAGTTTGTCAAACGTCGGGGTCAAGGCAAGTCCAAGTCCTACAAACACATGGCAAAGTCTGTTGAATGCACTTCTCAAAACAAGTCTTCCATGCATGCAAATGACCTCAGCATTCTTCAAAAGCTAAGTCAAATCAAATCAAAACACCGTTTCTTATTTTTGGAAAACATGCTGGGCAACTACCAGGTCTAGGCCGAGGTCCTACACCTCCTTGCCGAGGTGTGGCCCCGACGGACACATTCAAAAGCGAAGTCGGGAAAATCTGGGTTTCCCTCTTGACAACATGAAGAACATGAGCATGAAGAACATGAAGAACATGAACATGAACATGAGGAAGATGAATGCAAAGATCAAAACTTGCTATTACGGAAGCTGAGATTTCATGCTATGAATTCAAAAACATGGACCTGGGTACCCATACTCAAGGATCTTATCAAAACAAACACAAAAACATGAGCCTTAATGCAAACTTTCGGATCAAACGAGACTTTTCTTCAAGAACACATGAAAACCATTTTCTCTTTCTAAAACCAACTTTAAATCAATGCATGACGTGCCGAACAGGTTTGATCGTACAATGCAGCTAGATGATCAATAAGAACAACAAGAGTAGGTTAAGATTCTAACCTCAAAACTCGAATCTAACGGTTCAAGCTCCAACGATCAAGCTTGGAAGTTCACTCTCTCTTGCTCAAACTTCTCCTTCTTCTTCCTAGAGTGTCTCTCTCTAAAAGGCAAGATTTGATACAAAATGATATGTTTCTCCCGACAGTCACTGACTTAATCCCCCTGCTGGGACATGTGGCACCGGCTGGTTGGCTCTACCCGAAAAGGTGACTGACTGATTAGACAAGACCATGACAAGGTGTACTCAACAAGCTAAACAGCAAGATCACTCCGACAAGTAGCAACATCGGCTAACAACAAGACTCCGGCAAGCAAGTGGCAAGGACATCGGCTTGGAAGGACAACACTTGACTAAGCTATGCCACACCTTGGCCTAGATGTGCCACACCTCGGTCTAGGTCATACCATTCTAGGAACAAAATCGCTAGTGCAAGGATCAAGGATCTAGCATGCCTAGATATTAACATCTCGACCTAGATGATGCACATCTGGGCCTAGGCGACGCGCACCTCGGCCTAGATGGTGACATCTCGGTCAACATGCCAGGGTAGAGATGAGGTCAACCGATGGGGTTCGAAGATAGTTCTAAGTGGAAAAGGTTTCGAAGGTGTCTAGGCTCAAGATGACCTCGGTAACACACCAGGCAAAAACAAAGCATGCAAGCAACATTTGAGCAAAACAAGACAAGATTTGCAAATGCACATATCAAAACAAGATCATACATAAATGTATGCAAGTGTGACTAAGTTGAAATGAGGGTTGTTACACAATCTTAGTTGGAACATCTCGTATGAACACATTTTGATATATAATATAGTCAAACATAATAAAATCTCAAATAATGACTGCCAATAAAATAAGAGGTTAGTAAATACAAAAGTGTCACTGTACGGGGAGCAAATATCCGATACTACCCGTACTCCTCGCGTCCAAGCTGCGCCTTCCTCCGATCGACCTGTGAACACAACGAAAGTGAGCTATCAGGTGGTGCGCTGCCAGGAAACCCCTCCGACGGTCAAGTCAGCACACACTCAGAGAGAGAAAGAAGAGAGAGAAGACAATATTTTAGTGTTTTTCTCACCAGAAGATGTTCCATCCCTAGCATGGGGGGCGCAGTCATGCTTATATACCTTCTGCGCATGCCTCTGCATCTATTCTCCTTCTGACGCATGGACCTGCTCTCCTACCCTGTTTCCCCACATGTCAGCGCAAATTCAGCTAAATGCCACCTAATCAAACTGCCAAACAACATTGGCGCGTATGGGAAGCTCAGCAGCACTGACCTAGCTGAGCTCCTAGCCGAGCTCCATCATAACTGAGCTTAATAGTCATCCGTTATGATCGAGATTCCGCTCAGTTGAGCCGGTCTGCGGAGGATCCCACTCGCCGAGCTAAACGAGTGAACAATAGAAGCCGGGCTGGCAAAGGATCATCTCGGCCAAATTTGGTCTAGACTTCAACCGAGCAAACTCCACCTAGAACGGCCCAGCCCAGCTCGACCCAAACACGCTCGAACCACCTTCTGCCCGGCTAACACCGCAGTCCAAGGCCAGATTATGAAATCTCCTTTTTGATTGCCCCTTAATTCCATCCATGCTAGCGTGACTGCGATTACGTGCTCTAGCTGTGGTCGTTCCTCTGCCCGCAACTCATTAACCGCGTTAATCCCCATGCTCGGTCTCCTGACTTGCTCGGTTGGCACCTCGACTTACCAACCTATCTTTTCAGTACTGACGCCGCCGTCATTACAGACACGCGTCATTCACTCATTGGCCTCGAACAGCCAACCCAGCCGCCTCATGCTGCCTCTTCACATTCAAATTTTGACGCCTCTCTTTCCCTTCTTATAACTGTCGTCCTTCATCTTATTCTCCTTCTTGTCTTATTCGTCTTCACCAACAAAACCACCTTGCGATCAAGAGCTCTTGCCCTCACTCATCCTATTAAGATCAGAGCATCCACACGAGCACGTTCCACACCTTCGTCGTCGCTGTGGGCCCCCATCCCACTGCTTCGAGCCACCATTCGTGCCCTTGCTTGTGAGTTCTTAACCCTCCATTGCTCTTCATCAATTACACATGTTTTCTAGGCCTGTGATTGTCATAGTTGAGTTTAGGGTATGATGGCAATAAGTTTTAGGACCTCACACAAAGTAAACTTAGGATGTAGCCCCCAAAAACCACCTATGTCCCTTCTCTCTCAACTGTTCATCATCTTCTGTGATGAACACACCGAGGATCTGGGATAGACCAAGCTCCAGGTCCTCATTCGATCCCAAAAAATACCAAAATTGAGCAAGTTGTAAGTTTATGAAACTTGGGTGGGAACCGAGCTAAAAGAATGCTAGACCGCTCGACCAGGCTAATATCTGGTCCGCTCGAGCGACCGGGCTTCTGGGCGTACCAATGTGACCGAGGTGCTGCAACACTTCCTGTGTCTGAGCTAAAACCGCGACCGTTTGCGCGACCACGCTGCCACTTACACTTGACTTTTACTGCAGAGTCCTAGGGGACCAGACACCAACACCAAGGCTCTCAAAGGCCAAGTAGCCATCGCACGAAACTCCGCCAAACCATCACTACCATGCTGAAATAGGCCGGCTTCACATGGGGCATTAACGTTTCCTCGTTAACACACCGGGCGCACTAGCCGTGTTCCAGGAGGAGTATGGCGTCCCTGAAGATATCCACCTCGAGCTCGGTGTAGAAGACACCACTCCTTGGGGTAGACTAGATCAATGCCCCTTCACCGTGCTGTCCACAATCGAGAGAGGTCTACGCTTCTCGGTTCAGCCTCTAATGTGTGAGTTCTTGAGGCGTACCGGGTTAGCGCCGACACAAGTTTCGACAAACACCTTCAGAATAATAAATGGGGTAGCCGAGCTAAATAACTGGCTTGGCCTGAACCTAGGATTGGCCAAGATACTACGCCAATACACCCTCGGACACACAGCTGACGGGTTTAGCTATTATTTGAAAATTAAACCGGGCAAAGAAAAACTAGTAACTAACCGGCACCCCCGATAAAGATTAGCACGACGGTGACTTCTTTTGGGTGTCTGGGAATTATGAGACAACTGATGTGCCTGGCTGGTACATCAGCAAACACTTCGGTTTGACATGTAAGCCGTGCTCACTGACCGGTCAAATTGTTTTCCTTTATTATTTTGTACTAATTACTCTTTTTCTTGCAGCTATCGAAGCCCTACAAGCGAATTGCTTCAACCCAGACAAGGCTGCCATCAGAGTCATGTTGCGGTATTGCCACCAAGATTGCCACGACCTTTTCGGTTATGTACCAAACTATCGATACCCGGCTCCCCGCAGAAGTAGAGTCACAGACTTTCTGCAAGCCCCATCCCCACCGCCTGATCTAACACTACCAGACGTGCCACTAATCCGATTAATAGAGGAAGAGGAAATGGCCAAACGGAGCCACATCAAGAATCTCATCACCACCACGTCAACT
This sequence comes from Camellia sinensis, assembly GCF_055761805.1. NCBI lineage: Eukaryota > Viridiplantae > Streptophyta > Magnoliopsida > Ericales > Theaceae > Camellia > Camellia sinensis. The sequence continues at coordinate 131,389,879 of NC_138966.1, forward strand.
GAGTTACCGAGTATCCCCTCTGCACCCCAACTGCTGGACAAACTTATGGTACCGTAATTGCCATGGCGTCTGCCACTATGGTGCCAGTCAACAAAGAAAGTCGTTGAGCAGGAAAAAGGCCTCGTTCTGCTAACCTAACAACCGAGCTTGTGGCCGAGTTGAGCATCGAGCAACCGGCGAAGGGATCCAAGCCAACTTCCCCATGGCAGCCACAGTTGAAGCACCAGGGCAAGGAGATCTCGGCCAATGCCTCGGTCAAAGGCGATAAAGAACATCTGCTGGCTTTTGGCCTGACAAAAGCATTACTTTTACCGAGCGACGTGACCGGCTGTGACCACGTGCCCGACACCCGGCTCGTCAAGTCCTCAGTTAAATCCATGACCCGGGTAAGAGCTCTATACGTTTATTCAAATTTGTTCAAGTGTTTTCACAGTTATTCTTCTTATTCGAACTCTGTCCTCTTATAGGCCATCCAGAAGCAACATCTCGTGATGGACCGGATTCACAAGCTTCGACAAAAGGTGATCGATGCCTCCAATCAAGTCAAGAATCTGGAGACCGAGCTAGGGAGGTCTAAAGCTTCACTTGAAATGGCCAATGCTGACAACGCAAGACTCCTTGGCCAGCTCGGCAGGGCCGAGCAAGAGAGGGACGAGCTGAAAGCTCAACTCGTAGCTGAAAAAGAAGTGAAGAAGGCCGCCGTGAATGAGGCCAACAATCTCAGTTTCCAGGAGGCCGAGGACAACTACAGGAAGCAAGTCGAAGCCACTAAGGACAATTATTTCAAGTCTGGTTGGAAGGCCGCTTACGAAAAACTCAGCCAAGGAGCGGAGACCGAGTTATTTGCTTCTCTTCCCCTGGCCTTCCTGCCAGTCTACCTGATTCCTTACGCCAACGAAATCTTCAACGCTTTGCAAGAGGAGGCAGAAAAAGAAGCTGAGGATGAGGGTAGCCAGCAGAAGCTTGGCGAAAAGGAGAAGGCTGCTGTTGTTGACCTAGAGGCTGCGACAGAAGAAACCGGGGATGAGTTTGCTGACCTCTCCCCGTTAGCATAGTTTAGACTTGTTCCTTTTGATTTCTGTTTGAGTTTTTGTGACCGGGCTACAAGCCCCACTTCATGTACCCAATTTTCCAACCAATGAAAAGTTCTTGTTTTGCTTGCATTGTTTGCCGTAGTTTTCCATTTAACCATACTATTCTTGCCCTGCGTATTACGATTTAATTGAATTGAGAAAATTATCTCGGTCTTTAAAGACACAAAAATTATCTAGAATTGAACAGATCACTCTCTTTAACCCCTTAGCCGAGGTAAATCATCAGCCCTTTAGCCGGGGTAAATCATCTCGACTAAAACATCAGAGTTGAGCAAATCATCAACTCCCTTAGTCGGGTAAATCATCTCGGCTAAACCTGCAGGGTTGAGTAAATCGTTAACCCTTTTAGCCGGGGTAAATCATCTCAGCTAGAACATCAGAGTTGAGCAAAGCATCAACTCTTTTAGCTGGGGTAAATCATCTCGGCTAAAACAATCATCAACCCTTTTAGCTGGGCTAATTCATCTCGGCTAAAACCATGGAGTTTATCAAATCGCCAACCTTTCTAGCCGGGGTAAATCATCTCAGCTTTACATTCAGAGTTGAGGAAATTGTTGACTCTTTTAGCCGGGGTAAATCATCTCGGCTAAAACATCAGAGTTGAGCAAATCATCAACTCTTTTAGCCAGCTTAAATCATCTCAATTAAAACCTCAGAATTGAGCAAACTATCAACTTTTTTAGCCGGGGTAAATCATCTCGGCTAAAACATTAGAGTTGAGCAAATCATCAACTTTCTTAGCCAGGGTAAATCATCTCGGCTAAATCTCCAGGGTTGAGCAAATCGTCAACCCTTTTAGCCAGGGTAAATCATCTCAGCTAGAACATCAGACTTGAGCAAATCATCAACTCTATCAGCCGGGGTAAATCATCTCAGCCTTTGGAAGCGTATGCCCCCCATTCACTACATTACTTCAAACACAACAAACTTCCTAAGCATAAATAATTCATTTCTATTACATTGGCAAATGGAGTATTACATTCAGAAGTAAAGGGGAACAAGTCCTTTCACAAAAAATTACATATAAAAGACAAATACTAAAAGTAATAGAGTTTGAGGTTAGCCGCATTCCACGGCCGGGGTACGCTTTTTCCATCCAAGTCCTCTAAGTAGTACGCCCCTTTGCTCACCAAACCGATTATCCAGTAAGGTCCTTCCCAGTTTGCCCCTAGCTTGCCTTCACCCGGAACCAGTGTGTTGCCCATCACCTTCCTTAAAACCCAGTCGCCAACTTTAAACGGTCTGGGGTGCACTGTTTTGTTGTACTTCCTGGACAATTCCTGTTGGTATGCATCCACGTGGATTAATGCCTTTTCTTGGCGTTCGTTAGCTAGGTCCAATTCTAGGGCAATGGCATCAGAGTTTAACTCGGGCTCAAAATTTTCGCTGCCGATGGTGGGCATGCCAATTTCCAAAGGAATGACCGCCTCCATGCCATATGCTAGGGCAAAAGGGGTTTCCCAGTCGAGTGTCTTGGGGTCGTCCGATATGCCCAGAGGACACTAGGGAGTTCCTCGGCCCATTTTCCTTTGGCTTTCTCTAGCCTTTTCTTCAATCCATCGAGAATGGTCTTGTTTTATACTTCGGCTTGGCCGTTAGACTGCGGGTAGGTCGAGGTGGAAATGTAGAATTTTATCTTCAATTCCTCACAAAATCCTCTGAACAAGCGCCTGCCAAATTGGGTGCCATTATCAGAAATCAGAGCCTTGGGGACGCCAAACCGCGTTATCACATTCTGCTAAACAAATCGTTTGACATCCTTCTCTTTGATGGTCACTAAGGGCTCAGGTTCAACCCATTTGGTGAAGTAATCTGTCGCCGCAATGAAGAACTTCCGGTTGCCTGGCGCTGTTGGGAGTTGTCCCACAATGTCCAGCCCCCACATTGCGAAAGGCCAAGGACTTGTGAAGGGAAGAAGTTCTTTGGCCGGCTGGTGAATTTGGTGGGCGAACGTCTGGCACTTTTTACATTTTCTAACATATTTCTGCGTGTCTGCTTGGATGCACGGCCACCAGTATCTTTAAGAAATAGTGCAGTAAGCCAATGATCTCCCCCCGATGTGACTTCCGCACATGCCTTCGTGGATCTTATAAAGGAAAGCTTCCACGCTATTTGGATAAATGCACTTGAGGTACGGACCGGTGAATGACTTCTTATATAAAGTGCCAGATGGAGAGAGCCAAAACCACTCTGACTTCACCTGGACTTTATGTGCTTCCTTTTTATCAGCCGAAATGGTACGTTCTTTCAAGAAGAGGATAATGGGGTCCATCCAAGAGGGACCATGCTCTGTGCAGAATACTTCAGTCTACTTCGAGTTCTCAATACTACGTCTTGGAAGAAACTCAATTAGGAGAGGATTGGGAGTTGAACTGTTGAACATGAAAGCTAGACCGGCCAACTCGTCTGCTCGGCCATTTTCTTCACGCCCAATTTGTTGGACCCTTATCGCTTGGTACTTGGCCATTCTGTCATCTTTGGCTTCGTACACTCCAGACACCTGGTTGACAACGAGTTGGAAGTCGCTGTAGACCATCAGCTCGGATGCGTACAAGTGGAGCGCACTTTTAAGTCCGGCTAATAGTGCTTCGTACTCAGCCTCATTGTTTGACATTGGAAATCTGAGTGTGATAGAGTGTTCGATGGTTAGACCGTCCGGCGAGATCAAAACTATGCCCAGTCCAGCGCCATGCCGATTTGAGGCACCATCTATAAAAAGTTTTCACATTTCGCCAATGAAAAGTTTCCAACACTATGAGGGTTCCTAGGAGGCTTGAAGGTTGATGGGATCACGATCGTTCAGCTGCCCGGGTATGTCCGCTACAGGCTCGCCGCTGATTATTTCAACAGACATGTCTTCATTCCCCCTCGGCGATGCTACGCCAAACCCAACAGGTTGATCTGTCATTCCCAAGTCCATCGTCGCATCATCGGTCTGAGGTACACTTCCAACTGAAGGTTTTACGGTCGGGCGCACAAGTTCTGCATTGCCAATATCACTCCGTTGTGCAATTTTCGTTGCGCTTAAATTCGCCACCCCAGCTGCCGAGGTAAGATCCACAAGGCATACCGGATGAATTCCTGGTGAGAATTCAGCAACAAAGTCGGCCAATACTTGGGCTTTGATGGCGGTGCAGGATTAAAACTTGACGTTGAATTGCCCCAGTTCGACTGCCCACTTCAGAATTCGGCCAAAGAAGTCTGCCCGCTCAAATAAGGCTTTTAGAGGGAATTCAGTCAACACCACGATTGTGTGAGCATGAAAGTAGTGCGCCAATTTCCTGGAGGCCATCATTAGCGCCAAAGCAAGTTTTTCCAGCGGCAAGTACCTCGACTCTGCCGGTAACATGGTTTTGCTCACGTAAACGATAGGGAGATGTTGGGTGCCTTCTACCCGGACAAGCATCGCACTAATTACATGTTGAGAAACAGCCAGTTAAAGGTAGAGCTCTTCACTGGGCTTGGGTGTTACCAACAGTGGAGCGATAGACAAATATGCCTTGAGCTCGGCCAAGGCCCTGTCACATTCCTCATCCTATGAAAACTTGGATTTCAAGGCTCGAAAGAAAGGGTGGCAACGACTGCCGTACTGGCAAGATGTTGCCCGTCCTTTGCCGAGTTGGGCTGCTTCAATTCTTGTATGGCTCTGATTTGTGAGGAGTCCACTTCGATGCATCGGTTGGTGACTAGGAAGCCCAGGAATTTCCCTAACCCTACACCGAAGGCACACTTTGACACATTCAGGCGAAGCTTGTGTTGTTTAAGAATGGCGAACATCTCGGCTAGGTCAGACAAGTGGTCGGCCTGCTGCTTGCTTTTGACCACCATGTCGTCGATGTAAGCCTCCATCATGCGGCCTAGCAGAGGGGCGAACATCTTAGTCACCATTCTCTGGAAAGTTGCCCTGGCGTTCTTCAAACCAAAAGGCATTACTTAATAGCAGAACAATCCCCTCGGGGTTATGAAAGAGGTTATCTCGCGATCGAGTGCATGGCGTCCATGCAAAGACTTCGATATTCGCCATCAAGAACTCCACCATCTCTGCCCTTTCCTGGGCGGTCAGGCTAGATCCCAGCAAAAAAAACCTGTCAGGCTTTTCTGTGTCGATCCGCACCTCCAGCAACTCTTCGACAACCTTTTCCTCGGCCCTAGTGCCCACATCATCCAGGACGCTTTGGTCTTCCAGGCCTTCGATCATTTGCACGAACCCTTTGGCTGCTCAGCTCCCATTCACTGCTACAAAACATTACTTCGCCATGACTTGATCGCCCCAAATCTCCTCAACTTCCCCCGTAGCTGAGGGGAACCTCATGACCTGGTGGTAGGTTGATGCTACCATCTATGCAGTGTGAAGCCATCCCTTACCAAGGATCAGATTGTATGTGGATGGCACCTTCAATACCCAGAACTCCATCTGCTTGACCACAGATCCGGCTTTGACCGGTAGGATTATCTTTTCCAATGGCCACTCTGGTTGTGAGTTAAAACCAACGAACGACGAAGTTTCCAGAGCCAAGTCTGTATCTCGGAGTTTGAGCTGCTTGAAGGCATTGTAGTACATGATCTCGACTGAGCTGCCTTGGTCGATTAGGATGCTCATAACATTGAAGTCCCTGGAATGTGCTCAAGATCCCTACTCGAGAAGCTTACCACATTTTTCTCCTCGGACTAGCCTCTTTTGACAACGAGCTAGACTGACAAGACTTCCCTCATATGCTCCGCCTTTTTAATCATACCTCGGAGCTCACATACCCACGTCGGCTCTACTATACCGTGGATCACATTGACCATTCCTTGGAGGGGTGTTTCCAGGTCATCTGAACCACTTGGCTCAGCTGGTGCGTGGTGCGCGGCTCTGATGCCCCCATCGATGTAACGGTCCAAGTGACCGGCTGCGACTAACTCCTCCAAGTGTTGCTTTAAGGGCAAACAATCCTCCGTCCGGCGCCCTCACTCCCTATGAAATGTGTAGCAGTACCGCGGATTGAAACCCTTTTGCGCGTCGCCCAACTTAGCGGGAAACCAGACGTAAACCTCGTCGCGGATTTCACTAAGTATGCGGTAGATTGGAATTTTAAAAACCGTGATGATGCCCGTCCAAGCGTTCAACTTTCTGTTTACATTTGCCGCATCATTGCGGGGATATTCAGCTCGGTCATTGCGATGACCTTTACTCCGATTCCTACGATCCGGACCACGGTCGGATTCCCTTGCGCGGTCACTTGGATGGTTTGTCTCCTGTTCGACTACGTGTACTTTTTCGACCACTTTTTTGTCCATTGCCACTGGATTTGTCTTTACGGTGGATGCCGCCGCATCATCCTCTACTCGGATGTGCTCATTGATGCGTTGCATCAACTGCCCCATGGAAGTCGGTTGGTTCATCATGAGCGAGTCCCTCAGTCTATGCCCGACCGGGAGACTGCGTTTATACTAGGTGATTGCTAAGTTGGTCGGGCAATCTAGGATCTCGTTGAAGGTTTCCTAATATCTGGCGTTGTACGCTTTGAGGGAGTCGTTGGACTCCATCTTGACGCTCAGAAGGGGGTCCACTTTGTTTGGCATTTTGGTGTTGGTTTTGAATCGAGTCACGAATGCTTCCGCCGACTACTGCTACCTTTCGATGCTTTCCTCCAGAAGCCTCTCAAACTATTTTAGGCCCAGCTCGCCTAAACTCGATGGGAAAATAAGGCACATGAGAGCATCATTATGCCTGTGTCCAGCCATAACCTACCGGAAGTGGCTTACATGCATGTACGGATCGGTTTTCCCTTCGAAGAACATAAACTTGGGCTGGTGAAAGCCCGCTGGGAGCAGTGTGATCTCTATCTCAAGAGAGAAGGGGGTGGCGCTCAGCCTCACCAAATCTTTGTCCAAAGGGATAGGCATGGCTGGATGGGTGGCGGTATTATGACTTCCTCGCTAGCGTGACCTCCGCAGGATAACTGCTAGAGTGTCGGCACCCTTTCAACCTCCCGTCGGCGAGCTCGCTCCTTCAAGACGTCCCTCAGGTCCTCCGATCGAGCGGAGTAGGAATACCCTAATGTCGTCGGCGGACGTGAGGGATGGTAGCTACTATCTTGCACGCTAGACTTCTCAATAGATGGGTCTGAGTCTCTAACCGCATAGCTTCTGGTGATGGAAAAGGAGGGCGTGCACCGCTGGTTCTGGCTGCCTGAGCGGCGGGGTTGGGTGCGCTCATTGTGGTCACCCACTCCAACAACACCCTTCCCTTTGACTTGCCGTTTGAGAGCCTCCATCTCTGTCGCCATTCTCTGGATGACGTCGTTTTGGTCCCTCAACTTGTGCTCCAGGCGTTGAGTGTGCCACTCTTTTCACCGTCGGCGTCCGTCTGGACTCCGCGAGTGACCGAAGCTCCTGGTGCGCTTATCTTGTGCATCTCTAAGAAGTCCTCCTGGGGAAGCCTCCAGGCCTGCCATGTTTGGAACAGCGGGAAGTCCGTCTCTCCATCGGACTGATTCTGGGGTAATACCATCGATGGCAGACAATGGTACTTCGTCGTTGTTTGCCATAGAGGGTGATCCGATGAGCATGGAGGGCAAGGTTATGTCTACTTAAAACTTCCCATAGATGGCGCCAATTGTATGGGGAGCAAATATCTGATACCAACCGTACTCCTCGCGTCCGAGCTGCGCCTTCCTCCGATCGACTTGCGAACACAACGAAAGTGAGCTACCCGGCAGTGCGTTGCCAGGAAACCCCTCCGACGGTCAAGTCAGCACACACTGAGAGAGAGAGAAGAGAGAGATGACAATGTTTTAGTGTTTGTCTCACCGGAAGATGTTCCATCACCAGCATGGGGGGCGTAGTCATGCTTATATACCTTCTGTACATGCCTCTGCATCCATTCGCCTTTTGACGCGTGGACCTGCTCTTCTATCTCGTTTCCAAACGTGTCAGCGCAAATTCAGCTAAACACCACCTAATCTAACCGCCAAACGGCATTGGCGCGAACAGGAAGTTCGGCAGCGCTGATCCAGCCGAGCTCCTAGCCGAGCTCCATCATGACCGAGCTTAATAGTCATCCGTTATGACCGAGATTCCGCACGATTGGGCTGGTCTGTAGAGGATCCCACTCGCCGAGCTAAACGAGCGAACAATAGAAGCCGGGTTGGCAGAGGATCATCTCGGCCAAATCTGGTTTGGACTTCAACCAAGCAAACTCCACCTGGAACGGCCCAGCCCAGCTCGGCCCAAACATGCTCGGACCACTTTCTGCCCGGCCAACACCGCGGCCCAAGGCCAGATTATGAAATCTCCCTCTTAGTGACAATGGTATATATTCTCCAACCACCACACAATCTTAGTTGGAACATCTCGCATGAACACATGGTTGATATTTTTTTTTTTTTTTTGATAACTCAGGGTGTCCAGGCCAGCTTGCGTGCAACTCGACTAATCCCTGGGGTACCAATCCCACCGTCCACTAGCGAGGGACCCATTTAAAGCCAGAGCAAAGTTCTATATAGACTGACCCAACACAAAAATTGATAGCACTTAAGAGGTTTTGAACTTGAGACCTAAAGAGGAGCAAACTCCTAAGTCCCAAACCTACACCACTAGGCCAACCCTTGGGGGTTACATGGTTGATATCTAATACAGTCAAACATAATAAAATCTTAAATAAGGACTGCCAACAAAATAGGAGGTTAGTAAATACAAAAGTGTCACAATGGTATATATTCTCCAACCACCACACAATCTTAGTTGGAACATCTCGCATGAACACATTGTTAATATATAATACAGTCAAACATTATAAAATCTTAAATAAGGACTGCTAACAAAATAGGAGGTTAGAAAATACAAAAGTGTCACAATGGTATATTCTCCAACAACCACACAATCTTCGTTGGAACATCTCACATGAACTCATTGTTGATATATAATATAGTCAAAGCAGGACAAATATATATATCAACAATAGATTAAAGGTTGCTGATGAAGATGATGAACGATCACATGAACACTATCGATGAGGCAACCATGAGTAACATGACGCCACCACTTGGAGGACCTTGGAAGTAACCTTGATCGTCAATAAAATAAACATGCTTTAGTTCAAATGAGAGCCGATTGATAAAAAAAAAAAAAAAAAAAAAAAAAAAAAAAAAAAAAAAAAAAAAAAAAAAATATGAGAATGAAATTCAGACGCTTAAAAAGAGGGAAAAAATTTTTTTGGTAAAGTAATGTTGTGCGTGAACGAGTTTCTCATTAACACTTTCTTGCAACAAATCAACTTTTTAGGGACAAATTTAATTCATCCCTAAAAGTATAATGTGATCAATTAAACTTCTATTATCACTTGTCATTTACAATAAGACAAAATTTGCTAACATAACCCCCAAACTTTTTTTTTTACTATTTTAAATAAAAAATTTTCCACCTATATACACAATAACACTAAAAAGATGCGTGTAAAAGTTATCCATCTTAAAATATAAACAATTAAAAATATAAATAAATAAATAAAAAGTTAGTTGAGATAGTGAGAGTGACAAAAGATGCCTAGGCACCGTTTGATAAGAAGGTTTGTAAGTTTTTTTAATTATTTTAGCCACAAAAAATAAAATAGGCTATTTTAACCACAACCAATAAAACATCACATCCAACCCATAATTATTATATTCTTCTCTCACAAAAAAAGTCAAAAAAATCAAAAAGTCTTTCACAAATCAAACTTTTTAACCCAAACTAAAATAGTCAAAAAAATCAAAAAACCAAAAAGTCAATTCATTTCCCAAACCAACCTTGAAAGTGAAAAAATTGGGTGAATTTTTACAACATCGCATTCGGATGGAAATTAATGTTCATAATAGACCAAACAACAATGATTCATCCCACTAAAAACATCACCACTAATAGCACTAATACATTAAAAAAGTAAAAAAAAAAAAAAAAAAATACAACTCCAAGACCAAAACATCACATCATTACTGGCGGGACCCACTGCCACCTAATTAGTGGGAGCACTAATTAGTGCTCCCAAGCATTTTTCTAGACCAAAAGACAAGTGCGTTGCTATAGACCACCAATGGATCAATTGTACGGCTTCGGATCGTCTGTCCAGTTGTGTGTCCCAACTCCCTGTCCCCTTACTTTTGTGCTTACACGTGTCCATCACTAAAACTAATTTCTCACTCCTTTAACTCTCTCCTATCCTTCTCTTTCTCTCTTGAGTCATGATAGTCCGTTCTTTGCAACCTGAATCAAGTCATCTTCTTTGTCATCATCTAATATAAATTAGACAACAACCACCAAACACAAATTTCAGCCGCACAAGAATGAACAATAATTCAAAATTTTCAAATATAACATATCAAACTCAATAAATAAAATTAGCAATTTATGTTTGTGAGTAAACAGGGGGTTTACGAATAGGATAAAAAGAAAAGAGGAAAACTTGATTGGGGTACTGTATCTATGTATACATATATGACTACGTATCTATCACTCTCGCACTCTCTGTTTGGTGCAATTTTAGAGATTTGGTTCAATAATAATTTTGATGTCAAATTCAGTACAAGGCTCGGTAGGTGAACGAATTTCAGAAGACTATTTTTACAAAGGGAATGATGAAAATACACAACATAAAACTCATCAATGGGAACGGCACTGAGAGATGGGACAATATTGGGACCGAAGATCCAACCCCAATTGTACGTGTCTTTGTTACCTTAGTTTCTAAAATATATATACATATATATTCATTTTTTAACGTTTGGCACGATAGAAAAGAAATATCAACAGAAAACCGTAATCTGGGTATATATCCAATCTAACTCCTCTCAAACACTCATTTAATAAAAGTTAATTGGGTGTTGCTTTTCCAATTTTTATGGAAAACAAACTTATTACGGTAGAAAATATTTTCTAACTTCTGAAAATATTGGAAATGTGGATCTTGATAAATACTAGAACAACTCAACTGAATTTTGAAGGGTATTTGTTGCATTTCAACAATTGTGACATGTTGCCCTAATTTCTATATAATTAATAGTCGGAGAAAAGATGCCTATCTCAAGTAATCTTTTGCAACTTTGAAAGTAGTTGTGGATAATATAATCCTACATTTTGGGATAAACTACATAAATCTTGTGTTCTTCCTGAAATTTAGATCTTTAGAAGTGGGAAAGGTCTAATATGGTATGAATTATGCATAGGTCAAAGATGGGAGGTAGGGTACACTGCTCACCTGTGGACTTCATTCGCTTAGGCTGGGGTTGTCAATCCTAGTTCAACCTTCAAGCAGGAACTATATGGACATGCAATTCCAAGGAAAATAAACAACAAAATGATAATTTTAAAAGGGGTAAATGGTAATCCTAGGCACACAATCTTGGTTGTAGACATCCCACATGAACAAATTTTTGAAATAATAAAATCTAAATTTTTTAAATAATAAAATCTAATCAAAGAAGAAAAATTGACAGTTACGTATTCAAGCAATAGATGAGTGATTGCTGATGAAAATGATAAATGGTCGCATGAACACTCATCAATGAGGCACAACAATAAGAGGAACCCACCATTTGTACCAAATTGTACCCAAGGAAAGATTTAAAAAAAGAAGAAGACGATGATGACAAATAATACCAAAGGCAAAACAGAACAAAATAAAACACGAAGTGAAGGAAAACATAAGCTCATAAGGAGAGAATAAGAAATCATCCCAAACGACAGCAGAATTGAAATGTTATTTCAAAATAATTGCAGAAAGGATCCCACAAATGCATAAATCGTGAATCCATCTAAATAATACAAGAAAGAGAAATCATCTAGAATGTCAAACAGATAGAATATTTTCATTTCCAATGAGGACTTCTATATCTCCTTAAATATTTTGTATTTCACAAAAGAGACAAATAAAAACAAAGAAATGGCGTACATATGGAAATTATACAACAATTTCCATTTGATTATCTTAGAATAGGTAAAAAAAATTCAAAATGTAATCCAATTCACAATATAAAAACAAACATAAGTATGTTTCACACAAGTTGCTCAGTTTAGTTAGTGTAGATCAAACCCAAGAAGCTAGAATAAATATCATAGCCATAAAGAACAATTAGCATTGTCAGCTATAAAATCTGCATATTCATGAAAGATAAAGCTTACATTTCACTTTGATTAAGCACTGACAGTTTGCTTGAAACACATGACTGCCCATTTGACTTGCAAAGAGAATCGCATGACTCCCCTTGCCTTTCTCCCACGTGATTCAAAGCATGAAAAATTAAGACCAGCTGAAGATTGGAAATATAATAATCAGAGAACAGAACAATAACCAAGATTCCATTGATAACATTGATGCTAGATATTCTTGCTTCAATAGGTGCATAAGTAGTCCCTGTTGTATTGTATCATAGTTGTCAATTCAAGAATCGTATCATGAATAAAAATCCTAATTGTGCGAATTGTGAATCAAATTGAATCGAGAATCATAATAATTTCATTTTCTCATTTCCTTTTCTTTCTTTCTTTTTTTATTCTAATCTATTCATGTAGCAAATATGAGTTAGCATAACAAAAACTGATGTTAGACAATTTTATATGGGGGGAAAAATATTTTGGCACAACTTATAGTTCTATAAAAGCTATGAAGCATGAACACTTCCCAGGAGGTCGCATACAGGTATCTGACAAGCGTTGGACACAGACACGCTCCGGACACACGTTGGACACACTATGGACACGCTAACGACATGCTAGGGACATGTTGAGGGCACCCTAGGGACACTCTGGGGGACACGTTAGGGACATGCTGAGAACTATTTTTTTTACTAAAATAGCATACCTAAGATTGAAAAATTTAATAAACTTAAATATTTGACATAAAATACATATAATAAAAATATATGTTTTGGATGTGTCCCTAACGTGTAGCGTCCTGCATTACGTGCCCGCGTGTCTGTGTCGTGTCACGTGTCTGTGTCCATGTCCGTGTTTCTTAGTATAAAAGTGAGAATACCATCTAATTCGTAAGACACTACCTTCATAACAAGAGATGAGGGTCTAAATCCCACCAACAATAAAATTATTTAAAAACCATAATTTATTGGGAAACTACACTTTACCCCTCAAATATGGGCCGTTATCACTTCGCATCCCCTAGCTAAGCATTGTTACACCTATGCGATTATTAGAAAGTTAAGAAAAGAAAACAGTTAAGAGTCCAACATTAAAAATATTATAGAAATGTAAGTAACAGAAACACCAAAATAGTGTTTCAATAAAGAAAACATAGTTAAATAATGCTTGTCTGCATGAGTAAATATGCATCATTATATAACTAACAACAATAAGGTTCAAAAGTTAGACTGCACATGCTAATGAAGTCCAGGCTTGAAAAGGTACAAATGTAATACAAATGTAAAGATCAGCACATGAAGAACAAGCCTATCAGAAGACTTAGGGTATTTGCAGGATGCATTGGTTTGAGGCAAGCCACGAAGTGATAAATTACCAAGTAATCAAATTAGAAACACTCACTTACAAATTTGTCAGAGTTCATTTGTCATAGATAATTAAAGAAAAAGAGAAATTGTAAGAGATGCACCTATATAAATTTCAAAACACTCAATTAATACGAAAAATTATTGAAAACCAAACAATTAAGAAAATATGAAATAATAAAGAAACTACTAAAAAAAAAATTGTGAGACAGCAATTAGAAATACGAAAATCAATAAGAAAGAATACAAACAATTACCAAGTAATCAAATTAAAAAGGCACTAATAAATTAGCAGCAGTTCATTTATCATATAATTAAGGAAAAACAGTAAGAAAAATGCACCAATATAAATTTTAATACTATCATTTAAAAAAATATATATTAAAAAAAAATATCGAAACACAACAAAATGTGTGAAATTTAATTAGAAACTAAGGTCATAATTTTGATTACAAAGAAATCTTAGAAAAAAACATAGTCTCAATGGAGAGTACGAGAAAGAGAAGTCGTTTTTACTAATCTCAAGCATTGAGATCCAAAACCTGCAAATTCTTTTGTAAAGATATCCTAGAAAACAAACAAACCAAAAGACAAAGAAAAATCAAGCAATAAATAATATATTTATCAATGAAAACAAAACTATTTAGCCTTCGTTTGGGATGTGGATTGACTTTTTGGTTTTTTTAGCTTAGGCTAAAAGGCCTCTTTGGGATAGGCTTTTTGACTTTGTGAGAGAAAAAATGAAATGATTATGGTTTAGATGTGGCATTGTCTTTATTGGCTTTTTAGCCTATTTTATCTTTTTGTGGCTATTTTTGCCCAAAACCAACATGCCAAACAAACATAGCCTCAAAACATTTATGAAATAATAAAGAAATTTTTTTTTTTGAATCTGCAAAGAAAAAGGAACTTTATTAATGAAAAGAGCAAAAACAAGCAACAAAATACAACAATAAATGAGGGAAGTGCAAAAAGCATCATAGCTAACACTCCACAATCCCAACTAGGTTGGCATCAAGGAGGAAGCACAATCATCTGCTAGCACTAAACCTACAGATTGGCGAGAAACCAATCCAAAACAAAGAAACAAAAACAAAATAAAATAAAATAAAAAAACCACCCAAACATACAGCCTTCCAAATCTGCCAATTTGTAACCCAAAGTTGCATCAATTTGTAGCCCAAAACTGTTGCACTCTCCTAGCAACACTAAAGAAATAAACACCCAAGATAGCCAGCAGCAGACAGACACCAGCAACAAACCAAAACCAAGACTTCTATACAACTTTTGTAGCCCAAAACTGTTGCACTCTTCTAGCAACACTAAGAAATTAACACGCAAGGTAGCCAGAACAGAACCATAGGACAGCAAAACAGACCAGCAGCACTCCTTCTTTCAAAGGCCAAGACAAACAAATCCAAGGCAGCAACCGTTATAACAAACTGCTCCAGAAGTAGTACAAAAATACTCCAATTCACCATCAGTTTAGTACAACAACACTACAGCAGTTCAATTCCATACTACAACAGATCAGCACAAAATTACTCCTTTTCAGCTTGCTACACTACAGCAGATCAGGTCCAACATGCCCAGACAGATCAACATCAGCCAACTGAAACAACAGAGCACATTCCATCCAATGAGCATCAGTGCAGCACAACCTATAAGTTCAACCTACTATTGCATAACCCAACTTCACCACTACTACACCTCCGAGCTGAATAGCAGCAAGCATGCTTAACCACCAACTCCCAAATCCTCACAAAACAAAATTCACCATCATCACAAACACAAAATATCAGTTCAACAATTAGCATATAAGTACAAGACCATTGTTGACAGCAACAACTCCAAATTTAACTCCCCTGAGTACCATTTCATCACCCTGAGCCCCATTTAGCAGACCTGAGCACCACCAAATGCCATACTAGTAGCTGAAAACATTAACAGTGAAGGGAGTTACAACCCAATTCAGCAACACCACCCCATAAAATAAGCTTTCACTTCAAATCTGAGCAGGAGCATCCCAACAGCCCACCTTGACACAATAACAACAGAGCCTCCTCTGAACTTAAGACATATGTCTCACCCATTTTATATTTGACACTATCTCTTGGATGGAGAAGCAACAACCCGAATCATAAATTTTGAACCACATGGCCACTCTAATTTTAATAAGCTCAGACAAAGCATCAGCATCAGGATTAACATTATTAAAAACACAGTCATTCCTATATTTCCACAAAGACCAAACGACCGAAATAAAAACAACCCACCAAACCTCCTTTACCTTTTTCTTGAGCCTCCATCCCAACCACCAGTTCATCAAGCCTTCGAAAGAACCTGGAGACACCGATTGGATTTCCCACCATGCCATGATGTTAGACCACACACGCCACACAAAGTTACAAGACAAAAGAAGATGATTACAAGTCTCCTCCTCATCTTTACACAGCACGCAACATAAACTCCTCGAACCTCTCAAAACTCCCACTCTACTTAGAAAATCAGATGTTTTCAACCTACCCCGCCAAGCAAGCCAAGAAATGAATTTGGCCTTAGGAGGAGCAAAATTATTCCAGACCAGCTCATAATTACCTAAGGCTGGCCCAACTCTGTTTTGGCACCAATTATACACAAAGCCAACTTTAAAGGTTCCTGACTGCTCAGCCTTCTACCGAATTGAATCCCTTTGATTAACATCAAGGCTAGGACCTACACCGAGCAGACTTTGCAACCTAATCATCTCTTCTTCTTCCCATCTGAAAAGAGGCCTTCTGAAATTGAAACACCAATAATTATTACTAATTCTGCGATATATCAGATCCTTCAAACTTATCTCCTTATCTACATTCAGTTGATATAACCTTGGAAATTGGGCTTTGAGACTTAATGATCCCAACCAAGTATCTTCCAAAAAATTTACCCTACAACCATCACCAATCCTAATCTCCACATATTCCCGAAAAAAGTTAAACAAATAAGGGTTTAAAAATGACACATCAAGAACATCTTTCCAAATAGAAGAAACTGAACACAAATCCTGCACTGGAGGAAACCATCGGCCCCCCGATATCCCATATTTAGCACAAATCACAGATTTCCACAAAGCATCATTTTCAAGAGCATATCTCCACCACCACTTGAGAAGCAAGCATGAATTTAACAACCTGATATCTCTTATTCCAAGGCCACCCTACTGCTTATTCAGCTGCACCTCTTTCCATTTTAACAAATGTATTTTCCATTTAGATTCATCCCCTCCCCACAAGAACCTAGCTTGAATCTTATCAAGTTGTTTAGCAACACACTCTGGAATCTTAAACAAAGACATATAATAAACAGGCAAGGAAGACAAGACAGATTTAATGAGTGTGACCCTTCCAGCATATGACAATAGCCTACCTTTCCACCCAGACAGTTTCTTTTTAACTCGATCCACAACAGGCTGCCATGTTTGTTTCCTGCGAGGATTAGCACCAAGAGGCATTCCAAGATATTTTAAAGGTAATTTGTGACTCAAACAGTTAAGTGTTTCTGCAAACTCCTCCACCAACCCACTCTCCACTTCGACTCCACAAATCAAACTCTTATGAAAATTTATCTTCAGCCCCGATACCACTTCAAAACACCGTAAAATTCGTTTGATTGTCATGATTTCTGACCACTCAGCCTCACAGAATATAATAGTATCATCAGCGAACTGGAGATGGGACACATTAGCAGCTCTATTACCCACGACCACACCTCTTATAAACCCCAACTCCTTGGCCCTTGACAGCAGAATATGCAGACCTTCAGCAACAACATTGAACAAGAACGGGGACAAAGGATCACCCTGTCTTAACCCTTTTTGTGGACAGAACTCAGCGGAAGGGGAGCCGTTCACCAAAATGGAAATTCTAGCAGATTCCATGCACTCCTTCATCCATCGAATCCATCTTGAACCAAAGCCAAAACTAGAAAGCATATGCAACAAGCAATTCCAATTAACAGTATCATATGCTTTTTGAAAGTCTAATTTAAGAATAAGGCCCTTCTTCTTTGATTTTTTCCACTAATCTACCACCTCATTGGCTATAAGCACCCCATCCATAATATTTCGACCCCCTACAAAAGCGGACTGAGCTTTATCAATAACAGAAGGCAGAACTTGCCTAATTCTGTTAGCCAAAACCTTAGATAGCACCTTATATGGAGAATTAATCAAGCTAATAGGCCTAAACTCAAGAAGGGAACTAGGATTCTCCTTTTTGGGGATAAGAGAAACGAAAGAACAATTAACCCCATAACCCAATTTACCATTACTATAGAACTCCTTCATGAACTTCATAATGTCACCTTTCAAGAATTTCCACCCTTTTTGAAAAAACATCATGTTGAAACCATCCGGCCCAGGGGCTTTGTTCCCGTCACAGACTTTTATAGCACCCCAAACTTCTTCCTCTGTGAATTCTCCCTCCAAAATAGTCACTGCTTGAGTAGCATCAATCTTCTTAAAATCTCCACCTATTCTTGGCCTCAACCTCCAATGTTCAGAAAATAAATCCTGAAAATGAGAATACACTGCTTGTTTGACTGCACTTGGTTCCTCCACCTCAACCCCATTCACCATTAGAGATGCAATCGAATTTCTGTTTTGCTTTTTAGTGGCCATAAGATGAAAAAATCTCGTATTTCTGTCCCCTTTCAAAGCCCAGTTCATTCTAGATTTTTGCACCCACAACCATTCCTTTCTTTTTCTAAGCTTCCAAACTTGACCCAGTACCTCCTTTCTTCTACCCTCTTCCTCTTCAGTCAATCCCCTCAACTCAGATTATAAATCCAGAGAATGTAAAGTACTTTCAGCTTCAGTTAATCTTGATTCAACGTCCCCAAACACTTCCACATTCCATCTTTTCAGAACCACTTTTAGAGCTCTCAGCTTCTCCATAATTACATGACTAGCCCAACCATGAACAATTGTTGATTCCCATGCTGTTTTGACTACATCAAGAAAATTAGGATGTAACACCCAAGCATTGATGAACTTGAAGGGTTTAGGGCCCCAATTCCTAGCATCAACCATCATCAAAATGAGACAATGGTCAGAAAACAATCTAGGTAATCCCCAAACCTTATATCTGAACCATTCTAACCACTCAGGGTTAACCAAAAACCGATCAAGTCTACTCCAGCTTTGTGAATTACCCCAAGTGAAAAGCCTACCTAACATTGGGATATCCACCAATTCCAGATTATTAATGAAGTTTCCAAACTCAACCATACCTCTGTCCATTCTAACACACCCTTTTCTTTCACTAATACTTTTAACTTCATTAAAATCTCCCCCTAGGCACCAAGGATTAGGGAACAAAGACTTCAGATTAAAAAGGATATCCCATAACCTCCTTCTATTGGAATCTTCATTTGGAGCATATACATTTCCAATAACACAGTTAATTGAAGAATGCATAGTACCTGCCAGAAGAATGAAGTTTCTGGAACAGCAACAATTCTTTAATGAAAAAATCAAAGGGTTCCAGACACAGAGGAGCCCACCCACACTGCCAACTGCATCTACATTCATATATTCCACTAAATCGGTAGGCCACAAAGACCTAACAAAAGCAGCATCTAGACTAGATTTTTTTGTTTCTTGCAGCAAAACCATATCCACCTGTTTCAACCTCAAAAATTCCTTTAACCTTTGCCTTCTATCTGCCCTCCCCAGCCCTCTTACATTCCA
This sequence comes from Camellia sinensis, assembly GCF_055761805.1. Lineage (NCBI taxonomy): Eukaryota > Viridiplantae > Streptophyta > Magnoliopsida > Ericales > Theaceae > Camellia > Camellia sinensis. Next base: position 131,409,177 of record NC_138966.1, read on the forward strand.
GGATAAAATTTTCATGAGGAAACAACTTAGCACTATAGCCACCTACCAAATGCTGCAACTAAGCACCTGGCTCCACCCCTTTTGCCTTAGCTCTACTCATATCTTCAAGTTCCAATTGAATTACTCGCTCCACAATTTCAGCCTCTTGCCCATTCATTTCCAAACCCAGAGCCTTACCCAACTGAATGGTAGCCTCAGCTTCTTTTCTGATTTTCCTTTTCTGATTTTCCTTTGCCTTAGCACTATTTATTTCTTCAAGTTCCAACCGTATTCGCCGCTCCTTAGTTTCAACCCCTTGCCCATTCATTTCAAGGCCCCGAGTCTTACCCATCTGAACTGTAGCCTCAGCTTCATTTCTAGTTTTCCTTTGCTTACAAAAATTATTACTGATGGATAAAGATGATGAAGATGCCAGTGTAGCTGCACGAACAAGGGCACCACGTTGGAAACCATTCCTGAAAAGGATCCCCTTTTTCCTCTTCCTCTCGAACTTACCCTGCACTCTTCTCTCATGTTGTTTGGCTTCTGCACTAAAAGCACCATCATAAATACCTGGTTGATCCACTTCCCCTTCTTCCTCACTTGGGCTGAACTCATCCCCTGTACTAGCATTATCCTCATCTTCTACATTCTGGTTACCCTCCACAACAGGAATGGCCTTATCCATCTCATGCCCCAGACTTTTCCCAGCAAATTGGGCTTGATCCAGAACTACTTCCAAAAGTATATTGGGCCGATTAATATCACCAGCACTTAAGCTTCTAATAAACCCATTAGGCCCAGAAGGTGATGGCAGCACCTGAACGCCTCGTCTTTCACTCCCTTCAGCCTCCCTTAATAAAGATGCCTGTACATTTACACTGGGGACAGAATGAACCAGAGCATGATCACAACTTCCCATCTCAGCAACGGTCTCATTAACTACCGATATGGAGGCTGAGTTACACATGTGATTAGAGACAGACCCTACCAACCCCTCAGAAGTCTTATTACCATTTGCCATGTCAAGGCTTCTATCCACATCACCCATAATAATTCCCACGTCATCACCCTTCTTCCTAATACCATGAGGCACTGTAGAACTGTGATCACCGCCATCCATGGATTCTGTTAACAACTCCCCAACCTCAACCACACGAACAGGGTAGGAACTTCCATCACGTTCCAGAATAACCAACTTATCAATACGTTCCAATTGAGTAGTACAAATTCTAATTTTACCACATTTGAGAGACTCCATGCCCATTACATTGTGATCAAACTGAACAACTTTCCCACATGCATCTCCAATTTTGCGAAAGTTAGTAACATTCCAAAGATTAGGAGGCATACCAAAGCAACTTAACCAAACTAATCTTTAATTTTCTAACCGCATACCTTTCTTCCACTGAGTGATTGCATCACACCATTCCAATAACCACTCACCAGGGTTTTTCAACGCTTGTTGTAGCTCCACTTGTGATTTAAAAGTGATAAAAGCATTCCTTCCTCCACCTTCCCTAATCTGTATATCCTTAAAACCTCTGTTATGGCATTCAGTTTTGAACCCTTCAAAGCTACAATGAGGTTTAAATTTGATTACTGCAGTCAGAAGTAACCAACCAACAGCATATTCCTCCGCTTTGATACTAATGTTGTTCCCGCTATCAACTTTTCCACCTTTAAGCACCTCAGCATAGGTTCTTCGCCCTCCAGTACCAGCACTAATAAAGCTTGTTCCTCCACTTGATTTTTGTACCCCAGTTCTTCTGTTTGGCATATCCTTCTCTTTCCCAAAGTCTGCCTTTTTCACCTTCAAACTTTTATCACCACACCATACACCGTTAGCTTTCTGGATTGCAATCCCTGCTGCAACCGAACAATCAAATCTAACAAAACCAAATCTGGTTTTCGTCGTTTTTCTCCTTTTGTCAGGGATGAAAACATCTTTGACCACACCAAAGTTTGAGAACAGAGTGAATAAGCCTCTCGGACTCATTGAATCCGAAATGTCGTCGACGAAAATCGTGTACACCTGACCAACCTCTCCATATCGACCTGGTCTTCGCCGAAACACAGGGTTCCAACCACCCTGACGAATATCATGTCTCTGACCAACCTCACCCATCATATCTCTAAGCTTTTTAGATATTATAAAGAAATTTTTAAGAGTAACATTGTCACCCTTAAAACCTTTTTTATACCACCTTTAGTGTACCACCTTATGTGTTAGCACCTACATTGGAGATAGACATGAGTGGCAAGGCCCATTACACCAATGATGTGCTGACACTTGAGGTGGTACAGTAAAAGTGGTATAAAAAGGTGAAAAGTGTAGCATTGACATCCAAAAGTTACGAACTCTTCTCTTACGATTTCCTGGCAAACAAACAAATAAAAAACAAAGGAAAATCGAGCAATAAATAATATATTTACCAAAAGAAAACCAAACTATTTTCAAAATTTTATGAAATAATAAAGAAAATATTAAACAAAAAATTGTGAGGAAGTAATAAGAACTACAAAAATCAATAAGAATATACAAAATTACCCTGTAATCAAATTAATAGCCATCACTGATATATTTGCAACACTTCATTTGATTGAGGAAAAAGAGAAATTGGAAGAAATGCACCTATATAAATTTCAATACTATCAATTAAAACAAAAGAACATTGAAATATGAAACAAAATATGAGAAATTTAATTAGAAACTAAGATTATAATTTTGATTGCAAAGAAATCTTAGAGAGAAACTTAGTCTCAATAGAGACTACGAGAAAGTGAGGTCCGTTTTAACTAATCTCAAGCATTTGAGAACCAAAAGTTACAAATTCTTTTCTCAAGATGTCCGAACAAACAAACCAAAAGACAGAAAAATCAAGCACTTTATCAAAAGAATACCAAACTATTTAAGAAAATTTACAAAATAATCAAGAAAAATACTAAACAGAATTTGTAAAACAAGAATAAGAATTACTAAAATCAAGAAAAAATGAAGAATTACGAAAATCAAAAAAAAAATTACTAAGAATCAAATTTAAAACTGACGCTAATAAATTTGCTACTGTCCGTATTGTACCAAATTAGAAAACCATCACCTATAAATTTGCAACAATTCATATGTCATAATTTAAAAAAAAAATGGAAGAAAGATACCTATATAAATTTCAATACTATCAATTAAAACAAAAAAACAAATGTCAAAAAAGGAAACAAAATATGAGGAGGTTAATTAGAAACTAAAACTATAATTTTGATTGCAAAGAAATTTATGAGAGGAAGTTAGGCTCAATGGAGCCTACTAGAAAGAGATGTCGCCTTTTCTAATCTGAAACATTCAGATCCAACAAGTATCGACCCATTGTTCATTGCACAATTGTAGGTGCCAGGGTGATTAGGAAGTGATAATTTATACACACACACACACAAAAAAAAAAAAAAACAAACAAACAAACAAAACAAAACAAAAATCATCCACAGATTTAAGGTTAACAAAGGTACTCAAAGAGCTTCAACAACTATTAAAAGATTTGAACTAATATACAACAAAACCAACTGCGTAGTCTTTATCTGTTCTTGAATCAAACAATTAAACAAATTTATGCATAATCTTTAATGGAAAATTTATAACTCTAATTACACGAACAAGAAATTTGGAATCAAGTCATGTACAAAATCACCAAAGGTTGCCAAGTATGAAACATCTACATACATGTGTAAATTTTCTGAAATAGAGGGAGTCAATGCAAACTATGATTGCTTGTTGGTCTATATTTGAGGATATGAAGAACAAAGTGCTTGGCACTCCAAATCATTACAAATTTAGAGAATTTCCATTATACGAACACCACTCACGGTTGTAGTAGCTCGTTAACCAAATGGATACCTATAGCAATTATCATAGTCAAAGCAAGTGGCAATGGTTTGGGAGAAGAGAACGTCTAATTAATTTATTTGTATGACAGCATGATGCTGCTTTTAATAAATCCTAATTATAGCCAAACACACATTTCAAGGACTTCATCCTCTTCTGTTGCAAGTGTGTTACTGAGTAGGAAACTGAAATCACATAAATTCTAAATTTGAATACTATGCACGCATATACTCATGTAGTCTGCTCAGACACAGAACTAAAAGTATTTTTACATGCACTTGTATGTATATCAAATCATTTAGTTAATAAAGAAAAAAGAAACCTGCTTGTTGTGAAATCACTTACGTCTTTTGTGAAAACTTACGTTTTTTTGTGAAATTACTTATGCCTTTTGTGAAAACTCACGCCTTTTGTGAAATTACTTACGCCTTTTGTGAAAACTTACGCTTTTTTATGAAAATACTTATGCCTTTTGTGAAAACTTATGCCTTTTTATGAAAATACTTATGACTTTATCATATAATATATTATTTTATTAATTTTACTTGTAAGGTAACCTACTTAGCAGGTCACCAATGTGTAAGTTTTAACAAAATTTTGTATAACTACTAACACAAATTTATATAACCAAAAACATAAAAAGGTGTGAGTGCCTTGCATATGCATACAAGGCACACCTAAAAAACACCCATATATAATATTCTAATATGAAATGAAATTTCCAAGCTCTTTAAAGTATGAACCATAAAAAATAAATAAATAGATTTTGTTGGGGCAGAGATATTGAAGAGTTATTTGGAATAATCTAAATAAATATATTTTTTGATTTTTACAAAAACATATGTAAAAAAATAAAAAGGTGATATAACCTAAAAAAAATAAAAAAGAAAAATTTGTACTTATATAGTGTAACCCAAACAAGGTCTGAAAGACTTGATTGGGTGAAGGTTGCAAGAGGAAATATGATTGAAATGGATGATGGTGGTTGACCAAGAAAGACCAGTGCGTCCCTCTCTTTCCAAAAAAAAAATACAAATATACCATTTAAAATTTAATTAAAATACGAACCTTAGTTATTGAAATTACAAATATCTATTTATCATAATTTTTTATTTAATTAATAGAAAATATAAAATTTATAATTACTCTCTTATATAACAATAAAATTACATGAATTGTTAATTGAAATATATTTCTGACATCGCTAAAAACTGTTAACTACTTGATGATTTATTAATAAAAATGGTTAATTGTTATGTGGTTGGAAACTTGAAAGGGTGAAATGTAATTTTCAAAATCAGATGAGACAATCTGTATATTAAGAAAACTTCAAAGGATGTATTTGTAATTTATCAAAAAAAGAATTGCTAAGTACCGGCATTGGTTCAATATTGTGGTTCGTTTGGGATGCGAGTTGACTTTTTAGCTTTTTAACTATTTTAGTCTGAGACTAAAAAATCTCGTTTGGGATAGATTTTTTGGTTTTTTTAACTTTGTAAGTGAAAAAATGAAATGATTATAGTTTGGATGTGAAATTTTTTAGCCTAGAGCTAAAATGCCTATTTTGTATTTTTGTGGTTATTTTAACCCCAACCCATCTTCCCAAACGATGACGGTAGGTGTTTGGCTCTTGATTTACGGTCCGTTTGTTTCTGCAAAATTTTTATTTTAACTTTTTTATGGTATTTGGTAGAATCAAAAACAAAAATTAGCAAAAAAAACATTTTTCATAATTAGTGGAAAGCAAGCTTATTGGGTAGGAAAATATTTTATACTTTTGAAAAGTACAAAATATTTTTTAAATTAAAATCTTACTAATACTATCACCAGTTGGTTTCACTGTAGTTGGTTTTTTTGAACTAAAATCTTACATAATTAGAATGGGAGAGGTTTCTCTGCGGTTGGTTTAATCCCAATTGGAGGGCGTTGTTGGTACTCTATGTGCCCATCACGAAGTCTATATCGATGATTCAAACTATTTAATGTGTAGGGCTCGTCGAGTACTCTATCACCATAAAAAATCAAGTTTATCGAATATTGATGGCCATTGTATAAGATCATATTTGTATCAATAATTTATTTTTAAAATCATATTAATCGTTGATACAAATATGATCTGATCAAGTAGTTATTGAAATTCAATAAGGGAAATTTGGCTATAAACCCCCTTTACCTTCCTTTCATTGTTAGAAGGACTAAGAAAAAAATTATACTTTCTAAACCCCCTCATAATTATAAAATCTTGCATAAAGGACAAAATTTATTATTTAAATATTTTATCAGACTATTATACCCTCACATATACACAATCCAGATACAAAATTTATCTTCTCTCTCGTCTCTCACTTCTAACCCTAGATTCCTCCACGGCTGGAGCTGTGTCATTCCTAAGCTCCGACGATTTCTCTCTGCATCTTCTCAACTCTCCTCCTTCAACTCTCCTTCAACTGTTCATCTTCTATCTCGTCTCTCTCTTCTAATCCTAGCTTCCTCGATGGCCGGAGCTGTGGAGAACTTGCAAATCGCGCTGATACGTATATATATATATATATGTGTGTGTGTGTGTGTGTTTGTGTGTTTTGAGATTTGAATTCGAATATATATATATATATATATCTACATATTCCGATCTGTAATATATATATATATATACATATATATATATATATATATATATCTATATATATGTGTGTGTTTGTGTGTTTTGAGATTTGAATTTGAATATATAGATTTTTGAAAGCTCAAAGTTTTAAAAATCTGAAAAATCTGAAGAACCGGGGTATGAAAAATTGAGATTTCTCTAAAATTTTCAAATTATAGGCCTGATTCAAGGATTATAGGCATGATTCAATGTTTTTCAAAGTAAACATCGATTGATTCAAGGATTGTAGGCCTGATTCAAAGCTCAAAGCTCAAAGTTCCATCGATTTTTCAGAGTAAACATCAAATTTCATTTGATAGAACCAGCTCTGTTTTTTTCATTTGACAGAACCAGTTTCAGAGTGTAAAATTTTACTCTTATTCATAGTAAAATTTTACTTTTATACAGAGTAAAATTTTGCTTTCATGCAGAGTAAAATTTTACTCTGAAATACATAGTGAAAATGTCTTAATAGGAGAGTTGATAGATATGAGGGTAATATAGTAAAAGAAACAAGTTTTAAAATATCAGGGGGTTTTGAAAGTACTTATATAATTCTTGTCATTTTGAAAGAGAAATTAGATAGTGAGAGGGTTATGACCAAATCCCCCATTCAATAAACTTGATTTTTTGCAACAATAAAATACTCGACGAGTCCTACACATTAAATGATTCGAATTATCGATGTGAACTCTATGATAGGTCCATGAAAACCCAACAATATCCACAGTCAAATTTGAACTGAAGAAAAGAAAATATTTTCATTATTAAGGTGCCGTTTGGTAACACTTACGTTTTCTGTTTTCTGTTTATATTTACATAAATTAAAAAAACTCAAATAAAAACTTATTTGGTAAAATTTTTAATTTATAAATCAGTGGTCTCAGTTTATAAATTTGGCTAAAAAATGAAAACACAAAAAATGTGTTTCCATTTTGAGTTTTCAATTTTTTTTTTTTTTAACCACCCAACACTAGCCACCACCCGCCACAATTTTCCACCACCGTCTTCTGCCACCACCACCCACCCCCCACCACCGCCTGCCACCACCACTCACTACCCACCTGTGACCACCACCCACCACCATCCACCTGCCATCCACTCGCCACCACCATCCACCCCTCGCCACCACCACCACCACCCACCACCCACCTGCCATCCACCCGTCACCACCCACTACCCACTACTACCATCCACCGCCCGCCACCACCACCCGCCACCTACTTGCCACCACTACTCACCACCCACCACTACTACCACCACCACCCACTCGCTACCACCTACCACCTGCCACCGCCACCCACCCACCCACCACCACCACCATCACCACTACCTGCAACCACCCACCACCACCCGACACCTGCCACCACCACCCACCACCCACCGCCACCACCACCACCACCACCCACTTGCTACCACCCATCACTCGCCACTGTCACCCACCCACCCACCATCACTACCCACCACCTATCCGCCACCACCCACCACCATCCGCCACCCACCACCCACTTGTTACCACCCACCACCCGCCACCGTCACCCATCTACCCACCCACCACCACCACCCGCTACCTACCCGCCACCACCACCCGCCATCCGCCACCCACCTGCCACCCGCCGCCACCACCACCCACTCGCTACCACCCACCACCCGCCGCCGTCACCCACCCACCGCCACCACCAGCTACCCACCACCCACCGTCATCACTTTCTACCACCGTCTTTCGCCGTCACTTGCCACCACTTGCTATTTCTCACTCTTTTTATATTTTTAAAATTTTTAAAATATTTTGTCAATTACCAAACGCGTTTGCAGTTTATGTTTTTCTAAAAATAAATAAAAAATAAACAAAAACCACTTTATAAATTTTTTACAAATATAAACTGAAAACGTAAACGTTACCAAACACACCATAACTAAGCCATTAGTTATATTAGTTTTAAGGCCATAATAAAATATTAAAAAAAATATATTTCATTAAAAAAAAACTGCTAGTCCAATTTAAATTGAAGAGAAGAAAATATTCTCACTATTAACTAAGTCACTAGTTATATTTGTTTCAAGATTACAGTAAAACATTAAATAATATTCCGTTAAAAAAAATCTGTCAAAAACAAACAAAACATGATTTCAACTTTCAAAGCAATCAATTCAACGGGACAGAACCTCCATAGAAAAGAAGTCAAGAAAGTGGAGTTATTAGGAAAAATTACTTCAAAGCGACCATATTACGTACAGGTGGTCTTTTCTGTGGGTGTTTGAGAAGTAGCTATTTTAATAGGTTATTTTAGTTTTTGATTATTTTAGTAGGTTAAAGTTTTTGTATTTAAGAAAATGATTGAATTTTTTTATAATTGGATGTGATGTTTGTGAGAAAAAAAATAAAATGATTATGAATTTAATGTGGTATTTTGTCTTATTAGTTATTTTAGCTTATTTTATTTTTTTATGAATTTTAGTCTAAATTAGGATAAAATCTAACTTATTATTTTAATTCACAGAATTTAGGATAAAAGGTAAATTTAGTCCTTAAAATATGTATTATTTTTTATTTTAATATCTTAATTTTTAATTTTAGGAAAAATTAGTCTAAGATCTCTCTCTCATTTGTAGTAATGGAAAAGATCCGCGATATTATTTTATGATGTCTAAAGTCCCTCAACCCCACACTCATATATCACAAAGAAATTTGAGTCTCTCTCTTTTCGATCTTCATTCTAAGGCGAGTTCATTTCTCTCTCTCTCTCTCTCTCTCTCTCTCTCTCCAAACCAAAACCATCTCTCTCTACACATTCCTCTTTCTCTCTGCTCCTTTCTCCTCTCTCGGTCTTCATCTTTGACAGCACCACCACCGCTCCAACATTACCGTCCCATCATCAGAAATGGAGGTTGCCACCATGGCCTTGCACTTCTTCCCTACCACCGCCACCGCGACTTGTATGCTATCTTCTCCACCAACCGTGCTCTAAGTTGGTTTTCCCCCAGAGCTTCTCTCTCCTCTAATTTCCTTTCTCCCTCCGTCCCCGGCAGCGTTTGGCGATTTCTCCGGCTAGAAGGTCTGCCTCGCCTCTCTCAACCCCTACTCCAGCTCTCATCCCAAAAAAGGCGTCGTCACTATTCATAGAGGCTTTTTCAATATTTTGAATTGGGAATCCTTCGTGGTTTTCGTCCTCGAGAAGGATATTCCAAATTTGAAAAGTATACTCCTTTCAATCCCACAAAAGAGGTATCTCGAGATGCAACGGAGAGTAAAGACTGTACAACAACATTTTCTCTGACATGCTAGGCCTGTGAAGTATGATATCTTTCATATGATACTCCACTTGATATGGTACAATCGAGTTTTCCGAATAAGACCCAGATGACAACTGTTGCCTTTGATTACAAAAAGATTATAGGTAAACTTATTTTTCTCTGGAATTAGATTAAGTGCCCTATTGTAGGGAACTGATGATATGAAAACATTGCAAGAAAACAGAAATTCATTGTTGTAGAGCAATTTTTTTTTAAGCTTTTGATTGCGATTTAAGCTTTTTATTGGGATTCTTGTAGTTCTTGAAGTGTCATTATTTGTTGTTGTACATAAATTTATAGAAAAATAAATTATTCCTTGATGTGAAGATCTCTCTCTCTAGACATCTCTTGACAAAGCCATTTTGGTAAGTATTGTATAAGTGTATAGACATCTCTTGATATGTTGTGATGTTATGAGCTTGGGGGTTATTGGATTACCTTTACTTACATGTAATGATATGAGAGATAAATACTCAGCTATTTGTTCCTATTTGTTTTGCTGAATAGAGTTGTTATTGATGTTGGAAAATAGTCTCATATCGTTGTGGCAACTTAGAGACCTTGGGGTTGCTTGAAAAAGGTTAACAGAAAGTAGACTTACCAACTCTCTTCTGCCATTGAAGTTCGAAGAAAAAAAATTATCTAACTTTGATTTGTATTGCGATTTTGATTTGATTTCTTGGAAAAAAATTCCACCTTTCTGTTGGTTGATGTCCTGTTTGTTTTCTATCAAAATTGAGAGAGCCATTCATGAATCAACAAGTTATTCTCTGAGATTTTGTATCAATTGACAATTTTCTTGCCTGTTGTTGGTTATATATTTATTCTGTTGTTTGATAAATGGTAGTTGTTCAATTTTTTCTGGTTTGTTGTTGTTCAAATTTTTTTTCTTCTGATTTACTGCTATATGAATGTTTTACAATCCAAAGAAAATTGGTCAAAATGGTGGTTGTTCAATTTTCTCTGGTTTACTATTGTATGAATGTCTTACAGGCCAGAAAAAATGTCACGACCCCATTCCGCCCCTAGTAGAATGGTACCATGATGGCCATTAATCCGAGATTTACCGAAGGCCAACTTTCTAAATTCACACACAATCAGAGTGTTACATATGGGACTAACATGTGCGGAAGCAATATATATACAAATTTAGTTAGTCCATAAGAGCTGTGCATAAGTTAAATGGAATGGCATACATTCGTACATAGCTTTAATACAACAAAATGAAGTACAAAAATACATCTTGACCAAAAAGTTTCTCAGCTATCAAATACAGAATACAATAAAATACAACTAAGAAGCATAATCTTTAAGATGCGGCAAAAGTGCATAATCCAAAACAAGTAGCAAGTACATCTAGGCGTCACCGCCGTCCTGCTCGTCACCTACATATATATAGAGAGGGGTGAGCTTGGATACTCAGTGAATGGTATAAATAATAAAGGGGTTTGCATGAATGATATCCGAAATCTTTATCAAATCAAGGCACATCACATATTGTACAAAATCCAAGGGCAAATCAAGTTTATCTAACAATCTTTCAAGTCTCAATAATTTAAATCTTTCAAGACTTTCAAGTTCCAAGGGTGACATTAACAAAGGTTGTGCTACAAATGCTTATAGTCCCCTAGCACGTACAGACTTTTCGAGATTGTGCTACAAATGCTTATAGTCCCCTAGCACGTACGGACTTTTCAAGATTGTGCTACAAATGCTTATAGTCCCCTAGCACGTACGGACTTTTCAAGATTGTGGTTCAAAAACAAGGCTAATACTTGGTATACAAAATAGGGATCATCAATCATGCTTCACAAAATACTTTTCCAAAACAAGCAAGGCAAAACTTTATCAAAACTTAATAACATAACTTTATTAAAAATACCACTCACATAGCTCTTCAGACGTCGGGGTCAAGGCAAGTCCAAGTCCTACAAACACATGGCAAAGTTTGTTGAATGCACTTTCAAACAAGTTCACATGCATACGGATGATCTCGGCATCCTTCAAAACCAAGCTAAGTCAAAACAAAACACTGTTTTCTCATCTCGGAAAAACATGCTGGGCGACTACCAGGTCTAGGCCGAGGTCCCACACCTCCTTGCCGAGGTGTTGCCTCGATGGCCACATTCAAGGAAATGAGATCGGGAAAATCTGGGTTTCCCTCTATTGAAGAACTTGTCGAACATGAAGAACATGAACATGAGGAAGATGAATGCTAAGATCATAATTTGCTATTACAAAATCTGAGATTTCATGATATGCATTCAAAACATGGACCTGGGTACCCATATTCAAGGATCTTGCGAGAACAAACACAAAACATGAATCTTAAGGCAAACTCTCGGATCAAACAAGACTTTTGCTTCAAAAACACATGAACACTATCTTCTCTTTCTAAAACCAACTTTAAATCAATGCATGACGTGCAGAACAGGTTCGATCGTGCAATACAGCTAGATAAACATAAAGAACGGCAAGAGTAAATCAAGAATCTAACCTCAATACACGAATCTAGCGGTTTGATCTCTAGGAATCAAGCACGAAAGCCTACTCTCTCACTCTACAACTTTTTCTTCTTCCTAGAGCTTCTCTCTCTCTACAAGGCAAGGATATAACACAAAATGTATATTTTCTGGGTCTGTCGGCTGACTTAACCCTCTGCAGGGGTACATGGAAATGGCTGGTTGGTTCTACTAAAAAAGGTGATAGAGTGAAAAGACAAGACTATGACAAAGTGTACTCAGCAAGCTAGGCGGCAGGAGCACTCCGACAAGTAACGTCATCGGCTAACAACAAGACTTCGGCTAACAAGAGGCAAGGACATCGGCTAGAAAGGACAACACTTGGCCTAGCTGTGCCACACCTTGGCCTAGATGTGCCACACCTCGGTCTAGGTCGTACCAATCCAGGGGTAAGGTCACTAGGGTTCAAGGGTAACATCTCGGCCTAGATAATACACATCTCGGCCTCGGCGATGAACACCTCGGCCTAGATAATGACATCTCGGCCAATATGTCGGGGCGAAGGTGGAGGTCAAACAAAGTGGTTCCAAGGAAGTTCTAGACTAAAGATGACCTCGGCTAAACTCACACCAAACAATGTACAAAACATGCGAGAAACACTTAAGCAAGACGAATCAAGGTTTGCAAAGATGCAACATATCAAGACAAGATCATGTAATATATGCAAGCATGACTAGGGTAGAGTGAGGGTTGTTACATCCTACCCTCCTTAAAGAAGTTTGGTCCCCAAACTTAAATTACCTTGCTCTACAAATAACCCCAGATGACGGATTTTCATTTCTTCTTCTATTTCCCACGTAGCATCCTTGCAGTAATGCTCTTTCCATTCAATTTTCACCATTGGTATAGATTTGTTTCTCAACTGTTTCACTTGTCTATCAATAATTTTCATCGGTTTCTCCTCGTAGCCTAAATCGTCACTAACCGCAATCCCGGTATAATCAATTACGTGCAGTGGATCCCGAATATATTTCCTCAACATCGAAATATGGAACACATTGTGGACTTGACTTAGTTCTGGTGGCAAAGCTAGTCTATAGGCAGCTGGGTTAACTTTCTCAAGAACTTCAAAAGGCCTGACGTAACGGGGTGCCAATTTACCATTCTTCCCAAATCTTGAAACTCCTTTCATCGGCGAGATCTTCAGGAATACATGATCCCCAACTTCAAACTCTAACTCTTTTCTTCTCTGGTCGGCGTAACTCTTTTGTCGACTCTGAGCGGTTCTAATTCTCTGTTGGATAAGCTTGATCTTTTCAGTTGTCCTTTGAACTAGATCGGGCCGACCAAAGCTTTATCTCCTACCTCGGTCCAGCATATCGGCGATCTGCACTTTTTTCCATACAGTGCTTCATACGGCGCCATGCCAATGCTAGCTTGATAACTGTTATTGTAAGCGAATTCTACTAATGTCAAATGCTCTTCCCAGCTTCCCTTGAAATCCAATACACATAGTCTAAGCATATCTTCAAGTGTTTGAATTGTTCTCTCTGTTTGGCCATCGGTCTGGGGATGAAGAGCCGTACTAAACCTCAATTCGGTCCCCAAAGCCCTTTATAAACTCTGCCAAAATCTAGAAACAAACTTTGAATCTCGGTCTGACACAATGGACATCAGCACACCATGAAGTCTAACAATCTCATTTATATACAACATGGCAAGTCGATCAGTATTAAACGAAGTTTTAACAGGCAAGAAGTGTGCTGACTGTAATAACGCTCGTCACTATTTACTGATAAACTACTGATTACCGTTAAACCGAACTGATTATGACTGATAACTGAACTGATTTAAATATTGAACTAATTGACTGAAAAACTGGAACTGACTTGACGGAGCATATCTGTTTAATTGTAATTCTATCTGTTTGGTTATTTGATTATCTGTTCGTGTCTTTGTGTTTAAACTGCTAATTGAAGGCCTTATCGGCGGCCGAACCGGAAACCGATTAGTGTTTTATGATCATCGTAATTTACGTGATTTTATGGTATAATTATCTGAAAACTGGTTAGGTATGATTAAATTAGATTAAAATGAGTTAAATTGCATAGTTGGCCTTATTTACCATTTTGCCACTTAAGTGGCCCACTACTTGAACCTTTTTGATCTTCTCATACACTCAAACTGTAACAACCCTCATACTGTTTACTGATTAGGGACTGATTGATTACCGATAATCACCGATTATTGCTAAACGGAACTGATGATGACTGATAACTGACTGATAATTGAACTGATTTAAGTACTGAACTGACTGACTGAAATTGGAAACCGAATTGATTGTGTACATGTTAGTTAAATTGCATTCTATCTGTTTGACAGTATGATTATCTGTTCATGTTCATATGTTTAAACTGCTAATTGAAGGCCTTATCGGCGGCCGAATCCGAAACCGATTAGTGTTCTATGACCCTCATAATTTATGTGATTTTATAGTACAATTATCTGAAAATTGATTAGGTATGATTAAATTAGATTAAATAAGCTAATTAAAGAGTTGGACTTAATTACCGAATTGCCACCCTTAGTGGTCCACTCAAATACACACACTTGAGCCTTATGTACACACTTGTAGAACATTTCATCAGCCATTTCTTCTTGTCTAGCCGACCTTAGAGAGAGAGAGACTTGAGGAGTTGATTTCATCTCAATTTTGCTTGTGAATTGTTTGGAAATTGAAGAAATTGTTGAAGAGATTGCATGGTTGAGCTCCCTTCTTGAACTACAAGACTTAAGGTAGCTCCATTGTCTTCTTGTCCATGTTTTGAGTTGATTCTGGCATGATTCATGCTTCATTGTAGAACTAAGTCATATTTTGGCTCATTGTTGTTGATTTGAAGCTCAATCTTTGCATGCATGTTAGTATTGATGAGTATGGAGGTTGTAGTCCATGTTTCATCACATGCATGTCCATCTTTTGGTCATACTCCATGAGTTCATCTTATTTTTGAAGGTTTGAGCTCTTTTGAAACAGCATCGAAGCTTTGAAAATGATTTAAGATCATGCATGTCATGTTTGAAGATTGTTCTTGAAAATGATTTGAAATTGGTTTGAAATTGGGTTTGAATTAAACACCCTTGGGCTTTGATTTCTCAAAATTGAGCTTGAATCATGTTATTCCATGTGTTTATAAGAGTTTTCCAGAAAATGAGCCCAAGAGGATCGGTTTTGAGTTGTTAACAGCTTGGTTTTGAGCTTGGAGGTGCAATCTGGGTTTTCTAGATTTTGCACTTCCGCTCGAGCGGATGAAGTCCCGCTCGAGCGTAGAATTCGAGCATCCAGCATCTCTGCACTGTTCTGCAGTCCGCTCGAGCGGAGGATTGGGCGCTCGAGCGGAGTCAGGTCTCACGCTCGAGCGGGCATCGAGCGGAGATTTCACCCATCCAGTACTTTCATGGTACGCTCGAGCGGGAAAGTTTACGCTCGAGCGGGTACCTTTGTTTCATGTACGCTCGAGCGGGGAAACCTGAGCTCGAGCGGGACTCTGTTTTTCTGAAAATCCTGAACATGCTTTTAAATGTACATCTTTGCATCCTCATCCCATTCTAGGCATTCTTAGGCCTAGTTTAAGGCATCTTGTTGAGGACATAGATGTAGAACACGCCGAGGCATTAGGGATTAAGTTATGATTTTTCCCAACTGTGTAGCTTAGTGTGTGTTCAACCTGTGAACTGTGTAGGGTTGGCGACTGGGGAGACACGCTCTAGCATACTGTAGCCCAGAACTCTGTGAGTAACGATTGTGTAAAGATATGTTCACAAATGATTATTTTCTGAACAACTGAACTGTACTGTTTTCTGAACTGATTACTGTTAACTGAATGAATGTATGTCCTTTATTTCTGAACTGTACTGTGGCATCCTTAGCACCTACTGTTTACTGTTACTGTTACTGTTACAGAGATCTCTGTCGGTTCCCTCGTGGAACCACTACTGTTTACTGACTGATGGCCATCATTACTGTTCGGTCTTTCAAGACCTACTGTTACTGTTATGCTAATGGATGTACCACATATGACTGTTTACTGTACT
Source organism: Camellia sinensis (assembly GCF_055761805.1). Lineage (NCBI taxonomy): Eukaryota > Viridiplantae > Streptophyta > Magnoliopsida > Ericales > Theaceae > Camellia > Camellia sinensis. The sequence goes on from NC_138966.1 coordinate 131,425,522, forward strand.
GAACGACTGAAATACTGATTGAATTGAACTGTTTTCATTACTGTAAGGACATTCATTCTAAACCCCTTTACGCTTTATGTTATTCACTGGGCTTTAGCTCACTGCTCATATATATATGTAGGTGTACAGGCACCAGACCGCAGCTAGAGGCGTCAGGGTTACTCCAGTTTTGTCAAGCCAGCCTTTGTGCCTCACTGTGAGGTTCCGAGTTGCCATGCTATGGCTTGGGGGTGTTTTGTTTGTTTTTCCCCCTTCTGTACTGTTTTACTGTTACTGTTCTGTAGACCGTGTGTTACTGTACTGTTATCTAGGGTCGAGTCCCTAGTCTAAATGATTGTAAATATTGTGTATACTGTTCTGTACTGTTTGTAAATGTATGAATGCATGAAAAATCTTTTTGGCATACAGACTGTCACAGCTCATTGGACATTGTTTAATTACTGTATTGGCTTCCGCCAGGCCCTGCACTCTGCTTTACTGTATCACTGTATCTGCAGGCCTTCGGTAATCTCGGATTACTGGCCGGTTACGGTGCTAAACCCATAGGGCCGGGTTTGGGTCGTGACACAAACAAAACATTTCTTCCCCCATTTCTTTCACACAACCGACCACAGAGAGAGTGAGAGTGAGAAATCGAGTTCACTTGTAGATTTGCTTGGAAATTGAAGGGATTGAAGTATAAATTTGCATAATTGAGCTTCCTTGCCTAGAATTCAAGACTTAGGTAAGAGAATTTAACCTTTTATTAATGTATTTGAACTTGTTCATGCTTAGTTCTTAAGCCTCTAGTGATTTGAGCCTTGAATTGGTCCATGTATGTTGAATTGGAGCCTAGTTCATGCATGCATGCCTTTATTTTGAAGTTTTGAAGTTGTCATTCATAAAATTGTACATGCATGCTCATATTTTTACAAAAGACCATGAACTTGTCATGTTTTTGAAAGATTTGGCTCACTAGAACATGAAATTGAAGCTTTGGATTGGTTTGAATTCATGCATGTTTGCATGTTCTCCATGTTCACGAAAATTGGTTGAAATTGAGTTTGAATTAAACACCCTTCGGCTTTGATTTCTCAAATTGAGCTTTGAATCATGTCATTCGATATGTTTACAAGTGTTTTCTGGAAATTCAGCCCAAGAGGATTGGTTTTGATGGATTTAAACTTGGTTTTGAGCTTGGAGGTGCAATCTGGAATTTCCAGATTTTGCACTCCCGCTCAAGCGGGTAAAGTGGCGCTCGAGCGGGGAATTCGAGCATCCAGCATCTTTACACTGTTTTACAGTCCGCTCGAGCGGAGGATTGGACGCTCGAGCGGAGGCAAGTGTCTCACGCTCGAGCGGGCGTCGAGTGTCCGTCGAGCGGAGATTTCACCCATCCAGTACTTTTACAGTACGCTCGAGCGGGGGATTTGACGCTCGAGCGTGTACCTTGTTGCATGTCCGCTCGAGCGGGACTCTGTTTTTCTGAAATTCTAAAACTGTTTTCTATGCACATCTTTGCATCCTCATCCCATTCTAGGCATTCTTAAGCCTAGTTTAAGGCATCTTATTGAGAATATAGATGTAGAACACACCGAAGCAAACTAGGGATTAAGTTATTATCTTTCCCAACTGTGTAGCTTAGTGTGTGTTAATCTGTTAACTGTGTAGGGTTGGCGGCTGAGGAGACGCTCTAGTTTACTGTAGGCCAGAACTCTGTGAGTAACAACTGTGTAAAGATATGTTCAAAATGATTATCTTCTGAACAATTGAACTGTACTGCTTTCTGAACTGTTACTGTTAATTGAATGAATGTATGTCCTATATTCTAAACTGTATTGTGGCATCCTTAGCAACTACTGTTTACTGTTACTGTTACAGAGATCTCTGTCGGTTCCCTCGTTGGAACCACCACTGTTACTGACTGATGGCCATCATTTACTGTTCGGTCTTTTAAGACCTACTGTTTACTGTACTGTTATGCTAATGGATGTACCACATATGACTGTACTGACTGAACGACTGAAATACTGATTTAATGAACTGTTTTCATTACTGTAAGGACATTCATTCTTAACCCCTTTACGCATTGTGTTATTCACTGGGCTTTAACTCACTGCTTATATATATATATATATGTAGGTGTCTAGGCACCAGACCGCAGCTAGGAGCGTCGGGGTAAACTCCAGTTTTGTCAAGCCAACCGTTGTGCCTCACTGCGAGGTTCCGAGCCTGTCGAGCTACGGCTTAGGGGTGTTTTTAATTTCCCCGTCTGTCTCTGTATCTGTTCTGTTTGACTGTATAGACTGTTACTGTACTGTTTAATAGGGTTTAGGTCCCTGAACTGAATGATTGTATATATTTACATACTGTTTGTCTGACTGTATATATTTGAATGAAAAGTCTTTTTGCATTCAGATTATCACAGCTCATTGGACACTGTTTATTTATTGTATTGGCTTCCACCAGCCTCTGTACTCTGTATTACTGTATTACTGTTAAGCAGGCCTTCGGTAATCTCGGATTACTGGCCGGTTACGGTACTAAACCCATAGGGGCGGGTTTGGATCGTAACAGAGTGGTATCAGAGCGATACTTACCACGGGTTATACCGCACACACGTGTCCAAATGAGCTATAGGGTGTCCTAGAAAAGCGATTAGGGCATTACATGAACATGTTAAAGTGTGTGCTTATGACATGATTGAATATATGCTAATATGTTAATCTGTTTAAACAAATGACTGCCCATGTTGATAACTGTCATAACTGCTTATAGTGAATTGGATAATGCAAGAACTGCAAATGAAACTGAATCCTCATCCTCTGAGGCCAGAATGGCCAGACTGGAGCGGATGATGGAACTGATAACTGAAAGATTAGACCAGCAACAGAATCAACAGCCCCCACCTCCTCCTCCAGCTGTACCGGAACAGAATGTGAATGTTAATGATGGGGACATAATTGCTCTCACCCATAAGTTCAGCAAAATGAAACCGCCATCCTTTCAGGGAGGCCTTAAACCATTAAAAGCTGAAGCATGGGTTCTTAAGATAGAGAAATTGTTTGAGGTCTTTCCGTGCTCTGAAGCACATAAAGTACTGCTAGCCACCTTTACACTACAAAAAGAGGCCAGAAGGTGGTGGATGTTAGTCCGCGACACTAACACCGTTATGACTTGGGCTCAATTCAAAAGAGCCTTCTTTGAAAAGTACTTCCCTCAGTGTGTCAGGGATAGAAAAGTAACTGAATTTGAACAGCTGAAACAAGGCACAATGTCCGTTGCTGAATATGAAACAAAGTTCACCGAGCTTGCGAGATATGCACGGCATATGGTGGACACTGATTACAAGAAGGCCAGAAAGTTTGAAGGTGGCCTTAATGTTGCAATTCTCGACAGAATTAATGTTCTGAAGCTACCACACTATGTAAATGTTCTTGACCGAGCCTTGATGGCTGAATCGAACATCGAGGCACTGAAAACTGAAACACCAGCATTTGAATGGCGTGGGAAAAAGTAGGGTTTTAAATTCAAGAAAGGCAAGAACAACCCGAACAAAAAGCAAAACACAGGGTCAACGACTACTTCTAGTCAAGGGAATCGTTCAATACCACCCTGTTCTGAATGTCGTAGGAACCATAAGGGAGTTTGTTACAAAATATCTGGAGCTTGTTATAGGTGTGGCAAGGTGGGCCACCTGGTTAAAGATTGCCCCTCTACTCCACAGGCCAGTAGTAAAGCTACGCCAAGCGTGGCAGCCTCAACTATTGTACCAAAACCGAACCCTAAAGCTACCGGGAAAGAGCCCATGAGGCAGGGCTGAGTGTTCGCCCTAGTACCGGGAGATGTACAAAATACGGAGACCGTTGTGTCAGGTATCCTCTCTATTTGTACTCAAAATGCATATGTACTGATTGATTCGGGGTCCACGCATTCATATGTGTCGCATGCTTTTTCGCGAAAACTGAATAGACCCTTAGAACCTATGAACTATCTGTTAGCTGTATCTTCACCCGTTGGGGGATCTATGACCTGTGCATATATGTATCCTGCTTGTGAAATTATTTTTGGAGATGCACATCTATTTATTGATTTACTGCCACTGAACATTGATCATTTTGATGTAATATTAGGGATGGACTGGTTAACGAAATATCATGCCACCATAGACTGTGTAACGAAACAAGTAGTTTTCCGTCCACCTGGTCTGCCTGAATTTGTGTTTAATGGAGTTGGAGTAGTACCTCATCCGTATTTGATTTCATCTGTGAAAGCTGTTAAATTGATTAGAAAGGGATGTAAGGGATATCTGTGTTCTGTATTGACTGTATCTACTGATAGTGCTGACGTGAACAGTATTCCTGTAGTCAGAGAATTCCCAGATGTTTTCCCAGATAATCTGCCAGGGGATTTGACTGACAGAGAGATTGAATTCACCGTTGATGTGATTCCGGGAACGCAACCAGTATCTAAAGCTCCTTACCGAATGGCTCCAACTGAACTGAAGGAATTGAAAGTGCAATTGCAGGAACTGTTAGATAAGAAGTTCATCAGGCCTAGCACTTCGCCTTGGGGTGCTCCTGTTTTATTTGTGAAGAAGAAAGACGGCTCACTGAGACTGTGCATTGACTACCGTGAACTGAACAAGGTAACTGTGAAAAATAAATACCCATTGCCATGTATTGATGACTTATTTAATCAGTTACAGGGTGCTCAAGTGTTTTCTAAGATCGATCTCAGATCCGGATACCATCAGTTGAAAGTTAAACCAGAAGACATTGATAAAACTGCTTTTCGAACGAGGTATGGACACTACGAATTTTTAGTTATGCCTTTTGGAGTTACCAATGCACCTGCTGCATTTATGGACCTCATGAGCAGAATCTTTAAACCATTTCTCGATGACTTTATTGTTGTATTCATTGATGACATCCTGATTTATTCTAAGACTAGAGAAGAACATGAACAACATCTGAGACTTGCCCTACTGACCCTAAGAGAACATAAACTTTATGCTAAACTGTCTAAATGCGAATTTTGGCTTGATCATGTTATGTTTTTGGGGCATGTTGTTAGCAAAGATGGAATTTCCGTTGATCCACAGAAAATTGAAGCTGTAGTGAATTGGCCTAGACCAACAAATGTGACAGAAGTCCGAAGCTTTTTAGGACTAGCCGGGTATTATAGAAGATTTGTCAAAGACTTCTCCAAAATTGCCTTACCATTAACTCAACTGACATAGAAGGGGATGTCATTTGACTGGACTGACCAAAGGGAATCAGCTTTCCAAGAGTTGAAGACTCGACTCGTGACTGCACCAGTTCTGACAACTGAGACCGCATGAAAAGAACTACCCGACCCATGATCTGGAACTTGCTGCAATAGTATTTGCACTAAAAATCTGGCGTCACTACCTTTATGGGGCAACATGTGAAGTATATACGGACCACAAGAGTTTAAAATATTTCTTCACACAGAAAGAACTGAACATGAGACAGCGGAGATAGCTAGAACTGATTAAAGACTATGATCTACAGATTTTGTACCATCCGAGAAAAGCCAACACCGTTGCCGATGCACTGAGTCGGAAATCGACTGGAAATTTAGCCTGTTTGCTCACCGGGCAGAAAGAATTGCTCTGTGACCTTGAAAAATCTGAAATTGAAATTGTTGTACGAGAACAAGGTGGAACCCTAGCTGCTATTTCTGCTCAACCGGCACTGATTGAAGAGATTAAAGAGAAATAGCAACTGGATGACTTCTTGAAGAAGATCATCGAAGAAAGGGAAACTAGACCAAGACCGGGTTTCAAATTTGAAAATAATGTACTGAAATTTCAAGAAAGACTGTGTGTACCAAATGATTCTGAATTGAAAAGAAGAGTTCTGCAAGAGGGCCACAATTCAAAATTTTCTATCCATCCAGGGAATACGAAAATGTATCAAGATCTGAAACTGAATTTCTGGTGGCCGGGAATGAAGAAAGAAATTGCCGATTTTGTATCAAAATGTCTTCATTGCCAACAAGTCAAAGCCGAACATCAACGACCCGCAGGCTTGTTGCAGCCCTTACCGATACCGGAGTGGAAATGGGAACATATTACCATGGATTTTATCGTTGGATTACCTCGCTCTAGTAAAGGTATGGACTCAATTTGGGTTGTTGTCGATAGACTGACTAAATCTGCTCACTTCTTACCCGTTAAGACAATTTATAATGCGGACAAATTGGCTATACTCTATATTGATGAAATTATTAGACTGCATGGAGTGCCTGTGTCCATTGTTTCTGACAGGGATTCGAAGTTTACGTCGAGATTTTGGCAAAGCTTACAGACTGCATTGGGTACTGAATTGAGACTGAGTAGTGCTTATCATCCTCAGACCGATGGCCAGTCAGAAAGAACCATCCAGACTCTGGAGGATTTACTGAGAATGTGTGTCCTTGATTTTCAGGGAAACTGGGAAAGCCATTTGCCATTGGCTGAATTCGCCTACAACAACAGCTACCATTCAAGTATTGGTATGGCACCTTTCGAGGCATTGTATGGCAGAAAATATAGATCTCCGATTTGCTGGGCAAAAGTTGGAGATGGGCCTTTGCTTGGGCCCGAGATTGTTTATGAAACAACTGAGAAAGTGAAACTAATACAACAGAGACTAAAAACTGCACAGAGCAGACAGAAGAGTTATGCTGATGTTAGAAGACGAGATAGAGAGTATGAAGTGGGTGATCACGTTTTTGTGAAAGTGACACCGATGAAAGGCCAGACTCGTTTTGGAGTCAAAGGCAAGTTAGCGCCGAGATACGTCGGACCATTTGAGATTATCGAGAAAATCAATCCGGTGGCGTATCAAGTTGCGCTTCCTCTTGAAATGGAGCATATGCACAATGTCTTTCACATTTCTATGTTGAGGGACTACCTCCGAGATCCTTTCCATGTAATAGAGCCAACTCGTGCAGTGCTGAGTGACGACTACACTTATGAGGAACGGCCTATTCAGATTGTAAACAGACGGATCAAGAAGTTGAGAAACAAAGAGATCCCGCTAGTGAAAGTCGACTGGCAAAACCATGGTGGCATGTATGCCACTTGGGAAAGGGAAGATGACATGGCTAAAAGATATCCTGAACTGTTTCCACTGAACCCTGTTTTCTTCTAGAATGAAGGTAACTCGAGTTTAGAGGACTAAACTCTTTTTAAGGAGGGGAGACTGTAATAACCCTCGTCACTATTTACCGATAAACTACTGATTACCGTTAAACCGAACTGATTATGACTGATAACTGAACTGATTTAAATATTGAACTGATTGACTGAAAAACTGGAACTGACTTGACGGAGCATATCTGTTTAATTGTAATTCTATCTGATTGGTTATTTGATTATCTATTCGTGTCATTGTGTTTAAACTGCTAATTGAAGGCCTTATCGGCAGCCGAACCGGAAATCGATTAGTGTTTTATGATCATCGTAATTTACGTGATTTTATGGTATAATTATCTGAAAACTGGTTAGATATGATTAAATTAGATTAAATTGAGTTAAATTGCATAGTTGGCCTTATTTACCATTTTGCCACTTAAGTGGCCCACTACTTGAACCTTTTTGATCTTCTCATACACTCAAACAAAACATTTCTTCTCCCACTTCGTGCACACAACCGACCATAGAGAGAGTGAGAGTGAGAAATCGAGTTCACTTGTAGATTTGCTTGGAAATTGAAGGGATTGAAGTATAAATTTGCATAATTGAGCTTCCTTGCCTAGAATTCAAGACTTAGGTAAGAGAATTTAACCTTTTATTAATGTATTTGAACTTGTTCATGCTTAGTTCTTGAGCCTCTAGTGATTTGAGCCTTGAATTGGTCTGTGTATGTTGAATTGGAGCCTAGTTCATGCATGCATGCCTTTATTTTGAAGTTTTGAAGTTGTCATTCATAAAATTGTACATGCATGCTCATATTTTTACAAAAGACCATGAACTCGTCATGTTTTTGAAAGATTTGGCTCACTAGAACATGAAATTGAAGCTTTGGATTGGTTTGAATTCATGCATGTTTGCATGTTCTCCATGTTCATGAAAATTGGTTGAAATTGAGTTTGAATTAAACACCCTTCGGCTTTGATTTCTCAAATTGAGCTTTGAATCATGTCATTCGATATGTTTACAAGTGTTTTCTGGAAATTCAGCCCAAGAGGATTGGTTTTGATGCATTTAAACTTGGTTTTGAGCTTGGAGGTGCAATCTGGAATTTCCAGATTTTGCACTCCCGCTCGAGCGGGTAAAGTGGCGCTCGAGCGGGGAATTCGAGCATCCAGCATCTTTGCACTATTTTACAGTTCGCTCGAGCGGAGGATTGGACGCTCGAGCGAAGGCATGTGTCTCACGCTCGAGCGGGCGTCGAGCGTCCGTCGAGCGGAGATTTCACCCATCCGGTACTTTTACAGTACGCTCGAGCAAGAGATTTGACGCTCGAGCGTGTACCTTGTTGCATGTCCGCTCGAGCGGGTAAACCTGCGCTCGAGCGTGACTCTGTTTTTCAGAAATTATGAAACTGTTTTCTGTGCACATCTTTGCATCCTCATCCCATTCTAGGCATTCTTAGGCCTAGTTTAAGGCATCTTATTGAGAATATAGATGTAGAACACATCGAGGCAAACTAGGGATTAAGTTATTATCTTTCCCAACTATGTAGCTTAGTGTGTGTTAATTTGTTAACTGTGTAGGGTTGGCGGCTGAGGAGACGCTCTAGTTTACTGTAGCCTAGAACTCTGTGAGTAACAGCTGTGTAAAGATATGTTCAAAATGATTATCTTCTGAACAATTGAACTGTACTGTTTTCTGAACTGTTATTGTTAATTGAATGAATGTATGTCCTATATTCTGAACTGTATTGTGGTATCCTTAGCAACTACTGTTTACTATTACTGTTACAGAGATCTCTGTCGGTTCCCTCGTTGGAACCACCACTGTTACTGACTGATGGCCATCATTTATTGTTCGGTCTTTTAAGACCTACTGTTTACTGTACTGTTATGCTAATGGATGTACCACATATGACTGTACTGACTGAACGACTGAAATACTGATTTAATGAACTGTTTTCATTACTGTAAGGACATTCATTCTTAACCCCTTTACGCATTGTGTTATTCACTGGACTTTAGCTCACTATTTATATATAAATGTAGGTGTCTAGGCACCAGACCGCAGCTAGGAGCGTCGGGGTAAACTCCAGTTTTGTCAAGCCAACCGTTGTGCCTCACTGCGAGGTTCCGAGCCTGTCGAGCTACGGCTTAGGGGTGTTTTTAATTTCCCCGTCTGTTTCTGTATCTGTTCTGTTCGACTGTATAGACTGTTACTGTACTGTTTAATAGGGTTTAGGTCCCTGAACTGAATGATTGTATTTATGTACAAACTGTTTGTCTGACTGTATATATTTGAATGAAAAGTCTTTTTGCATTCAGATTATCACAGCTCATTGGACACTGTTTATTTACTGTATTGGCTTCCGCCAGCCCCTGTACTCTGTATTACTGTATTACTGTTAAGTAGGCCTTCGGTAATCTCGGATTACTGGCCGGTTACGGTTCTAAACCCATAGGGGCGGGTTTGGGTCGTGACACTGGCTTCGTTAATCTGTCGATTATAACCAAGATCGAATCCATTCCTTTATGTGTCTTCGGCAAACCAATCACAAAGTCCGTGGAGATGTGTTCCCATTTCCATTCAGGAATCGGCAAAGGTTGGAGAAGTCCTGCTGGCCTCTGATGTTCTGCTTTCACTTGTTGACAATACAAACACTGGGACACGAACTCGGCTATCTCTCTTTTCATATTCGGCCACCAAAAGGTCTATTTTACATCTTGATCATCTTGGTATTCCCTGGGTGAACTGCAAACTTGGATCCGTGAGAGTCTTGCAAAATTTTTCCTTTCAACTCTGGAACGTCGGCCACGCACAATCTTCCTTCAAACTTAAGCACTCCATTCTCAAGGGTGTAACCTGACCTCGGCCTGGTGATAATCTCGTCGGCTACCTTCTTCAGGAATTCATCATCCATTTGCCTTGCCTTTACTTCCCCAATAGTGGTCGGCTCCACTGAAATCATGGCTAGACATGCCAAACTTCCCACTGACTTTCTACTAAATGTGTCGGCTACCGAGTTTGCTTTACCTGGGTGATACCGGATCTGCATGTCGTAGTCCTTCAATAATTCAAGCCACCTTCTCTATATCAAATTCAGTTCCTTTTGAGTGAACAAGTATTTCAAGCTCTTGTGATCTGTAAAAACTTGGCAAGAGGCTCCATACAAGTAGTGACGCCAAATCTTTAAAGCAAACACCACGGCTGCTAGCTCTAGATCATGGGTTGGATAGTTCTTTTCATGAAGTTTCAACTGACGATACGCATATGCTATGACTTTGCCCCCTTGCATTAATACACAACCCAAACCCTTATGTGAAGCATCACTGAAAATCTGAAATTCCTCATTACCTGATGGGAGTACAAAACTGGTGCCGTAACTAACCTCGTCTTCAACTCTTGGAAGGCTGATTCTCTGTTATCGGTCCATTCATATGCTGTTCCCTTCTTAGTTAGTTGTGTTAATGGTACCGTAATCCTTAAGAAGTCCTTCACAAACTTTCTGCAATAACCTGCCAAGCCTAGAAAACTGCGAACCTCGGACACGTTGGTCGGCGTCGACCAATTCACAATGGTTTCAATCTTATTGGGATCAACTGATATACCCTCTTCATTAATCATATGCCCTAAAAATGAAATGCTAAAAAGCCAAAACTCACACTTGCTCGACTTGGCGTACAACTTCTTGTCTCTCAAAATTTGCAGGGTGAGTCTCAGATGATTCTCGTGCTCAATTGTACTCTTGGAATAGATCAATATTTCGTCAATAAAAACAACTACGAATTCATCTAGATACGGCTTAAAGACTCTGTTCATCAAATCCATGAATGCTGCAGGTGCATTAGTCACTCCAAAAGGCATTACCAGGAATTCATAGTGACCGTATCTTGTCCGAAAAGTAGTCTTCTCAACATCTTCGGCTTTAACCTTCAGCTGATGGTAGCCCGACCTAAGGTCAATCTTGGAAAATACTCGTGCTCCTTGTAGTTGATCAAGCAAATCATCAATCCTAGGCAACGGGTACTTGTTCTTAATGGTTACCTTATTAAGTTCTCTGTAATCAATGCAAAGGCAAGTGTGCCATCCTTTTTCTTAACAAATAGCACGGGTGCTCCCCATGGTGAAGGGCTCGGCCTAATGAATCCCTTGTCCAACAATTCTTGTAATTGTAGTTTCAGTTCCTTAAGTTCAGCTGGGGCCATCCTATAGGGTGTTTTGGAGATAGGTTGCGTTCCCGACATGATATCCACAGTGAACTCTATTTCTCTATCGACTAAGTGGCCAGGCAACTCATTTGGAAAGACGTCGGGGAATTCCTTAACAACTGGTATGTCGACTAACTCAACTCTTCCATTCAAATCACTTAGTATACTGCACAAATAACCCTGGCACCCTTTTTGGATCAACTTATAGGCTTTCATGGAGAAGATTAAGTAAGGTGGGGGTACTACTCCCTTACCCTGGAAAATGACCTCAGGTTGGTTCGGGGTCTTCAATGTGACACTCTTAGTAACACAATCAATGGATGCATGATTTGCTACTAACCAATCCATTCCCAATATGACATCGAAGTGGGTCATGCTTAATGGCATCAAATCAACTAATAATTCTACACCCTCAATCACCACAACACATGCCCTATAAATGGATACAACAATCATAGTTCTCTCAGATGGAGTAGACACATATAACACATAGTCAAGGGGTTCTTGTTCTCTATTTAACTTCTCGGCAAACTTAGCAGATACAAATGAATGTGTAGAACCCGAATCAATTAATATGTATGCATCTTGAGAGCAAATTGGGAGTATACCTGACACTACTATCTCAGCATTCTGAGTGTCTCCTGGTACCAATGCAAAAAATCTGCCCTGTCTCGTCTGTGCCCTTCCGATGTTATTTCTCTGTGCATAGCCCGAGGTACTCCCATTCTTCTTACCATCATCAGTTCTTGCCTTCGGGCAGTCTTTCACACAATGACCCATTTCACCACATTCAAAACAGGCTCCCGATGCCCAACGCCAAACTCCGGAATGCGGCTTCCCACAGCTTGCACACGTCGGCCTAGTATTACCTTCTTGGTTCGAGTTGCTGGAGCTGCCCACATTCGCTTTCTTCTTGGCGTTAAACGGAGCTCGGCGATTATCATAGTTCTGCCTCTTCTTCTGATTTTCTCCTGAGTTCTGATATCGGTTCAAGTTAGCCTTTGCCAAGATGGCCTTGTCCAACACTCCGGCGTAGGTCGGCATATTGAGCATGTTAACTCGATCCTGAATTGGTCCACGCAGTCCACTTTCGAACTTCCTAGCCTTTCTGTATTCATCATCGACCATGTGAGGTGCATATCTCGCCAACTCGGTAAAAGCACGGTCATATTCGGCTACTGTCTTGTTGCCTTGTGTCAAAGTCTGAAACTCTGTGGTCTTACGGTCTCGAACACTAAGGGGGAAATGCTTGTTGTAAAACAATTCCAAAATTTGGCACAAGTCAGACCTGGGTTGCTTTCTCGGGTCATCATCTACCATCTTCGTGCATCGTTGTCTAGTGTGAATGTTGCCAGTGACACCTTCTGGGCATCGGTACTGGGAAAGATTTCGAACAGCTTCTCCATTTCCAAGACTCACGCTTCGGCCTTTATCGGTTCAATACCCCCAGAGAACCTCGACGGTTTCATCTTTTTGAACTCTCTGATCAAGGCTATGGTGTTGTCCCCATATAAAGCTTGCTGTGGAGGCACTTGCGGCATTGGAGTAGGCGAAGGTGGAACTGTACGTTGGCCATTTGTCTGCTCGGCCTGGGTAGAAGTAGTACTAGTGTCTTGTGGCCGAGTTTGCCTCAACTCATGGACCAAACCTTCGACCAGTCTCTCTAATCTGTCCAATCTATCGTCGGGATGATCTCGGCCAACTGGTGGTCTACCCCTTCTCATGATGCTAAGAGTATGCAAAACGTGATTTAAAACAAAACGATCAAATGGACATGTACGCAAGCAACATACAGTCAAGCCGAGATAATGCACACCTTGTCAAATAGCAAGCATTATGATGCAATCCTAACATTTTTCTAAGGAAAATCCTATGCTCTTTAGGACTCAAGTATGTGAATAACATACTATAAGAAATTTGTGCTCTGATACCAATCTGTCACGACCCCATTCCGCCCCTAGTAGAATGGTGCCATGATGGCCAGTAATCCAAGATTTACCGAATGCCAACTTTCTAAATTCACACACAATCAGAGTGTTACATATGGGGCAAATATGTGCGGAAGCAATATATATACAAATTTAGTTAGTCCATAAGAGTTGTGCATAAGTTAAATGGAATGGCATACATTCGTACATAGCTTTAATACAACAAAATGAAGTACAAAAATACATCTTGACCAAAAGGCTTCTCAGTTATCAAATACAGAATACAATAAAATACAACTAAGAAGCATAATCTTCAAGATGCGGCAAAAGTGTATAATTCAAAACAAGTAGCAAGTACATCTAGGCGTCACCGCCGTCCTGCTCGTCACCTACATATATATAGAGAGAGCTGAGCTTGGATACTCAGTGAATGGTATAAATAATAAAGGGGTTTGCATGAATGATATTCGAAATCTTTATCGAATCAAGGCACATCACATATTGTACAAAATCCAAGGGCAAATCAAGTTTATCTAACAATCTTTCAAGTCTCAATAATTTAAGTCTTTCAAGGCTTTCAAGTTCCAAGGGTGACATTAACAAAGGTTGTGCTACAAATGCTTATAGTCCCCTAGCACGTACGGACTTTTCGAGATTGTGCTACAAATGCTTATAGTCCCCTGGCACGTACGGACTTTTCAAGATTGTGCTACAAATGCTTATAGTCCCCTAGCACGTACGGACTTTTCAAGATTGTGGTTCAAAACAAGGCTAATACTTGGTATACAAAATAGGGATCATCAATCATGCTTCACAAAATACTTTTCCAAAACAAGCAAGGAAAAACTTTATCAAAACTTAATAATATAACTTTATTAAAAATACCACTCACATAGCTCTTCAGACGTCAGGGTCAAGGCAAGTCCAAGTCCTACAAACACATGGCAAAGTTTGTTGAATGCACTTTCAAACAAGTTTACATGGATACGGATGATCTCGGCATCCTTCAAAACCAAGCTAAGTCAAAACAAAACACTGTTTTCTCATCTCGGAAAAACATGCTGGGCGACTACCAGGTCTAGGCCGAGGTCCCACACCTTCTTGCCGAGGTGTTGCCTCGATGGCCACATTCAAGGAAATGAGGTCGGGAAAATCTGGGTTTCCCTCTCTTGAAGAACATGTCGATCATGAAGAACATGAACATGAGGAAGATGAATGCTAAGATCATAATTTGCTATTACAAAATCTGAGATTTCATTCTATGAATTCAAAAACATGGACCTGGGTACCCATATTCAAGGATCTTGCGAGAACAAAAACAAAACATGAATCTCAAGGCAAACTCTCGGATCAAACAAGACTTTTGCTTCAAAAACACATGAACACTATCTTCTCTTTCCAAAATCAACTTTAAATCAATGCATGACGTGCAGAACAGGTTCAATCGTGTAATGAAGCTAGATAAACATAAAGAACGACAAGAGTAAATCAAGAATCTAACCTCAATACACGAATCTGGCGGTTTGATCTCTAGGAATCAAGCACGAAAGCCCACTCTCTCACTCTACAACTTCTTCTTCTTCCTAGAGCTTCTCTCTCTCTACAAGGCAAGGATATAACACAAAATGTATATTTTCTGGGTCTGTCAGCTGACTTAACCCTCTGCAGGGGTACGTGGCAACGGCTGGTTGGTTCTACTCAAAAAGGTGACAGAGTGAAAAGACAAGACTATGACAAAGTGTACTCAGCAAGCTAGGCGGCAGGAGCACTCCGACAAGTAACGACATCGGCTAACAACAAGACTTCGGCTAACAGGGGGCAAGGACATTGGCTAGAAAGGACAACACTTGGCCTAGCTGTGTCACACCTTGGCCTAGATGTGCCACACCCCGGTCTAGGTCGTACCAATCCAGGGGTAAGGTCATTAGGGTTCAAGGGTAACATCGCAACCTAGATAATACACATCTCGGCCTCGGCGATGAATACCTCGGCCTAGATAATGACATCTCGGCCAATATGTCGGGGCGAAGGTGGAGGTCAAACAAAGTGGTTCCAAGGAAGTTCTAGACTAAAGATGACCTCGGCTAAACTCACACCAAGCAAGGTACAAAACATGCGAGAAACACTTAAGCAAGACGAATCAAGGTTTGCAAAGATGCAACATATCAAGACAAGATCATGTAATATATGCAAGCATGACTAGGGTAGAGTGAGGGTTGTTATAGAAAATCGGTCAAAATGGTGGTTGTTCAATTTTCTCTGGTTTGTTGTTGTTCAATTTTCTCTAGTTTGTTGTTGTTCAATTGTCTCTGGTTTACTGTTGTATGTATGTCTTACAGTCTTGAGAAAATTGGTCAAAGTGGTGGTTGTTCAATTTTCTCTGGTTTATTGTTAAGTGAATTACTTACAGTTCAGAGAAAATTAAACAACAAAAAACCAGAGAAAATTGGAAAAGAGCCACACAAATTTTCTCTGGATAGAGCCACACAAAGCCACACAAATTTTCTCTAACACAATTTTCTTTGGATAGGGCTACACAAAACCACACAAATTTTCCCTATACAATTTTTTCTGCATAGAGACACACAAAGCCACACAATTTTTTCTAACACAATTTTCTTTGGATAGAGCAACACAAATTTTCTCTACACAATTCTCTCTGGTTTGAAAGGTGAGAAATGAAGTTGGAAGAGAAGAGAGAACTAATTTTCTCTAGTTTGATCAATTTTCTCTAGTTGAGTCAAAACACAATTTACTCTAACATGTTTAATTTTTTTCTGTGATGTTCAATTTTCTCTGGATTTCTCTGGTTTAGAATTTCTATGGAAGAGAAGAGAGAACTACAATTTTCTCTGGTTTGATCAATTTTCTCTGGTTGAGTCAAAACACAATTTTCTCTTCCTTGAATAATTTTCTCTATGATGTTAGAATCCTGTGACAAAAGGGGGACAAAAGAGAAATTTTCAAGTGCATTTTGTTGAGTGATAGAAGTTTGAATCATGTTATTGAAGTAGGATCAGTGTTAGTTGTGAGTCATTTTTAAAAGATTGTCAATTAGATTGTCATAATGTTGGTATTTACCTCCAGAATTGGTACTAGTTTTCGAGTTATAGGTTGCAAAAATTTGAACTCAGAAAAATTTCAATTTTTCTCTAGGTTTGGGAAGTCCAGAATTTCTCAATTTTCTTTGGTTTGAAACCACCACTGCATTCATCAAAGACAGTGGTAGAGATATCAAAGATGAATTGTGGGAAAAGAGTACTAAAAGCTTGAAGAGATTTGTAAACTAGAGAAAATAGTAAAGAGATCTGAATAATGACGAAGCCTTGTGAATTTTCTCTGGATTTTGCAATTTTCTCTGGATTGCCCTTGAATTTTCTCTAGATTTGGCAATTTTCTCTGGATTACCCTGTAATTTTCTCTAGATCGAATTTTCTCTGGATCGATGTTGAGAGACCTTAGACGTTATGAAAATATTGGATGTCCTTTATATTATAAAATTTTAATGCTAGGGACCTTAAAAAAAAAAATCCCCCTTAATTTTATTATTTTGGTCTTTTAAAGTTATCAATTTGAATCAATTTAGTCCTAGATTTAACGTATATTAAAGGCCTAAAATCACAAAGAGTACATACTTTAAGGACTAAAATTGTCTTTTATCCTAAAATTTATCACCGTTTTCTTTTCAATGGTTCAAAACATTTATTTTATAATATCTTTTGTGTATATCATTCATAAAAAAATAAATCAATATGATATTTATAATTTATTTAATTTATTATGTTTGTTACAAAAAAAAGAAAAAAGATGGCTCTATTTTAAAAAACACATTTGTTATTATTTTTTAGCGACAAATGCGATAAATTGAATAAGTTACAAATATCAAATCCACTTATTTTTTAATTTTTTACGAATTACTTAACAAGATAAACATTTAGATAATCAAAACATAACCTGTGGTGGACCACATGAGCTGGGACAATAGTCTCTAGTCTAGATTGGCCTTGTTTGGGAAGTTGGCTATTTACCTTTTTGACTATTTTAGTCGGGCTAAAATAGTTACGTTTGGAAAGTTGGTTGGCTTTCTTATGTAGTTGATTTGATGGTTGTAAAAACAATAAATAATTATGAGTTGAATGTGATATTTTATTTTATTAATTATTGTAACATATTTTATCTTTTAATAAGCCATTTTAGCCCAACTCTCTTCTCACGGGAAGCGAGTCAAGTCCTTACGTATAGAGCTTAGGCATACGTAAGTTTAAATTAATACTTGACTGTCATGTTTGGATTATTTGGGCCACCACAAGTCTTATTTCAATGATTCAAATTATTCATTTGACAAGATCCGCTAAATATATTATTCATGAAAAATAAAAAAGTTGAATCTAATTTGTTGACAATTCCGAGTGTGAGACCAAAGAATTTGAGAAAGCTGGTGAAGGGGATTGCAGGTGTGGCTGAGCTCGAAACAACACGACTCTACAGAGAGTCAAGCACCTTCCACCCACGCTGCCCCCTTTGTTGACAATTCTGAGTGTGAGACCAAAGAATTTGAGAAAGTTGGTGAAGGGCATTGCAAGTCTGGCTGAGCTCAAAACAACACAACTCTACCGAGAGTCAAACACCTTCCACCATATGAATTGGAAATGATTGTCTAAATCAACGGCGGTTAAAATCTAATTTAATAACAAAAAAAATTCAAAACAACTGAGGTCTCATTTGACAATTCCATATTTTAGTTAAAAAGTCAAAAAGTTACTATAAGTTGTTACATTACTCTTTTTATTTTTTTGTACATTTTTTCATAAAAAGTCAAAAAGTTGCTAAAAAAGTTTGCCTCCAAACGAGACCTAAATTAATAATGGTTCTCTAAGTTTTATTTGTTTAATATTTTGTTTGATTTTTTGGGATATCATATAAATTTTTAACAGTGTTTTTTGTTATTTCTGATTAATGTCTCCAATGTTTCTGTTAGACTTTAATATGATTTAATTTAAATTTTGATTAAATTAACAATGATTTGAAAATCCTATCAGGTAAATAACCAAACACAAATTAACCTGCATCCAAATCATTGGTAACATAATCAAATTAAATTAAATCTCATTTTCTTAATTAATTGAGATTGATAACATGAATACCAAAAAAAAAAAAATTATAAAAAAAATTCAAAGTTTGACAATCAAACAAAATAAATCTTGAATTTCTAATTTTATCAATTTAAATCTTAATTTTTTTATTTGTTTTCAATCTAAAATATTCATATATTTATGTTGAGTAAAATAAAAAATAATATTTTAGCCATTAAACTCAATGTAGGTTGTACATATAATATGTTTTACTGTTTTTTTTTTTTTGGGGAATTTTTTTAAATTTTCTGATATTAAGATTTTATAAAATAAATGACATACAATATTTTCATAGTAATTAAGATCCCTCAACACTTTCACAGAGAAAATTTAACTTAGATAAATTTTGTCCGACTCAGAGAAATTTTGCCCCGACTTAGAAAATTTTTTCTGATTTCACAGAAAAATTGAAGTTTCTCTGAGTCGGGGCGAAATTTCTCTAAGTTGAATTTACTTTATGAAAATGTTGAGGGATCTTAGCTAATAAAAAAAAAAAAATCTTGGAGCTCTCTTACTACACAAAATTAGAAAATGATATTTCACTAATTTTTTTTTTTTAAGTTTCAATTAGCCAAGTTTTAAGTATTTGGAATTAATCAAAAACTTTTATTATTCATAAAACGATTGTTTTACAAGCATTAAACCAAGATTAGGGTTATAAACAAACTAGACTTCTCAAGCTTGATTTATTAAAAACTCGTTTAAGATTGCCTCATTACATAAACAAGCTAAGTTCCAACATATTTTAAAATTTATTAACATTTTAAGTCAAACTTAAACAATCTACTAATCGACTCAACTTGATTATATAAATAATAAAAAATCAAACTATCCATCTTCCTTCATTTTCTAATACTATGGAAACTTTTTCAACAATAAGAATTTTATTTTATTTTACTTTTTATTTATTAATTATTTGTATATGGCTCAATTATTGCCGTAAACTTATTCATTATTTTCAAATAGTGTTTTTAAAGCCCTTAAAACTGTTACATGTCTGTTGTTAATTTATGTAAAAATCAACTATCTAAGACTTAAATAATATTTTAGAGTCTCTAATATTACTCATTTTTTCACTTGGATGTATCACAAACTAGCACATCTGTTTAGTGAAGTATACCTCCCTAATATTATTTGGGCATAATTCACTTGACCTTGATGTGGTTTAAGTTTGGAGTAATTTACCTTTCTTTAACTCAAAAATAAATAAGAACATAACATAACTCCATTAACAATAGTTATAAAATTACCATAATAACTCTCTACTTTTATCTTCTATGTCTTTCTCTGTTTCTATAGATATAATTTTGGGAAATTTACGTGTAGGTTTTAATATGTGAATTTATTATCTAATAGGTCCTATGATAATTAATAGTGTTTTTCATCAACACTATCAAAAAATGTCACTAACAGTTTAAAAATTTTGTCATAAAAGATTTCACTAATTATAAGTTTTAATGATAGTTTTAAAAAATTGTCACAAAAAAGTTCCTAATTTTCAACTTTCAGCAATATAGTTTGACAAATTTGTCACAGAAAAGCATCACTAATTTTAAGTTTTAGTGACAATTTAAAAAATCATGACAAAAAATTCACTAATTATCAATTTTTAGCGATGATTTAGTAGGACATATTTTCAAGGGGATTTTTTTTAGGTTCCCTGGTATTAAGATTTTATAACATAAAGGACATCCAATATTTTTATAATGTCTAAGGTCCCTCATACATCGATCCAGAGAAATTTCAATTCAGAGAATTTCTCTTGACTTCCTAGAGAAATTCTCTCCAAATCTCTCTAGTTTGCACAAATTTCTTTGGTTTGCAAATTTCTCTAGTTTTCTCTGGACTTGAATCTTTCTGGACTTCCCAGAGAAATTCTCTCCAAACTAGAGAAATTTTCTCTGTATTTTGAACAAACCAGAAAAAATTGGGCTACTTAGAAACTAAAAACAATCACAAATTTCTCTGTGTTTTGAACAAACCAGAGAAAAGTAGACTACTTAGAAACCAAAAACAATTGGCCTACTTAGAACCAAAAGCAATCACAATTTTCTTTGTGTTTTCAATCACAAAGAACAATTTTCTCTGTGTTTTGAACAAACCAGAGAAAATTGGGTTACTTAGAAACCGAAAACAATCACAATTTTTTTTTTTTGTGTTTTGAACAGACCAAAGAAAATTGTGATTGTTTTTCTCTGTGATTGTTTTTCTAAGAAGCATTTTATCAAACAGGTTAGCTTCAAAGCTCACAGCTATATGCTTTATAGTTCTAAGAAGAGTTTTGTCAAATCAAATCTCATAGTTATGTGTTTTGGAGTTCTAAGAAGCATTTTGTCAAACAGTTTAACTTCATCCTATATATATATATGTTTGTATGTGTATGAGTTATGAGAGAGAGAGAGAGAGAGAGAGAGAGAGAGAGAGACCTTGTTCCAGGACTAGTAGAGGACGGAGCCGGAGGAAGAAGAACTAAGAGAAGCTTACTAGGGCTTTCAAACATGAAAGTGATAGTATGTAACAACCTCGACCCATGATTAACGAATAATCCATGATTAAGAATGCCTAATAAGCATCTAAGGTGAAATAATGTGATTCATTATGTGTTATGTGTGTGATTTGCATTATATCTGTCCGTGGTAGAAATATCTATTTGTATTTCTATTTTATTCTGCGAATTGAAGGCCTTATCGGTATCCGATCTCAAAATTGATTCAGTATATGTGGCATTTATAATTTTTAGAATATTATGATAGGTTTAATTGAAATTCGATTCGGAACCAAATATTTAGAATAAAATAAGTTAGAATTTGTTGAATTTAAGCAAGGATTAATTAATCTCATTAATGGTCCCTATATAAGCCATATGTTGTCTTATACCACCACTAGACACACACACTTCATCATCTGTTGCCATCAAAAAACGTGAGAGAGGGAGAGAGAGAGACTAGAAGGAATTGAGATCAAGCTTTTAGCTAGAATTTGGAGAAACTAGCTTGGAGACATTGAAAATTGATCATCTAGAGCCCAACCGAACACTTAAGGTAAGAATCTAACCCTTGAAGTTGTCCAATAAATGAATTTAAAAGGATGGAACTAAGAGATTCAAGAATTGGGTTAGAATGAAGGAATTGAAATCATACTATGCATGTATGCATAATTCTCATGATTTTGAAGTTGAATTCAAAGAATTCCCTCTTGTATGTCCTCATTTTGACTTTGTTTTAAGAATTCAACATGTCTTTGAGTTAAACACCTCATTTGATCATGTTTTGAAAGTTTTGAACTTGCATCTTTACATGCATGATATGTAACGATATGTTTTCACAGTTTTACGTTTAAGTTTGCACAATTGGCTTGCTTTTGGGCTTTAATTTTGTGAAATGATCTTGAAATTCCCAATGTTTTGCAAGTTTAGACATGTTTTCTCAAGTTTTGAGCTCAAAGGATGTGTTTAAAAACTTTGAATTCAAGTTTTGAACTTGGGAATGCAATCAGGAAATTCCAGAATTTTGCCTCACTGCTCGAGCGCAATAGAACCTGCACTCGAGCAACCCCTCTTAATTTTGCACTCTCGCTCGAGCGACCAATAGTTAGTTCGAGCATAAAATGCGTGCTCCTAGAAGTTTACAAGTTTTGTAGACCGCTCAAGCAACGGAAGTTGCGCTCATGTGACCACTCTTATTTTTGAACCTTCGCTCAAGCGAAGAAAGTTGCGCTCGAGCGAAGACCCTGTTTTTAGCAATTCTGACCAAGTAGTTTCAAGTGCTTTCTGGCATCCTCATTGCATCCTAGGCATTCCTAGGCCATAATTAAGACATAGTAATGAGGATAAGACTTAGAAACACACTAAGAACAAAACGAAATAAGTTAAGTACTATCCAAGCGTGTGTTTCAATATGTGTATCTGTTATGTTTATGTAGGTCACGCGCCGTAAGTTATCTGATTATCCGTTCTGTCTATCTACTATTGGAGTCATCTATGAGTAATAACTTTGTAAAGCTATGTTCAAATATAAGTACTTTTTGAACGATATAAGATGATTTGTTTTCAAAAATATTATTTTTTGTATGAATGAATGATTGTCCAATGTTTTTGAAATGTATTTGTGGCATCATTAGCTTTAGATGACATCTGTTATCTATTCTGTTATGTCCCAGTTATGGGCCAATAGTACGTCTTATGAGCTAACTGTTATGGATCCTTCTGTTACGTCCCATTTATGGGCCAACTATACATCTCATGAGCCAACTGTACCGTCTCCGTGCACTTGAGTCAACTGTATGCCTTTATGACCGTCCCTTTATGGGTCAACTACTTCTATTAGTGCTAATGAATGTACCACCTATGATTAATTGTAAATTCTGATTATGAATATGATTCTGCATCTGTTTCTGTTATGAACTCCGATTTCTAAACATGTCTATAAATTCTATTGATTTCTGTACTTGTATGGACAACGTTCATTAAACCTCTTTACCTTGTTATTATTCACTAGGCTTCCGCTCACTCTACTTATTTATGTATGTAGGTGACCAGGCTCAGAGTTGATGACCTGGAGTTTTGGTTTTGTCAGCCAGCCTTTGTGTCTCCCGAGGAGGTTCCGAATGCATGTGGTCATGTTTTGTGAACATATAAGACTTTTTCTCTTTTGAGATTTTGAACAAGTTTTCTGTTTATCTGTATATTGGGCTAAGTTTTCTTTTCGCTATATCTGTGAAGAATGTGACTAAGACTATTGTATTTATGACGTCACGTATATGTATATATAAAGTTTTTGAAATTTCTGTCCCATATATGTCTACACACCTCAATAGACTATGTATGTTCTATATTTGCTTTCGCTAGCCCTTTATAATTTGCTAATCAGGTCGGAGGCCTTCGGTGATCCGAGGATTACTAGCCGGTTACGACGCTAAACCTATAAGGGTGGGTTTGGGTCGTGATAGAGTGGTATCAGAGCACGTGTTATGCGCACACACGAGTTCATATGAGCTATAGGATGTCCTATAAGAGAATTAGAGGAATTTTATCTGCATGAATGCGTGTGTGTGTTAAGTTCTACACTGTGAAAACCGAATATGAGCATGAACATGTGAAATTGAAGGAAATGGACAAGATTATTCCTATTTTATTATTGCTTTGTTTACCTATAGCAACATGGAGAATGAAAGGGGTAATGATACAAGTGAATCTTCTGAAGCCCGAATGAGTTGAATGGAACAAATGCTTGCAGCCTTAACAGAATCTTTGAGGTAATAACCTTTGCCCCCTCTACTCCTACTAGTGCAAGTTGAACTGGATAATAATGACATCATAAATCTAAATCAGAAGTTCATGAAGATGAAACCGCTAACTTTCTTGGGTGGTATTGAACGATTGAAGGCAGAAACATGGTTACTTGAGATGGAAAAATTATTTGAAGTATTTCCCTACTCTAAGACTCAAAAGGTTCTGTTGGTCACCTATACTCTAAAAGATGAAGCTCGAAGATAGTGGTTGTTAATCCGAACTAGCAATGGGAATATGACATGGGCTCAATTTACAGAAAAGTTTTCGAATTCTAGGAACTCAAGCAAGGCAACATGTCTGTAGCTGAGTATGAGGCTAAATTCACTGAGTTGGCTCAATTTGCTCCTCATATGGTAGATACTGACTACAAGAAAGCCCAGAAATTTGAAGGTGGATTGGACCTAGATATATTTGATTGGGTAGGTGTCCTAAAACTACCTACATATGTGAATGTACTTGACAGAGCATTGATGACAGAGGCTAATTTGGTAGCAAAGAAACAAGTTAAAACACCAACAATAGAATGGCGAGGTAAAAGATCTGGATTTGGTTTTAAGAAAGGATGTTCATTCACTATGAATAAGAAACAAAATACGGGATCTACTAGTAGTTCAAGTCAAAGCAATGGGTTTGTGCTTGTTTGTGCTCAATGTAGAAGGAGACATAAAAGGGTCTGCCATCAGGTATTGGGTGCTTGCTTCCGGTGTGGCAAGATGGGCCACATGATAAAAGATTGTCCAATTGGGTCAGAAAATGCCAACTGTCTTGTAGCAAGTGCAGTAGGGTCTACTTCTGGATCAAGAACAACTATAAGAACTAATGTAGGGAGAGAACCTTTGAGACAAGATAGGATGTTCACACTTGTGCCTGGCGTACAGAATACTGAATCAGTGGTGTCAGGTATAATCTCTATCTGTGCTCAGAATGCCTATGTGTTGATAGATTCTGGTTCCACGCATTCATTTGTATCGTATGTTTTTTCTCAAAAATTAACTAGACCTTTAGAACCTATGAACTACTTACTATTTGTGTCTACACCATCTGGAGATTCTATGATATGTGCTTATGTTTATCCGGCTTGTGATATATTGATTAGTGATATGGCATTGTACGTTGATTTGCTGTCTTTGAGCATTGATCATTTTGATTATATATTGGGCATGGATTGGTTGACCAAGTATTATGCTACTATTGATTGTATGAATAAATTTGTTGTATTCCGACTTCCGGGGTGACCCGAATTTGTGTTTACTGGGAATAGGGTAGTTCCTCTACCGTATCTGATCTCTGTTATGAAAGCCAATAAATTGTTGCGAAAATGGTGTCGAGGTTACCTATGTTGTGTTTTGATTATGAATGTTGATAATGCTAATGTTGAGAACATCCCCGTAGTTAATGAGTTCCCTAATGTGTTTCCCAATGAACTACCCGGAGACGTAATTGATAGAGAAATTGAATTTTATATTGATGTCGTACCCGGAACACAACTAATTTCAAAAACCCCATATCGAATGTCAACCTCTGAATAGAAAGAATTAAAAACTCAATTACAAGACTTGCTAGATAAGAAATTTATTCATCCGAATACTTCACCTTAGGGTGCTCCAGTTTTGTTTGTTAAGAAGAATGATGGGTCTTTGAGGTTATGCATAGACTACTGTGAATTGAACAAAGCAACTGTGAAGAACAAATACCCACTACCTCGAATAGATGATTTGTTTGACCAACTTCAGGGAGCACAAGTGTTCTCTAGGATAAACCTTAGATCCGGGTATCACCAGCTAAAGGTCAAGGCAGAAGACATAGAGAAAATTGCATTCAGAACCAGATACGGCACTATGAATTTTTGGTAATGCTGTTTGGGGTAACTAATGCACCTGCAGCTTTTATGGACCCGATGAATAGGGTTTTCAAACAATTTCTTGATGAATTTATAGTTGTGTTTATTGATGATAAGGATGTTTTGAGCTTTGCTTGACGGAGGACAGAGAGTTAGAGAAGACGCCGACAATGATGAACTCCGATGATGGAGGCGGAGTTTGTTGGAAAGAGAAGAGTAGAGAGAGAGAGGAAGAGAGGGAAAGACAATTTGATTTGAGAGATCAAATTTCTCTGTGATATATGGGTACGGGGGTTGAGGGACTTTAGACATTACAAAATAATATTGTGAATCTCTTCCATTATTAAAAATGGAAGAGGGACCTTAGACTAATTTTCTCTATTTTCAATGGGACTTGATGGAAATTAAATTCAATTATTGAGACTTATTGGTAGTTTGCCCTATAATTTTTTAGAATGACCTTTATAAAAAAAATTACATCTTGAATTTAAATAATAATTTTTTGATTTGTTTTCAATTTAAACAATTCACATATTTCCATCAAGTAAAATTAATGAAAAATGGTATTTTGGCCATTAAACTCAATATAAGTCTATATAAAATGTTTAAAATACTATTTTTTGTTGAGTTTAATAATTAAAATATCATTTTTTAAATCAATTTTATTTAATGAAAATAGATAAATAGTTTAGATTGAAAATAAATAAAAAAATTTAAATTTAAATTAATAAAATTAAAAATTCATATTTATTTTATTATTAGAGTCAAACCTAGGTTTATTTCTTACTTTTATTAACTTCGCATCTTAAAAAAATAATAATAAAATCACAAATTAACTCATTCAACCGCATATACCATTAGTCTAATTTTATAACTTGATTTCTAATCATAACGAACATCTAAGTTACAACCATTATTTATGTTTCAACCTTGTAAAAATGAAAATATTAAATTTAAATTGTTCAAATTAAAATTAAATTCAACTGCGACAAACTTGATCTTGCCCACTTGGACTTCCCAAAGTCCGGTTGTCGATAGAAATAAAACCGATCAAATTGTCGGAACAATTTTGAAGATATGAGATAACAATCGCAGAAAAGAGTGGAGTTTTGGAGGGCCTCTGCGAACAATAAGGTTGTAGTTGAAATGAAAGCCACGACGGAGTGAGAGATCAATCCTACTTTTTGATTTTCAGTTTTACCATTGCGGGCCCCA
Organism: Camellia sinensis; assembly: GCF_055761805.1. Taxonomy (NCBI): domain Eukaryota; kingdom Viridiplantae; phylum Streptophyta; class Magnoliopsida; order Ericales; family Theaceae; genus Camellia; species Camellia sinensis. The sequence goes on from NC_138966.1 coordinate 131,452,261, forward strand.
TCGACTTTGGTCCCATTTGGGAATAGATTATTTTAATTGTTTTTGTTTTTATTTTTTTAATTATTTTAACTTGACTAAAATTGTATGTGTGACAATAGTTGTTGTTGTTGTTGTTTTTTTTTTTTTTTTGTAGCTGATTTGATAGTAGTAAGAGAAAAAGTAAAATGATTACAATTTAGATGTGATATTTTATTTTATTGACTATTTAATATATTTTATTTTTATTAACTATTTTAGCCTAAACCAAACTTCCCAAATAAGGCCTTTGTATTTTTTTTTTCTCCTCATTATTGTTTGTGGTAAAAGAAAGAGTTGGGATATATTAAGGTTGAAAATCTCAATTTTTTGATTCATTATCGGATTAACTTGAACTTATTTTGGTGATCTAAACTTTTTATTTTATACAACCAACTAAAAAAATTATTCATGTAAAAAATTAAGTAAATCAACATCGATTGTCATAATATTAAATCATTTTTATTTATATAGTCTATATGTTTTTTTAAGAATAAACTATCCATTTATTATAATATATGCTATTTGATCATGTGATTATTTATGTTTGATTAATTCAATTTTTTGCATGCATATTCTTTTCCAACTTGTCATATTAGATAAACATTAGATCATTGACGTTGATACAAATTAGTTTCACAATACACCAACTTCACCTATGAAGTTGAGATATTCAACTTTACTAAACCCATACTACCAAAAAAAAAAAAAATGGTGTTTTCGGTGGCTTCATATGAGGAATTAGTTTGAAAATAAGAAGGATAATTTTGATAATTTAATTCGAAATTTGATATCACATTTCATCTTATTTACTACTAGTATGCTAGCTACAACAAGTATTGTTTTAAAAATTGGATGTTATGTGACGGTGGGTTCGTAACGACTTTTGACGCATTCAAGTCATCTACAACCCAATCTTGTGGTGAGATCAGATTTGGTGAGGCTGTCGGCTTGTTTCCGTTATGTATCAAAAAGTATCCTTTATGGTGAATTGCTACATCCATCTATATTCCGTTAATGATTTTTAAAATTTCACGACCATGATACTCGATTTTGATACATATTGACTGATACTTCCGAAATTGATATTTCACGATTGATTACATATTCTGATATTGCGATTTAGAACCATGATTACAAAAAGAAAACTATTGAATGGTCCAAAAATATCATATGACATAGTTTATGTGCTACTCTCGACAAATAAGAAACTAGAATCCATACTAAGTCAGTAATTCATTATCTCTCAACTACTTAACAAAAATAGTTGTTATATCTTACTTGTAAAATTTTCAATTAGGTGATTGGTTTGAAGACCATATAAGTAATGACACATGGTGAGTGGTGTTCCAAGACTATTGAATAATTATCCAACTTAAGTGTATAAAAGGATATACAAAGATTGGTATAATTGTAATATTCCAATATCTTGGGGCTATCTATGGTGTGTACGTTTATTAGGGGAGGTCATTGTAATTTTCCATTTTATTTTTTAAGGGCTGCTATTAGCATCTACCTAATTTCTTAGGACTCTCCATTTCTTTGAACCCCCATCTTAAATCCTAAATTTTAATAAGATTTCTTTAAACACTCTAATTAATACCAATTTTACCTATATTCATAATATTATCACACCCAAGTGCACACTCACCTAATTTTGCACACCCTCTCTTCTTCTTCTCTTAGTAAACGATGAATGCTTGAGAGACGATTGAAAATAACAAACGATTGAGAGACGAGTTGATTTTCCCTCTCTTCTCCTTCTCTCATAAACGATGGCCTCTTTCTCCTTGTCACCGTGAATGACGATATCTTAGTTGGACATCTCTTCGACGGTCTCTTTCTTCTTCTCTCAAGCAACCTCCAACTCCCCATTATATATTATTTTTTTTGTTTATTTCGGGGTAAAACCCTCGATAGAAGGGGTTTTAGAAGGAAAAAACCTCAGAAAAAATAAAAATAAGGGGAAAATCCTACAAAATGAAACCGTTCAGCATTACAGTGTTGAACAAAATGTTTATGTTCAACACTGTGTTATTAAACTAAATGTTTCTGTTCAGCACTACATTACTGAACAGAACCTTAATAGTCGGCAAACCACTACCGAACCAAAAATTACCCAAAATCGTAAATTCAAGATAGATAAATTTACCAATACAACACCAACCTCATCAAAGTTGTTGCCATCCTCCTTCATTGCTCTATAAGTATCAATGAATGGTGAAAACGACCACAAATGTAGAAACTTGAAATATGTAATAAGATTGTTTACAACGTTAACTGATTTGGAACACCGAACACATTTGACCACTGAACAAATCCTTAACTGATTAGGTGATTTCAAATATTTTTCATTGGAGATGAATACGTGGGTTTAGGATGGTGATGAAGAAGAATATGATTAGGGTTTAGATTGGTAAGGAATATGTATAAATGGGGATGGACGTGGGTGTATAATATTGTAGAATGTCATTCTAATTGCTTTCATTTGGTGGGTGGGTGTTCTATTAAAAGTTGTCCTCTAATGTAATTTTACTTTAGGGTATAATTGTTATTAGGTTTTTATTCTAGGCAATCCAATTTGATAAAACTCCTTTCAGTTTGACAAATGTATTCGATCTTTTATTTTAGTGAGGTTATGAGTATTTAGATGCGAATCCAACCTGAATTGTGCCTATACAGAGAAGTTTATGAACTTAATCTTATAATGTTTGCCACTTCGCTGACTATGTTGGGGATCGAGCTGCCTGGTCAGCTCGCGAGGGTCCAGGGGGCAGCGCCCCTTGGCGGGTCTGGGGCAGCGCCCAGGCGGGGTTGAGGGGCAGCGCCCCTGAAGCCAAAAGCAAAATTGCAGTTGAAGTTGTTTGGTCACTCGAGCGAAGGAGTGTGCGCTTGAGCGAAGAATCTTTGGTCCCAGAAGTTTTCACTGACTGTAAAAATACTAAGAAGTTGCATTTCTTGCTCGAGCGAGACTTTGGTGGCTAGAGTGAAGACACTTGAAAAAAACGCGTTTTAGTCTCCTCGCTCGAGCGAGAATTCCTTCGCTCGAGCGAGCATCGTGGCCTTGTTTTCTATAAATATGTGTTTCAGCTCGAGTTTAGGGTTATGGCTGCCAAATCTTTTTCTTGGATATTAGGGTTTTCCTTTGGAGGTTCTTTGTTAGTTTCTTTGATGTTTGTTTGAGTTTAACTCATGGTTTAAGAAGAATACATTAAAGGATTGTTTGTTTCGTTCAATCCAAAAGAGAGTTATTTTTCGGTAGATTTCATGGAACTTGAGCCTGAACTTTGGTGGATTCCGGAGTGGTTCATCATTGTGGATTCGACGTCGGCGTTGTGTGATTCAATGTTGGGAAAGACAATTCCGAGGTGAAGACGGGGCTAGAAGAGGCACATAGGGGTTAGTTCGATTTGGGCGTGGATTCGCTAGATAATTGAGAGTACACTTGTGCAATTCCTTTATGTCTTCTTAGTGGATTGTTTTGTGGCTTTGCCCCGTGGTTTTTTTTTTATCACAATTGTAGGTGCTCCAATTGTCGTTTTTTCATGTAAAAATCGTTGTGTCGATTTGTCTTGATTGTTCGATTGGGATTGTTATTTACTGCTTAAAATTGGTACATAATGACAAATCAATATCTAGGGGATTTCTAGATTTTTCAATTGGCATTAGAGCAGGTCGCTCTATTTTTAAAAACTATTAGAGCGAGATCTTGTTTGATTTGTGATAATGGATTCAATTTGTGAGGGAAATTCTATGGTTCGACCACCCCTACTTGACAGATCCAATTATTCTTTTTGGAAAGCGGATAAGATCGTTTTTAAAATCTACTGATGAAGAAGTTTGGCAATCTGTCATGTGTGGGTGGACCAAACCAACGATTATCATTGATGGAGTAACCTTCCCCAAACCAATTGATAAGTGGGACACAACTGATTGCCAAATTAGTAGCTGGAATAGTAAAGCTATCAATTCTCTCTTTTGTACTGTCACACTTGAAGAGTTTAGTCGTATTTGCAATTGTAAAGTCACAAAAGAGGCTTGGGATATCTTACAAACTAATCATGAGGGCACTCCCTCGGTTAAATGCTCAAAACTTCAAAGGCTCACGTCTAGTTTCGAAAACCTTTCAATGAAAAATAGTGAGACCTTTGATGAATTTTATGCAAAGTTGAGTGACATTGTAAATTACAGCTTCAATTTAGGTGAAAAAAATACTTGAATCCAAGGTTGTAGGAAAAATTTTGAGGTCTTTGCCCGATTGGTTCCAACCAAAAGTTACGGCTATTAAGGAGGCTTAAGATGTTAACAATCTCAAGCTGGATCATTTGGTTGGAAATCTCCAAACTTATGAGGCACATAGAAATTTCAAAAAGAAACAAAAAGACGATATTGCTTTGAGTAGTGCTCATACAGTTGGAAAGGATTTTGATGAGGATTGTGAGATTGACTCCAAGATTATGGATGCTTTCGTAAAATAATTTAAAAAGTCTTTTATGAAAAAAGAATCCTAATCTTTGGAGGCAACTTATAAATCCAAAGGCAAAGATAAATTCAAAATTAATTCTACAACCCAGAAAAAGAAAGGAAACATACAAGGGAACTCTGAAATAGTGAAATGTTATAAATGCCAAGGATTTGGCCATTTTGCTCAAGAATGCCCTACTCGTTTGAGGAAAAAGAAAACCCTCGCTATCACTTGGGATGATGAATCAAAAACTGATAAAGATGAAAGTGACAGCGAAGATCAAGGTGAAAAGGGACATGAACAATTTCTTGCTTTCATGGCGGCTTCCGAAACTGAAGGACGAATAGAGTATTCGAAGAGGTCAGTTGAGAATGCCACTGATAATGAATCCTTGGGAAGTGATGATGAAGAGCTTCAGCAATCTTATAAAAAGTTGTATAAGGAATCTCTTAACTTACCCAAGTTGAATGACAAACTCACTACGAAACTCAAAACATGTGAAATTGAGAATGTCAAACTAAAGGAAGAGATTTCTGAGGCTAGGAATGATGCCCTTAAGATATCTAATGATCGACAAGTCCTTTGTGCAAAACTCTTGACTTGTGAGATAGAGAAGAATGAGCTACAGCAAATCTATGCAACATATGAAGAAAAGATTGAAACTCTTGAGATGTCTCAAGGTGCCTTAGAAGAGCTAATCATCAAGAAAGAGGAAGAGCTCAAGTGTGCTATGGAAACCATTGGTCTTTGGAACAAAGGATCAAAGACTTTGGACAATATCATTGGGTCTCAACAAATTTGTTCTGACAAGAATGGCATTGGCTTTGGTGGTAAGAAAGCGCAAAAACAGAGTGCATCCACATCTCATGATACAAGAACTCAAGGGTAGGAGGGGGCACAAGATTCAACGAAAGGAAAGACTTCTCAATCTTCTTAGAGTTGGTAAGGTTAAAGAAAAGAAGGTACACCCTGTTTTTATTTGTCATCATTGTGGTATGTATGGTCATATTTGCTCTTATTGGTATGAGTTGCATGGGAGAGTGTCTTATAGAGATGGAAGTAATTCCAACATCTCGTGAGGTAGGAGACACTTCATTGGTCGTAATAAGGTTAAAGGTCATAATAGACCTTGCTATTTTGATTTGCTTGAGACCAAACATGGAGCGAGTTTGCATTTTCCTAGACCTAGGAATAGGAAGCTGGAAACCACGTCAAGACAGGTTCCCATTGAAAGGGAAGGGAACCACAACGTCAAGACACCACCCAAGAACCGCAATTCTCATAACTTTGTTCATACTAAAGCGGTTTGGGTGAGAAAAGTTGACTTGTGTTAATTTGTTTATTCATTTTAGGTTTTGGGTTTCTATGTGTTATTTATTTTATTTTTTTTGAGTCATTTAATGAGTGCCTGTTCGTTTTCTGTCTTGCTTTGTTTTAAAAAAAAATCCAAAAAGATTTTCTTAGTATGATTTTGCAAGCTTGAAATTTTTGAGAAGTCCTTGGTGCATATTGGAATTGATGAGAATGTCCATTATATGTTAATATATGTGTGCTTTCTGTGGTCATTACTCATTTTGGAGTGTGTGTATTTTGATTAGTATGTCTTATTCTGTACACACTCTTGGATTAGCAAATATCGGAGTCTTCCGCCTTAGTGATCTTTTTCTCTATGAACTTTTGGCATTGTATCTTTCGATTTTCTAGAGGACTTGACCTATACTGGCATATCATGAGTGATGTTGAGTCTCTTAACCACCTTTCATCTTTTTGCATCTCCATAGCTTTCCCCTCAGTTATTTGTAATTAAGGCATGAGGAAAAGATTACCTTAGAGTCACCAACCAAGCTATCCTTATTGTATCCATTCTTCTTTGGTTCAGTTTCCATACTCTTGAGCATGTCAGCCGCCAATGAGTGTGCGAAAGAAAGAAAAAAATGTGCACAAGAAAGAAAAGAAAAAATTGTGCAAAAGAAATAAAGAAAAGGAAAAAAAATGTGCTAAAGAAAGAAAGAAGAAAAAGATTCATTGATTGAAGGGGAGCCTCCGCTTTTACTCACCAAATACCCCTTGATTCCTAGTGCTTTGACTTTCCTTAGTTGTGCTTAGATTCTCTTGCCTTAGGTCCAGCTATCAGATCACTACTAGGATTTGAATCTTGTGTTTGTTGAACTCCAAGAGTCACACACACACACTTTTATCATGGGATCCATGCTTTTCACATAATGCATCATTTTCTTTTATGAGGAATCTTCTAAAGGTTGTGCACATTGTGTTTTCATGTAATTGTGTTTCTTGGATAATCTTGTGTGTTTTAAGGTACAAATCAGAAATTCCTTACTTGCTTCACCATATTTTGTTTTTGTCTTTTTCTTCTTGTTCACTGTTTTCAGTGTTTATGGTTGCTTTTAGTGAGGTTCATCTTGGATTGGTTTGGTAAGGGAGTTTGGCATTAGTTGGTTTGTGTGTTGCTATTCATTACTTGTTTATTGCTTACTCCTCGCAAGTTATTAATTTTTCCATCATCTTGTCCCTACTTGTGTGGTTTTTGATCTTGCTTTCGTTTTTTTAGCTTCCTTTGTCAATTCGTGACAAAAAGGGGGAGAAATCTTCTCAGGTGCATGTGTTTTAGAATTTCATTGTGTCGGGTGCATGTGTCTTAGTTTTCATGTTTTCATTTCATGTATTCATGCCATGTGTCGGGTGCATGTATCTTAGTTTTCATGTTTTCATGCTACATGTTCTTAAAATCTCCAATTTATATCTATTCATATTTTCATCTCATGCTTCAAGATAATCTTGTCAAATGTCTATTGCATTTTCATATACTCTTGTGGCACTAATAGTTGTTTTGGAGATTATGGCACTAATAGTTTTGTAGATCATGACCTTGTGAAAGAAGTTTGCTTTTGTTGGCTGTAATGGGTTGGGGTGATTAGGATTTTATTTGTTAGGTATGTTTTGTCACGGCATTACCAAAGGGGTTGATTGTTAGGTTTTTATTCTTGGCAATCTAGTTTGACAAATGTGTTCGATCTTTTATTTTAGTGAGGTTATGAGTATTTAGATGCGAATCCAACCCGAATTGTGCCTCTGCAGAAAAGTTTATGAACTTAATTCTATAATGTTTGCTACTTCACTGACTATGTTTGCAGTCGAAGTTGTTTGGTCGCTCGAGCGAAGAATCTTTGGTCCCATAAGTTTTTACTGACTGTAAAAATACTGAGAAGCTGCATTTCTTGCTTGAGCGAGACTTTGGTGGCTCAAGCGAAGACACTTGAAAAACACGTATTTTAGTCTCCTTGCTTGAGCGAGCATCGCGGCCCTATTTTCTATAAATATGTGTTTCAATTCAAGTTTAGGGATATGGCTGCCAGATCTTTTTCGTGGATATTAGGGTTTTCCTTTGGAGGTTCTTTGTTAGTTTCTTGATGTTTGTTTGAGTTTAACTCATGGTTTAAGAAGAATACATCAAAGAATTATTTGTTTCGTTCAATACAAAAGAGAGAGTTGTTCTTCGGTAGGTTCCGTGGAACTTGAGCTTGAAGCTTTGGAGGATTCTGGAGTGGTTCATCATCATGGATTCGACATCGGCGTTGTGTGATTCAACGTTGGGCAAGACAATTTCGAGATGAAGACGGGACTGGAAGAGGCACATAGGGGTCAGTTCGATTTGGGCGTGAATTCGCTAGGTAATTGAGAGCACACTTGTGTAATTCCTTTATGTCTTTTTAGTGGATTGTTTTGCGGCTTTGGCCCGTGGTTTTTTTATCACAATTGGAGACGCTCCAATTGTCTTTTTTCCACGTTAAAATCGTTATGTCGATTTGTCTTGATTGTTTTATTGGGATTGTTATTTACTGCTTAAAATTGATACGTAATTACAAATCAATATCTAGGGGATTTCTAGATTTTTCAATTGTAATTATAAAAAAAAGAAGTGAGAATTGGAGGGTTCAAAGAAATTAAGTAGCTGCTAATATATAGCGATCCCGGGTTTACCCTTGTTGTACAGTGATCCGGACATGTGTCCGTGGATGTTGGTAGTTGTTTATTATCTTATTTGCATCCTTTTTACTTTGTATATTGAGTTATAGGATGTGTTGGGCAGGTTTGTTACAGGTTGGTTGTGTTTGGGAGCCTAGTGCTGCTGCCCAGATTTTTGGACCTTCGCTCGAGCGAGGAGTTGGTCGCTCGAGCGAGAGTTGAGTTCGTGTCTGGTGGGTCGAGCCAGAGTGGCTTCGCTCGAACGAGCGATTGCGCCTGGTTCTGGACCTGAGAGTTGCATTTCTTGGCTCGAGCGAGCTTTCTGTCGCTCGAGCGGTCTGGTTTGTTCTTCGCTCGAGCGAGAAGTCTGTCGCTCGAGCGTGCTTCTGGTTGCAGACCTGAGGGTTTGAGTTGTTGGCTCGAGCGAGCATTCTTTCGCTCGAGCGCACTTCTGAGTTGTTGGCTCGAGCGAGAACTTCTTGGCTCGAGCGAGAGTTTTCTGTGTCTGGTCGCTCGAGCGACAAAGTCTTCGCTCGAGCGAGCGTGTTTTATATCAGCGGACAGTAGCGTTTTTGAACATCAGTTTTTCACTTTCTTTTTCTTTCCAACCCTAGATCCGAGACTCTCTCTCTCTAAACTTACATTCTCTCTAAGATTTGATCTCCCTAGAGTGTGAATCTAGCCTAGGGCCTTTGTTAAAAAGATAGAGGGCGTTGAGAGCTTCGATTTAATATGAAAAAGTTTGGATTTGGAGCACGTTGATCTTCGAGTCTTCATCTCCTTTTTGGCTCAAACTTCGAGGTAGGGATATCCTACTCCTCTCTATGGGTTTTGTCTTTAAATTTTAGTATTTTGAGATGTTGGGGTTGGTTTGGTAATTTTGTGAAAGTTTGGGGCTTTTGTGTAATTTTACAAAAGTTGGGGTTTTATTCATAATAAACCTAGATGCATGTTTGGCATAGAGAAATGGAATAAATGTTGAATCATTGATGAAAGTGGAACCTAAGGGTTGTAATGTTAATTATGGGAATTGACCTAATTACATTGTTTGATTAATTGGGATAATTAATTGTGAGAAATGAAGAAATGAAATGTTGATTGAATATCCATTTGTGCACTTATTTTCTGTATAGAAATAACTGCTTTGGGCTATCGGTGGAGGATAGTCGTGATTGTTGTAGACAATGCATGATGATTAGGCAAACGGAAACTAATCAATGGAATGTGTCATGGAATTTGACGGTTGATAGAATACATTAACTGTATGTATTGAGTGATTGTATATAGAACCAATGTGTTTGTATACGTTATGTGTAGAGGAGGAGATGGGGGATGTACTCCGCGGTTTAGGGGAAGATAGGGGATGTACCTCTAAACCGGATAGTGTTGGGAGAAGATAGGGGATGAACTCCGTAGATACAGCTCATATGCTTGTCTAAGAGAAGTGAAGATAGAGCTCATATGCTTATCTTTGTGAAATGTGGATACAGCTTATATGCTTATCTGTGAGTGTGGGATATTGTTGTTATACATATCTGTTGGGAATGTGGATATAGCTTATATGCTTATCTGTGAATATGGGATATAGTTTTTATACATATCTGTTGAAATGATGATAGAGCTAACATGTTTATCTGTTGAAAAGGGAAAATGAAAGGTAACTTGGACTCATAAGTCGTATGACATAAATATGTGATTTATGTGAATGTATCAGTGTTGGCCATCTATCAATTGCTAATCTTTTAGTCATTGTTCATGGTTGGTTTAGTGTATTTCTACTGGGCTGTGGCTCACCCTATATGGGAATATCATTTTCAGGTACAGGTAGCATGCCACCTCCAAGGACATAGCTTGGCAGGCTAGAGGCGGACATACTTTTGTCGTTTTATTTTTGATGTATTACATGTAAATTCAAGCCAAGGGCTTAATATGGAAACGAGTTAGTACTCTTTTGTTGTAACCAAGTGTTAACTTGGAAAGCTGTAAGCCCTTAGGGCATTTGCTTTTGTTGTTAACATGTAATACTTTTGTAATGAAACTCTGATGAATAGAAGAATGTGGTTATTTCATATGTCAATGAATGTCTTATTTGATGGGTTTAATGTTATTATTTTGAGGGCGTTACATAATAGCAGCACTCTATTTTTTTCCTCTCCCAATCCAACCCCCAAAAGTCTCTTTTGCAATTTTTCAGAACTTCCTCGATGGAAATTCCGAGTAAATTAATTAATCAAACTCATGTCTTTCTTAGTATTTGAATTTGGGATTAATTTGAACCTTGTCATCCCATACTACAAAAAATGGGATCCATTGTCTGCATTGCTGTTGATATCCCCACTCTCGCCCTCTACCCTTTACCACTACAGCCGCCACCGCCGCCAGTAGCAGTTCCCCCCCCCCCCCCCCCCCCGCGGCTCTCTCTCTAGGGTTTGAGCTAGTAGAGAAGAAAGGTGTTACAAAGCTCAAAAGAATCTACAAGATAAAATGTAGTATTCCCCTTTGTGCTCACTCTGTCTGTGTGATAGTGTCTACAACCACCTTCCCACCCACTTAAAAACACTATCTTTATCCGCCTATACTATAGACAAATTTGGATGTACTATTTCTAATTGGACTATATGAATTGAAATTAAAAATAATAATAATAATTCTGAGACAACTGATTATGGTAGAGTTATAGTGCATGGAATATATACTTTTGTTGTGTTCTTTACAAAAATATATTGTTAATTTATTGTCTTGTATTAAGGATGGAGAAAGCTGAAGTGAATTCAGTTGATCTGCCTGACTTTGTAATTGGGCCTCGAGCATGGTCATTGCTATACTCACTGAATTTTGAATAGTAATGTACTTTAAAACTCAGAACAACTTCATTTTTCAATATGAATTGAATGAAACTATAACATACGAACTATGAACCTCAAACATTCCACATTGAGGAGGATTTTCTTTGATGTCTTGCAGGTTTTTGGGAATTACAGTCAGAAGATAGTGGAGTTCCTACAGAGTTCAGTGGGAATTATTCACAGAAACCATACTGAGAGAGTATTGCTACTGTTATCAAAGAGACTGTGAATGAACAGTTAAAAGGACAGTTCCAATTCTGATGTGCAGCCAATGCCTAATAGAAGTCTCACTTTTTGTGTTGAAGGTGTAACGCCCTAAAAAAAAACATAAACCAATCATTCATGATATCCATAGACATTGGAGAATAAAACATATTTTCATTCATCAGAGTGTTCATTACAAAAAGTATTACATGTTGACAACAAAAATAAATGCCCTACGAGCTTAAACCTTTCCAAGTCAACACTTGGTTTCAACAAAAGAGGGTCAGAAAACCTTTACAATTTAAAGCCATTGGCTTAGAAATAAAAACATATAACATAAAATAAAACAACCAAAACAGAGGCATCAGCCCCACAACCTCCCAAGCTAATTCCTTGGAGGCAATATGTCACCTGTACCTGAAAATGGTGTCCCATATAGGGTGAGCCAAAGCCCAGTAGAGATATGCTAAACATAATATGAGAATTAACTAAAACATTGGCATTTGATAAATGCTTTACAATTCAAAACTATCTCATAACCTTCGCGTGATCAACCAACATTGGTTCCCGTATATCCATTCACATCCTTTTATTACTCAAGTCAATTTATTGTCATAGTTCAATAGTATCTAAACATTCAAAAATGAGACTACAACTCATATATCAACACTTCAATAACAAACATCAATCATCACTTCCATAACTTTGCCATTTTACGGAACTACATCCGAGGGAACCGGCACCCATAAATGAATAAAGTTTCGGGACTTTCACCCAGGACACTCTGGCCAACTTAGTTATCAATAGAGTTCATCCCCTATCTCCTCCCACACAATGGAGTACGTCCCCTATCTCCTCACACACAATATACAGATACAATGTATTTAATAAGTTATTATATGCAATGACCCAACAATTCACATATTCAATGTGTTAATTTCACTATCACATCCAATGACATAATTCGATTGATTAGTTTCAATTTTCCCTAATCAACATATAGTGTCTACAACAATCAAGACTATCCTCCACCGATAGCCCAAAGTAGTTATTTCTAAACAGATAATAAATTTACCAAACAGATTGTAACAGCGCCCGCGTGGGCCTCGTGCTACAGTTCGGACTCGATTTGTGTCACGGTTCTAAATCTGAACCAAAGAGTCCAAATCCGGCAAATCGTTTTGAGAAAACAGATTTTTGAAAAAGTAGTGCCAAACATGGACTGCTTTGCCAGATACAGAGTCGCCACCTAAATATTTTTAAAATGGGGAAATTTAGGAAACCCTGACTCGGTGCCGAAGGCCACATGTCCGTCATCACCGGAGTTGTCTCGGCTCGGGAGCTTGGGTACGATCGGGGAAGGTCAGCTATGAGCACCCCCTTTCGCCCGGTCCGAAGACCGGCCTCTACTAACCGTGATATCCGTTTTTGAAAACTTTATGTGTTCTTATTCCATTTATTAGCCTAGAATTACTATGTTATGCGCACAGCAAACAAGTATAGACTAGATTGCCTAATTTGGAAATAAACATTGCATATCCGTTTGGTTTGAAAATGCTTTGGAATTTGCTACTCGCAAGTAGGCTAAAATACGGATTTCAACGAGTTTTTCCAACTCAAACAACCCAACCTTCACCCACAGGCATTCAAAGCAGTTTAACACATAAGCATCTAGCCACATGTTAAGCATGCTGTTATGGTAACATTCACACTCATGTGATATGCTAAAGCAGAAATACTTACATAGTACTCCGTGCCAAAACAAAGAACTTGTTAGCAAACATGCATGATCCAAGTCCATGTGAAGTGCCTAATGCATCACATACAAAATGTTGCTAGAATAGGCTCGGCTATCCTAAACATGTCATGTGAAAATGCACAATTATCACGTATTCAGTTTGAAAATTGAAGTATTGATGCAATTAGCGTGATGTACCGAGCCTAATGCATGTAATACAAATGCATGGATGCACACATGCATAGCATAAGGTATGCTAAATTAGACGTGCCCTATTACTAACCATCAAAGCAGGTAAGTAAAAGGGAAGAAAGAAGTGGGGATTGGAAGACATTCACACACCCACACACACTTATTACAGATTTGCCCTCGCTCGGAGGGACCAAATAAATATTACAAATTAATTAACTACACAAGCTAATTAATATTACAAATTAACTAATTAACAAATTAACTAATTAATTAAAGCATAAAAACGCCTCGGGAAGCGTGCCACCATGCGCAAGCTGCCTCTGTTTTCCTTCCTTTCCTCCTCTGGAGGCTGTCAAAGCCTCAGGACTACATCCTTGGACAGAGGGGATCATCACCGGCTGAATGAAACTTCCACCGGCAGTGTAGTATGGCCATCGGCACAAAATAGGGCCTGTCGGCAGAGAAAATTGTGCCGGTCGGCACATTACACTGCCGGTCGGCAGAGTATTCCTGCAGAACCTGCAACTCACAGCAACAGAGGGCAAAACAAGGCATGACAGCACAATTCAAGGCATGTATGCACCAAACATGTCTCTTATCATTGTAATGACTCAAAGGGACATGTGCCTCGGTTCTCGGGCCACCAATCACGCATTTCCATGCATGATGGCCCAAGGAACCAAGTATGCAACTTTGGTTTCAAATGCAATGCACACCAATCAAACAAATTAGGCCCAATTCCTATCACCAATTCAAGGAACAAGGCATGCATGCAAAATGCAATGCAACCTAGGCATACAAACTAGGAATGCAACATGACATGGCAAGGCACTTATGCAATCATGCAAGCATACATAGAGCAATGCAAATGGATGGCAAGATGGACTTATACATGAATTAGGCAGCTCTAAAATAGACCTAAAACAGTAGCCAAAAGTGCTAAAGAGTGAGAGCTAAATGGCATGCACACACACATGCTCATAAGGACCAACACTTAAGCATGAATCAAACAACATTCAAGCACACTTGAAAGGAGGAAACATGGACAAATTAGCATGCGACATGAGCCTTAAAATCATGTTATGAAATGATGCCAAATCAAATTATAAATCAAGTCAAGCATGCAACAAAAAGTCCAAGTGTTCAAGGCAAGTCGATAAGGCATTGAACTACACTTATCATGACCAAACATGGCATGCATTAAACAACTAAAAACAGATTTTTAGCATGTTAAAACAAGGCCAAAGGACTCCTTAGATGGCATCTAAGTGGCCCAAATTCAAAGGCATGCAAAGGCACCAAAACATGGAACATTGCAAAACATGCTTTCAAAGCATTAAAGAGGCATGCGAGGCAATCAAACGAGCATGGAAATGAGACTGAAATAGCATGTAGGATGATTCCAAATCACCAAAACAATGCAAAGATGGCATGCTACACATGCACATACTCAAGGCCAACAAGCCCAAATGCAAAGGAGCCATATAATGCATGCAAAGATCAACCCAAACGATTATGGACAGAGCTAAAACATGGCAAAATAAGCACATAAACTTCACAAATGCAAGCCTAAAACATGCTCCAACAAAGGCTAACAACCTAGAACATGTTAAGGCGCAAATAAGGCATTACATGGCAACTATGCTAAACATGCATAAGGTTCCAAAACCAACTTGAAATCATGTTATATCATGGATATATAAGCATGAAAAACAAACCAAACATGCTCAACACACACTCAAGCATAGGCTTCTTTAAGAGGCCAAAATGTGCCCTTTTCAAGGACAACAAGGAGAGGGGGTGGCCCTCTCCTTCTTGGGACTTCAAAGCATCATCTTCACCACTGAAATCCCTCAAGATTTCAGTGGTGAAGAGACCTCAACACCAAAATCCCGGAGCTAACACAAAATGGCTCAAAATGAGGCCTTTTGAGGCCTAAGGGTGGTCAACAACCCTCAAACAACAAAACACTCTTAATAAACAATAAAGAGGGCTTAAAAATAGAACTTTTTTATGTTATACAATAATCACAAAAACAGCTCTAAGATAGATGAAAAATCAATGCAAAAAAGGGGGAAAATGGACTAGTTTCTCACCCTTGTAGCCTTCTTCAACAAAGATGCTCCAATGGCCTCCTTGAGCTTCAATCCAAGACCAAAACTTCAAAACACACTCTTTAGAACCTCAGCTCCTAGAGGAAGGTGAAACACTAGGTGTTTGTGTGCAATAGTAAGGCACAAAACACCTAGTGAACAAAATGGAAGAGAAAGAGAGATAGGTGAGTGTATCTAACCCTAACCCTAGAAAACCAGAGCTCTCCTCTGTCTTTTCTCTCTCAAAAATGTCTAAAGCTCTCTTTTTGCCTTAGAGAGAGTTCCTCTCTATATGCCTCTTGTAAAGCTTACAAGACAAGCTTTGCAAGAGGGAGATCCCTCCATACACGTGTATGGAGGGGAGCAAAATCAATACAGCTGTCCTAAAATATCTACAAAAGCAGATGAACAGCAATCGGCCGGCAAAAAATGCCATCTTGGCCAAACAAAGTGCCGACCGGCACAAAAAAGTGCTGACCGGCAACAAATAGTGCCGACCGGCAGACTATTTTGCCGGTGGCAGCAAAAACCAGCCGGTGGCATCTAGCCACTGCCGGTGATGGGTGGGGATGGTCTACAAGCCCCACCCTGCCTCTCAAAGGCAAGATGCAAGTGTTTGGTGCAAAACCAGACACTAAACGGTCGAGTTCGGGGATCCTGAGGCAAGGCGCGTGAGCCGAGACTTCCGGGAACTCCAAACGAACACAAACATGGAAGATCACCGTGTGTTCAAACAGTGACGTCCAAGTCTTGAGGACGGTCAAAAATGGGGTGTCTACACAGATAAATTATCAACTTTCCCATAGGTCAGTGATTAATCAATCCAACTACACCATTCAACTCATATTTTCCCAATTTCATAATTCTCAACTAAATTTCGTATTTCCACAATCTACCAAATTAATTATTTAGATTTCATTAGGGCATAAATTTCCCCAATTCTCAAACATTGCCCCCAAGGTCAAATTTCACCAATTAAATCCACAAATCCCCATTATCAAGACCTCATACGCACATGGGGCTTGAAATCTCAAACCCCCCCTTTTAAATATTACAAATTTCAAACCCTAACTTTCCAAAATTCTCATATTCCACCACTTATACAAAATGACTAACGTTTATGTTAAAACTCATAAGAAGGAGTAGATTATCTCTATCTCAAATTTAGGAGCTCAAAAGAGAAGAAGGAAGAAACTCAAAGTGCTCCAAAGCTCAACTTTTTCGGATCAAAACGTAGCCCACGCAAAGCCCTACCTTTTCTACAAAGGGACTAGGGTAGAGACACCCAAGAACAAAGTTTATTTGTAGAGAGAGAGTGTGACGAATTCAGGGTTTGGAGGAAGAAGGAGACGACAAAGTGTATAAAAATCCTGCTACTTCCATCTGATATACTCGAGGCTTGCTCAAGTGAAGAAGCGGTCGCTTGAGCAACTAAACATAAAAGGACCTCACTCGAGCGCAAGAAGCGTCGCTTGAGCAAACAATGCAAAGCTTCAGGTCTGCAACCCAGAAGCACGTTCGAGCGAAGGAACTCAAAACATAGGGCTCGCTCGCTCGAGCACAAGAAAGCTCGCTCAAGCGAAGAATACCAACCTTCAAGTCTAAAAGAGACGCAGATGCGTGCTCGAGCGCAAGACTGCTCGCTCGAGCGAAAAGACACACCAGACCAAGCTTGCTCGAGCGTAGAAACGCTCGCTTAAGCAGAAGCTGCGTCTGAAAAAGAAACCTGAAGACGCACAATCCTCGCTCGAGTGCAAGAACCTTCGCTCGAGCGAAGAAGCAAAAACCCAAGGCTCGCTCGAGCGCAAAAAGTCTCGCTCAAGCGAAGAAGCAAAATCCTGGGCAACAACCATTTTTTTTCCAACTCACACCCAACCTGTTCCAAATTTACCCAACACATCCTAAAACTCAAATACAAGGAATTTAAGGACGAAAACAAGATATAAACAGCAACAACCAACCATGGAACTCGAGTCCAGAATACAATACATGAAGGGGAAAATCAGGATCGCTATAGAAAGAAACATCAGCGTTGTCAAGACAACTTTCCTAAACCTATTAACAAGTGGCAGGATGTTGGACCCGATCACTTCAGTATCTTGGACGCTTTTTATGCTAAGCCACAAAGGTATGCATATATACCTTCCAAAACTATGTCTGTTTGTTACTAGAGTCAGACAGAGTTGTTTGGTGGAATTAAGCCCCTCAAGTCAGTGATCTTTTATTTCTTTATGTAATGTGTCTCTTCTAACATATGTATTTTTGAATTTTGATTCTTTGTAGCATATGACAAGGCATATTTGGCTCAATTGAGATCTCCAAAAACACCTATATCAAGATTTTGTTTTTACATATTTTCCTTTGTTTCCAATGCAATATAGAGCTTATATAACATGATAGCTAACTGTCATATATATATATATATATATGTCCTAGCGGGACACCTAGTGCTAGTGCTAGTGCTAGTAGTGCATGAGTCTATATTACATAGAGTTACAATGACTAAAAGGAAAATTATAATAATGTCAAACAAAGCTACAAAACAAAGAATTTTTGATACATGGACATGCAATTTCAACGAAAAGTCAAGAAACAACGAAACGATAGTTTTAATTTAATAGGAATAAATATTGGTAATCCCAAGCACACAATCTTAGCTGGAAACATAACATCCCACATGAACATATGTTTGATATAATACAATCTAACCAAAGGAGAAAAGTGACAGTTACTTAACAAGCAATAGATTAAAGATTGCTAAGCCAACAATAACGTAAAGCCACCACTTGTATTCTCTTGGCTGTTGAAGTAGCATATTGTTGAGGTAGCATTAATGGAGGACCTTGGAAGTAACCTTGATGAACAAAAGAATTGATTAGAATAAAAAAAGAAAAAGAAAATAAGAAAATGAAATTGAGATGCTTCAATAGAGAGAAAGATGTATTTTCGTAGAGTATTGTTATATATTCATGAATTTCTCATTAGATTTTCTTACCACTAGTCACGAATTTAGTAAGGTCCATATTAGTAAATATATGTAGAATTCATGTCTCTGTGTCTAGTGGTAAGAAATTCAAATAAAAAAAATTGTTTTGAGTATGGCATTTTCTATTTCAGTATGCATATGCATAGGTCAAGAGGGTATGCTACACACCTTTGGTTTTCATGGTGCAAATCCTCCTCCTAGTTTCTAGTCCTGGTTCAACCCTTCATTCATGCAAGTATTTTTGATCTTACACAATTCGCTAATAACACTCCCCATTTTCATTCGATCTCTTGGCGATTCCATTGAACATGCAACCCCAATTTGTAGAACGGAAACCATGCAGTCTATAATCCAACTTCTAGTCCTATGCTCCAATAGGATGTAGGGATCCACAATCTCCATCACTCGATCAGGCAAAGCATCCTTAACGAAGTTATGAAGATTTAGATGATCCTTAAACGTATCGTCAATTGGCCTCTTACCTGTAAACATCTCCAATAAAAGAATCCCAAAGCTGTATACATCCCCTAGTGTGGAAGCCATGTCCCCCATGCCATACTCTGCAAATTGTTTCCAATGTTAGTCTGAAAAATGAGTCTGGTTAGTTGACATAGCTGTAATCCCAATAGAAAATGTATTCTGAATTCTGTCCCTCTCAATAACAATATTTTTGTTTTTGTTGCAAGTGACTAAGTGAGATAATTGTTGAGATAACATAGTTTAAATGTATTTTTTATTGGAGCAAATAGAAATTAGTCTTGCATGAGAAGAAGTTCTGTCAGAATAAATTATACAAGTTTCCAAGCATTGAGCTTTGGTTGCAAACTAGTAAATTAAGTTTTTCTGCTAGTAGATACCATTAAAATTACAAAAAACCAAAAAAAAAAAAAAAATTAAATTTAAAAAAAAAAAGAAAAAAAAAAGAGGCACAGAGGATTATCTTAAGTTTTCCATAGCCAAATTGAAGCATGGCCACATTAAGCAATGTAAACTTCAATGGTAATATTTATACTAAGATTAACCATGACCACTCGCGTTCAAAAAAAAAAAAAAAACCATGACCACATTAAACAAAGTAAACTTAATAAACTTAGTACTTGGTTTGCTAATAGTGGGGAGGTGGATGCACACATTGGGAGCATTCATAAATGGAATGGAATGTGTATAAAAATAATGCTTAAAAATATCTAGGTGCCAAACTATTTTGTAGAAGCCATGGTTTGTATGATTTGTATGTTTATGTATGTTCTGTTGAAGCCACGGTTTGTATGTTGAAAAGTATTCATGTGTGTGTATATATATATTATTACTTTTACAATTGCAAGTTCAGTTTTTCTACTCCAAGGAAATTGAAAAGAGTTTGTACCTGGAGCAACATAGCCTATGGTTCCCCTTATTGCAACTGAATTGCTTTGACCTTGTGCCACATCACTTGAAAAGGTAGAAATAATTTTTGCCAACCCAAAATCTCCAATATGGGCCGTCATCTGATCATCCAAAAGAACATTACTTGGCTTTAGATCACCATGAATAATTGTCAACTCACAACCGCAATGAAGATACTCTAGTGCAGAAGCGACATCAGTGGCAATGTCCAGCCTTTGGGTTAGTTTAAGATTTCTTCTCGATTCTTCTAGCTGCCCATGGTCTCCCATTCCAACTTGATGCAACCATTTATCCAAGTTTCCATTGGCCATAAATTCATATACCAGAGCTTTGAATTCATTACCATGGAAATCCACACTGGAACAAACGCTCAAAATTTTCAATAGATTTCGATGCCTTATTTCTCTTAGTGCTTTGCATTCTGAGATGAAGCCCTTAGAAGCTCCTCTAGTTTGAAGATTAAGCACTTTTACTGCCACAACCACCTGAACGCGATCAAGAATCCCTTTGTAAACTGAAGCATAGCTCCCAACACCAACTAGATTAGCCTCTGAGAATCCATTGGTGGCTTTGAGAAGCTCTGCATAAGAAACCCTCAAAAATTGATGTTTGATTGATGGTGTGCTAGAGGTCTTCTTTTTTGAAGCATGACACCGTTGAAGAAATATAAAGAAGCTAACTAACAAAGATAAAAATATCACAACACTAACCACTAGCAGTATCATTTTCATCTTGTGTGATAGTTTATTCTTGCTTGATTTGGAGGATGGACAAGGAGGAAGGTCTAATTTTGCAATACCTCCACATAGATCATTATTTCCGGCAATTGAAATTGCACTTGGATTTTGAAACACTCCTTGTGTGGGAACTTGTCCGTGTAGCATATTAAAAGACAAATTCAACATATCTAGTTGAAGCTCACCTAGATAACTTGGGATCATCCCTGACAAATTGTTGCGTGAAAGATCCAACATTCTTAAACCCCTCAGCATGCTCAAACTTTGAGGTATCTCTCCTTCAAATGAATTGGCCTCCAACTGAAGCCATTCCAGACTCAAACAATTGCTCAGAGTGTTTGGTATGGGTCCTGATAATCTATTATAGGATACATCCATGTTTGCAAGTTTTGTCAAAGAGACTTCTGATGGAAGAGAACCGGTTAGTGCATTGTAACTTAACCGGAGTAAGGTTGAAATGGATGGGAGACTCATAATTTCAGGGGGTATTGAACCATTGAGATTATTTTCAGAAAGGTCGAATTCCAGCAAGCTATGACAATCACCCAAACTTGAAGGTATGCTTCCATGGATGTTGTTTGCTCCCAATCTGAGAATATTCAAGAGAGTCAAATTACCAAGTGAAGATGGAAGTTCTGTGAATTTGTTCAGCTGCAAATTCAGAGTATGCAGATTTTGAAGTCTGCCAATGGACGGTGGAATAGGGCCAGTAAGATAATTCCTTCCCATAGCCAAGACAGTGAGGTTGAGGAGGTTCCCGATGCCCGAAGGAATGTTTCCATGCATTTGATTATTTTCCAAATTCATCAAATATAGATTTGTGGAGAGATTAGCGACGGAGTCAGGCAATGAACCTCTGAGAAGATTTCCACTTCCTTCAATAAGTTGTAAACTGGTGCAATTTGTTAGAAACGAAATAAAAGTGAGGTCATCCTGCAACCGATTTAGATTAACGCTTATCCACTGAAGACCCAAAAGTTTTCCAAGATCTCTCGGCATTGTCCCACTGAAATCATTATTAGAGAAGCTCATCCTTTCAAGCCCCGAAGCATTTGACAGTGAAGTAGGAATTGTTCCAGTAAACAAATTGTTGAAAATATAAAGCATCTTGAGATTAGGAAATGAGGAGCCTATATCAGTGGGAATGATTCCATGAAGTTGGTTGAGAGCTAAGCCGAAGTACTGGATAGTGGAGATATTGTAAAGGCCGGGAGGAATCTTGCCAGATAGATTATTTGCGGATAACTGCAAAAAAATCAGGCCTCGAAGCCTAGCAATTTCCCCCGGAATCTCCCCATGCAAATTACAATATACGCAAGAGAGTTTGGAAAGAGACGAGAGGTTTCCAATGGAAGGAGGGATGGTTCCGGAAAATTTGTTTTTACCCAAGTATAAAGTTATAAGCTTTGGAAAAGAGCCTAGCTCAGTTGGGATGTTTCCGGTCAGGTTGTTGTCGATCAAGTTCAGGTATTCGAGGCTCAAGCAATGCGACAGGTTGGTAGGTATTGCACCACCAAATGAATTGTTGTTGAGTGCCATTATTTGAAGCCGGAACAAGCGACCCATCTCTGAGGGGATTGGGCCATGGAAGCTATTGTTTTCAAGAACGAGGCTCTTGAGGAAGGAGAGGTTTCCTATATGAGGTGAGAGCGATCCAACCAGGCCGTGGGACCTTAGAGTTATCCCAATAACTCTATCAGGATGTCGACGACTACACAAAATGCCGTTCCAGAGACAGTAGAGGACTGAATGATTCCAGGAAGTGAGGGCACCGAATGGGTCTTCATCTATTGCTGCCTTGAATGCCACCAATGCAACTCTATCTGTTTCATTTGCCATGGAAGTGGCTGCTGGGACGTTGCACAACAAGTAGCACCACCACACAAGTGCAGTGTAGAGTACAACAAGCAATTTTGCCATATTTTTTTTTTGATGATGAATTGATTTTTTTTTAATTTTTTTTGTTTATGAGGGTGGTATATACTATTTATAATCTGAAAATTCCGGACGTGAACCATTCAAATTCAAAAAAAGGAAAAAGAAAGCTAATTGAAACAAAGACAAAGACCTGGATGAAATTTAAAAGATGGCGATTGGATGGCGGACCAAGACCAGTGTGACCCTATCTTCAAATATAAAAATAATTATATGCTAGAAATTTTACACATGTGGGACCTATTACTTGACCCGAGATTTAATATGATGAAATTTACAAGACGGCAATTGGATGGTGGGAACAAGATCAGTGTGTCATCTTCTAAGAAAAAATCAATTATATGCTAGAAATTTTACACATGTGGGACCTATTACCTGACCGACCGGAGACTTACTTAATATTGTGTTTAGGTTAATATACTAGTTAGTGTTTCTAATATTATTGAAAAACGGGTTAGGTTTGCTTCCAGTTTATGATCTGAATTAGAGAGTGTTATTTGGGCTTGTAGTATCCATTACAGGTCCCGTTTCGATGATTTGCAAATTTCATTTTATAGGGTTTTTCTTGTATGTCGTCCATTAAAAAAATTAGATTAATCAAATAATCGTAATTTTTTTATTTTATTATATTTGTCTAAAAAAATTGATAGTCTATTTTTAAAAATACATTTGTCGTTCATTTTTTCATAAACAAACACGATAAAATGAATAAGATACAATTATCATATTGACTTAATTTTCTTTTATGGACGATATACACAAAAAATCTTACAAAATAAACAATTTGAATTATTAAATCAGAACCTATAATAATTTTCATGAGCCCAAATAATATCCAAATGAGTACCGAAAGTAAGCCCAACCCTTTGGGGGAAAAGTTGCTATATGAAGCATGAATGGGTCAACTGTAGCGTGCCTTTGGGTCCTGATTTATTGCTACATTAAAAAGCAAACAATTCAAGCAGATGGATTGGAACCTCCATGGAAAAGGGGAAAAAAAAAAGTATTGAGTGACCATTCTGAAGAATTATTCTAAAGCTAACCTTAATAGAACATCTCTAACGTTTCATCAAATTTTTTATTAAATTTAAGTAAATAAATTGATAAAAAAATTGATTTTATATAATACACTCTAACGATGATGAGTAATTTTTCATCAATTCGGCTAGTCATCTGGCCAGTCATTCTGTCAATCGTCCGGTAAAAGTAAATTTTTATCAAATCTTTTTACAATATTCCTAATTCATCCCAAAATCCAGTTGTCTGGCTAGTCGTCCACCAATAGCTACCTGCAAAATTTGATGAAAGGATAAAAACTCTCTTGATTTAATGAAAAATATAGCACACCCTTTATTTGATATCAATCTGATAAAACGGTTGGAGTACCATTTTCATCAAATGTTTCATCAAATTTAAATTTGATAAAACATTTGATGAAAGATTGAAGATGGCCTTGTGTATAACTATTTCTTTTTTTATTTTTAGCTTCAATTAGCCAAGTTTTAAGTATTTGAAGGAATTAGTCAATAACTTTTGTTATTCATAAAATGATTGCTTTACAGGCGTTAAACCAAGATTGGGGTATAAACAAACCTCGCTATGATTTTTTTTCCTTTCTTTTTCGGAATGATTCAGGCATTTACATATGATGGCGTTCGAGTGTGCAATGTGTATATATAATTTGAAATTTCCTAACTATGGCAAGGTGTTGACAACATAAATTATTTTTCTGTCAATTGTGAGTCACAGCACTAAGGAAGAAAAAGTGGAACGTGGGGTATCCTTTGTGAATCCGTGGAAGCTGTTGTTAGTTCGTGGCTCATGGAGAACAAGAAATTATCTAACAGTTGAAATATGAGCCTATAAATAGGCTGAAAGTGGAAAAAATGAGGAATCAACATCAACCAACACATCAATTTTATCTAAACTAGTTCAATTAGGAGTAAATTTCTCTTCTCTAGGAATAGTTTTAATTCAATAGTTCTTTAATCGTTTTCCGATTCTTGTAATGAGTAATAATTTTAGTTGTTTCAATTTAATTGCAGTTTATTTTTCTCTATCGATTTATTTCGAAAAAGTCATTAAACCATTCAAAATATAGAACGCAACCACAAAACTGAATTTTTTTCTTTTTTTTTTATTATAAATTTTTGATTTATTTGTTGATTGACCTCTGTCCATCAACACCAAACCAATTTTTTATTAACACTAGGTCTTCGTCTTGGTCAATTATTGTACTACTTTCAAAATGTGGCCATGAAAAAAACAATTTAATTAAAGAACTCCCTAACGTTTTCAAGACGGTAAGTGGATGGACGCATTTTGTCCAAAAACACAAATAAAAAACAAAAAAAATGGTCCATTGTCTTGTAAGAGAATTGTAAGCCACGTCTCTTTTTAAAGAGACCCACGAGGTCGTCCATGTTGTGTAATCCGTATAACCTATATATTTAATTTGTTATTTATATTTTAATTATAGGAAGTAGCTCTCCGGTTCAGATTTGGACTACAACATATTTTTTAGCTTTAATTTTAATAATTCAAATCGTTTATTTTGTAAATTTTTCTTATATATCATTCACAAAATAAAAATTAAGTTGATTTGATAATCGTAATTTGTTTTGTTCATCGCCAAAAATAAAAAATAAAAAATAAAAAATTAAATAAAAATCTGATGAATCCAAAGCAATCACTTAGTTTAATTTTCCTAATGCAAGTTCAATTTTTTCATTCTAAGGAAATTGGAAAGATTTTTGTATCTGGAGCAGCGTAGCCTATGATTTCTCTTATTGCAATTGAATCACTTTGAGTTGATTCTAACAAATCTTTTCCCAAGAGTTTGCCTCGTTTGGAAATAACTTATTTTAATATTTTTTTAACTTTTTATAAAAAAAAAATATATAAAAAAATAGAGAGAGTAATGTAATAATTTATAGTGACTTTTTGACTAAAATGTAAGTGCACTGTAGAGTGCAGTAAGCAACTTTGCCATGATTTTTTTTAATGATGAATTGAATTTATTTATCTATTTTAATCAGGGTGCTGTACAATATTTATATTGTGAAAATTCTGAGTGTTTTTTTAAAATTTTTATTTTTATTTTGGGTGTATTTTCAAATAATTTAAAGGATAAATTACACTAGTGGTTCTTACATTTTGCACCTAATGTCATTTTAGTCTCTACACATTCAATTGACTTAATTTTGACTTTTTATTTTAGATTTTGTGTCAATTTGATCTAATTGAGAATGTTGTTAGTATTTTTAACAAAAAATAATTATTGAATTGTTGAAATCAACTCTTTGAATTCAATAAATTTATAATTTGCTCGTAAAAATATAATATATACCATTTATGTGCGTATTCTCTATAAAAATGATAGAGTTATGCTAGGGACCCCAAACAAATTATCAAATTTTCTACCAAATCTCTCACATGGGTGTGGGACCCACACACATTTGATTTGTATGGATCCCACACCCATGTGAGAGGTTTGGTAGAAAATTTGGTAATTTGTTTGGGGTCCATAGCATTTTCCAAAATGATAAGAATTTTAATTAATTAGACCAAATTGCGAAAAAATTTAGCATCAAGATCAAAGTAATTGAAATTATAGAACCTAAAATGATAGAAGAACCAAATTCCAGGGACTATATCGGTATTTGTCCTAATTTAATTTTTTTTTTTTTAAAAAGGCTAGTGGAAAAAGACCTGGACGAAGTTTCAAGACGGCAATAGGATGAAAATTAGACAAAGACCAGTGTGTCCCTATTTTCTAAGAAAAAATCAATCACTATGTTTGTTTTTAGTTTTTTAAAAACACTTTGTAAAAAAATTTACACATTTGGAACCTATTATTTGACCCGAGACTTACTTAATATGATGAAATTTACAAGACGACAATTGGATGGTGGACCAAGATCAGTGTGTCCCTATCTTCTAAGAAAAAATGAAGAAAAATGATTTGGAGCTCTAATTGTTGAGTTCTAAACAGGTGGGTCTCACCTGTTTGTGTTTGTGTTTGTGTTTGTGTTTATGTTTTCTCTTTTCTTTTTTTTAGCCGCCACTTAATTAGAGCTGTAATTAGAACTCTAAAATTAAAGTTATGTATAATTGCTGAAAAATCAATTATATGCTAGAAATTTTACACATGTGAGACCTATTACTTGACCCAAGACTTGCTAATATTGTGTTTATGTTAGTATACTAGTTAGTGTTTCTAATATTATTGAAAAACAGGTTGGATTTGCTTCCAATCTATGATCTGGACTAGAGAGTGTTATTTGGGCATATTTGGTATCCATTACGGGTCTCATTTCGAAGATTCAAATTATTCATTTTATAAGATTTTTCTTGTATCACGTCCATCAAAAAAATTTGATTAATCGAATAATCGTAATTTCTTTATTTTATTATATTTGTCTAAAAAAATTGATAGTTTATTTTTAAAAATACATTTGTTGTTCATTTTTTCATAAACAAACACGATAAAATGAATAAGCTGCAATTATCATATCGACTTAATTTTCTTTTATGGACGATATACACGAAAAAATCTTACAAAATAAACAGTTCGAATTATCGAAACAGAACGTATAATAGATTTCACCAGCCCAAATAATATCCTAATGAGTACTGAAAGTAAGCCCAGCCCTTTGGGGAAAAAATTGCTATATGAAGCATGAATGGGTCAACTGTAGCGTGTCTTTGGGTCCTGATTTATTACAACATTAAAAAGCAATCAATTCAAGCAGATGGATTGGAACCTCCATGGAAAAGAGGAAAAAAAAAATATTGAGTTATCATTCTGAAAAATTATTCTAAAGCTAGTCTTATTAGAATATCTCCAACGCTTCATCAATTTTTTTATTAAATTTAAGTAAAAATTTGATAAAAAGTTTGATTTTATATGATGCACTTCAACAATGAATAGTAAGTTTTCATCAATTCTGCCAGTCATCTGGCCGGCCATCCTGTCAATCGTCCAGTAAAAGTAAATTTTTATCAAATCTCTTTACAAAATTCTTAGTTCATCCCAAAACCCAGTTGTCTGGCCGGTCGTCCACCAATAGCTACCTGTAAAATTTGATAAAAGGATAAAAACTCTCTTGATTTAATGACAAATATAGTGCTCCCTTCATTTGATATCAATCTGATGAAACGGTCGGAGTACCATTTTCATCAAATTTAAATTTGATAAAACATTTGATGAAAGATTGGAGATGGAAATTATAGGAACTAAAATGACATAAGAACCAAAGTATAGGGACTACGTAGGCATTTGTCCTAATTTAAAAAGAAAGAAAAAAAAAGGAAAGAAAGTTGAAAAAGACCTGGATGAAGTTTCGAGATGGCAATAGGATAGAAATTAGACCAAGACCAGTGTGTCCCCCTATTTTCTAAGAAAATTTAATATGTTAGAAATAATATACATGTAGGATCCATTACTTAACGGGTGTGTTTTGTATGCTAGTTAGTGCTTAATATTATTGAAAAAAGAGTTCGGTTTGCCTTCACTTTATGATCTAGATTGGAGGGTATTGTTTAGGTTGGTGGGTGTAGCGACCCTAATTTTCTTAAGTCATTATTTTATTATTATTATGGTTATTATTATTTTATTTTATTTTTAACTTTATTAATTGTGTGGTTACATGAGAGTTAATGTGATATTTAATGAATTTAATGTGTTATTTAATTATATATAATTAATCTTTAAATATTTATGTTTGTTATATATAAAAAAAGAGAGGTGATATATATATATATATATATATATATATATATATATATTAATCTGATATTTATATTTATATATATTGTAATTATGTTGTATTATATAATATAATATATTATTATAGTTTATTAAACTATTATATATTGAGATTTAGGTTTATAATATAATATTATTAGGTTATACTAGCTATTAGGTTATTATATATATAATAACATGGAAGTATTCAATTAGGTTTAGGGGACCAAAAGAAAAGAGAAGAAAGAAAAAGAAAAAAAAAAAAAAAGAGAGACCAAGCCGAGAGAGAGAGAGAGAGAGAGAAATCAAAGAAGAAAGAGAGGGATGGGGGCAAGGAAGAAAGAGGAGAGGGAAAGCAAAGATTGAGGTTTTGTTTTGGTGGTTCTATTAGTTTTTCAAATATTCTTTGATTTTCAATAAAATATCATGAGTATAAAACCTACTTCCCTTTATTTATGTTAAATTCTTTATTTTTATTTATTTATTTGATATTAGTTTGATTTTGTATTTACATAAAGATGATAGATTAATTTTAATTATTTTGACTAGTAGTGTATGTAAAGTTTAGGGTTCTTAGATAATTGATTGATTTTAATTACTTTGTTTAGTTGTGTAGGTAAAGTTTAGGGTTTTTAGATGATTGATTAATTTTAATTGTTTTGTTTAGTTGTGTATATAAGGTTTAGGGTTTTTAGTTGATTGATTAATTTTAATTATTTTGATTAGTTGTGTATGTCAGATTTAGGATTTTTATATGGATTTATTTTATGGTTGTAATTACCCTCATGATTATATGAAACTAAAATTAATATGGTTATGTGAAATTAAAATTAATTAAGAACCTATAGATAAATTCCTTATACTCCACCATGACTCCATGGATTGTTATTTTATTTGAGTGATGGTGAGAAAGAGTGTATAAAACAAAGTGAGAATTATGAGATTTATTTGAATGCCTTAAGCTTGGCATTGTTATATTTATTCTCATGGGTGAGATGTTGTGTATATATATATATTGTTGCCTCGTTCTCATGAGTAGACGAGTGCTTTGATTTACGCACGTACATATATGCTAACCATCCGGGGAGTGTGAGTCAAACTCGGGGCGATATCCCCGTGCAAGTTTGGCTTCGAAGCAGTGTTAGGTATACGGGAGGCACATGGGATATATGTATAGGTCAGAAATGGAGGGCCGAAGTGGTGAAGTTAAGGTACAAAGAATTTAATTATGAGTTTATTAGTATAGTGTGAATTGTATTGATTTGTACATATTGAAAAATAGTAAACGATCTCAATAAATTATGAAATTTGAGCAAAGGTATGTATACATGATTCTAGACAACTTTTATGTTTTAACTTTTTATTAAAAAGATCGATTAGAACTTATAATCGGATAATCTTGGTTATTATAGTTTTGATTTATTTTAGCAATGTAGATTTTAGAGGCTGTTTTAACCCACTAAATGAGCTCATTTTTATTGGTTTCGTGTAAACTGAAGTAAAAATTATTCTATACACTTTTCATGTTTTGAATGTTTTCAAAAAAATTCATCTTAGGATAGTTTCTGTTCGTTTTCAATTTCAGATTTTTCGGTTGAAAACCGTCTAGGTTTTTATATCAAATTTTTCTCTCAGCCTATTCAGTTTTTGTTAAATTTGTTCACATTGTCTTTTAGGAAATTTGACTCTGTACAACTTTCGTTCTTTGAGTTTTGGTCAACTCGAATTATTTAAGCATGAAACGGTGCATTTTTATACTTCTTCAGCAAGTTACTTATGATTAATTTATACTAACTTTATTTTTTTCACAGGATGGTGGGTCTTACTAACTTTTCATGCAAGGCTGACCCACCATATTTTTATTTCTATTTTTTTTATTTTATAATTAATTTATATTTCGTTGTGTACGGACAAGAAACTAAATGCCACCGTATCTCAGGAAACTACCCATTCATCTCGGTGCGGTTGGAACTAATTGTCTTGTCCCGTAATAAGAATTTAATATATTTTTGTTTGTGTCTGGTGGACACGTGGGTGTTAAATCTTGTACTCATACCAGTATACCTGTATACTGACCCATTTTGTCTCTTGGCAACTCGTGTGCGTTCTGTTTGAACGCAACTGAGCTTCCTTTGCACGATTAGTTGGGGCTACGATGGTGACTTGGATTTACTATAGTGTTGGACATGTCGCTTGGACTTCTTTTGTTTTCTTAGACTTAGGGTTGATATTAGTTTATGTTTTTTTTTTTTTTTATGACTTTAGTATTGGAATAATTTGGCATGGTTTGTAGCCATACTTTATTTAAATTGTTTTGACTGGTTGTTGCTACCTGAATGTTGAGGTATTGGTTAGTTATGAAATTATGGTAGATGGTTTGGTTGGCGTTTACTTTTTTTTTATTTTACCCCTAGGATTTGGATGATGGAATATTAATTGGGGTTTAGCCCTAATTTGATATTTAATTGTCCGAATTTTAGGGCGTGACAGTTTGGTATCAGAGCTCTAGGTTACCCTAGACTTGTGAGAGTTTAGGTGATCCTCGGATTGTGGAAACATGGGTTAGTTGGTTTAGTTTAGTGGTTAAATTTATTCTAAGTATTTATGAATGAATTTGTTTTGTGTGGTTAACTTGAACGTGATGGCTGGATGGTATCTTTAATTTTTTTTTCTAAGAACCCATTAGAGTACTTTTTGATACTGGTGTCTCTCATTGTTTCATATCTAGGTAGTTTGTAGAAAGAGAACATATCGTAACTACCTCCTTGTCTAGACCTATTCGTGTTGAGACCCC
The DNA here is from genome assembly GCF_055761805.1 of Camellia sinensis. NCBI lineage: Eukaryota > Viridiplantae > Streptophyta > Magnoliopsida > Ericales > Theaceae > Camellia > Camellia sinensis. Next base: position 131,483,385 of record NC_138966.1, read on the forward strand.
TTTAGGAGGGGCAATTACTCTTTATGAGATGTGTAATGATTTTGAGATTGATTTTGCGGGTAGAGTCTGGTATGCAGACCTAATTGTTTTAGGGTTTGAGGGGTTTGTAATTATTTTGGGTATGAATTGGCTGTGAAAATATTTTGTGACTCTAGATTGTGCTGGAAGGACTCTAAATATAGATATTCTCGGTATTCCACGGCTTACCCACACTTTTAGCGATGGAGACGAGTCGGTGATGACGAGTTTTCTGTGCTCGGTCAAAATCCCTAAGCAGGATATTAGTGAGGTAGATGTGGTGCATGAGTTTGAGGATGTATTACAAGAGATACCTGAACCTCCACCTTGACGGGTAGTAGAATTTCGTATTGACCTAGTGTCGGGAACTGCACCGATTTCTGAGGCGGCATATAGAATGTTGCCTAAGGAGCTTAAAGAGATGAAAAAATAGCTAGAAGAGATGCTTCAGAAAGGGTTTATTCGTTCAAGTAACTCCCCGTGGGAAGAACCTGCGATCTTTGTCTCCAAGAAAGATGGCACTCTCCGTATGTGCATAGATTACAGAGAGCTGAAGAAGGTGACTATCAAGAACAAGTATCCGCCACCTAGAATTGATGACTTGTTTGATCAGTTGAAGGGAGTAGCCATGTTCTCTCAGTCTGATCTCAGAATGGGTTACCATCAGATGGGTGTGTCAAAGGAAAGTATGCCGCTTACTGCTTTTCGAACCCGGTATGGGTTGTACGAATTTCCTGTAATGCCTTTTGGTTTGACCAATGCTCCTGCCTATTTCATGGACTTGATGAACAGAATTTTTCAACCATATCTAGATAAGTTTGTGATTATCTTCACAGATAATATCCTGGTGTATTCTAAGAATGAGGAGGAACACAGAGAACACTTGAAAGTTATATTGTAGACTTTGAGGGAAGAGCAACAGTTATACGCTAAGTTCAGTAAGTGTCACTTTTGAGAAAAAGAAGTTCGATTTTTGGGGCATGTTGTATCCAATCAGAGGATAGTGGTAGATCCAGAAAAAGTTGTTGCGGTCAAAGAATGGAAGCATCCTACGAACCCTACAGAGATGAGAAGTTTTTTTAGGACTAGTCGGTTATTACAGGAGATTTATAGAGAAGTTTTCTACTATTGCAGTACCCATGACCAAATTGACCCACAAGAATGTGAAGTTCGTATGGACAGATAATTGTGAGAAAGCTTTCCAGGAGTTAAAGCAACGATTAACTACAGCTCCAGTGTTAACTATACCGGTACAAGGGGAAAAGTCATTAGTGTTTACTGATGCGAGTGGAACTGGGTTGAGATGTGTGTTGATGCAGCATCAGAAGATTGTATCTTATGCTTCTCGACAATTAAAACCTCATGAGAGATGATACCCTACTCATAACTTAGAGTTAGCAACAGTTGTTTTTGCATTGAAAGTGTGGCGACACTACTTGTTTGGGGAGCACTTTGAGTTGTACATAGATCACAAGAGCCTCGAATATCTCTTTTCTCAAAAAGAGTTGAACATGAGGCAACAGAGGTGGGTTGAATTCGTCAGTAGTTATGATTTCGAGATTCTTTATCACCCGGGGAAAGGAAATGTGGTCGCAGATGCACTTAGTCGACAACATGGGATTATAGCTTCTTTGATGATTCAAGAATGGAAGTCCTTGGAGTTAATTTCGATGCATGATGTTCAACCAATAAAGAGTGCTGAGAAGGCATACATTGGTAGTTTGACCGTGCAGTCGACGTTGCGGGGTAAAGTTCGTCAGATGCAGAATTTAGATGGGTTTCTCGTTAGCAAGCTTGATGACCTTGTAGTGGATTTGATCGATGATTGTCCTACTGATTGGTCTGTGGACTTAGATAGGGGATTGGAATTCAAGGGTAGGTTGTGTGTACCTAACATTGTTGAATTGAGGAAAGAGATTATGGATGATGCCCATAGGTCCCGATATACCATTCACCATGGTGGGACTAAGATGTATCATGACCTGAAGAGGACATTTTGGTGGAAAGGTATGAAGAAAGACATAGGAGATTATGTTTCTCGATGTTATGTGTGCCAATAGGTTAAGACAGAATACTAACAACCATTTGGACTTTTGCAGCCTCTTAAGATTCCTACTTAGAAATGGGAGTGCATCTCTATGGATTTCGTGGATGGATTGCCGCGGTCTATGCGAGGCAATGAATTTATTTGGGTGATAGTGGATCGACTCACCAAGTCTGCTCATTTTATTTCTATCAGTGTTCACCGAACTGTAGATAAACTAGCTAGGCTGTATATTTGGGAGGTGGTGCGACTTCATGGTGTACCAGTTTCTATAGTTTTGGATCGTGATTTGTTGTTTGTAGCAGAGTTTTGGGAGAGTTTTCAGCATGCTTTGGGTGCTAGGTTAGACTTGAGCACGACTTATCATCCTGAGACAAATGGGCAAACTGAGCGGATAAATCAGATCTCGGAGGATATGTTAAGAGCTTGTGTTCTCGATCTTTGTGGTAGTTGGGAAGAATACTTGCCATTAGTGGAGTTTGCTTATAATAATAGCTATCACTCCAGTATCGGGATAGCACCTTTTGAGGCTTTGTATGGGAGGCCATGTCGATCACCTGCATGTTGGATGGAGGTAGGAGATGCGTCGTTGTTAGGGCCAAAGTTGGTGAGAGAGACTACGGAGAAGGTAAATATTATTCGGGAACGTATTAAGATTACACAGAGTCGTCAGAAGAGTTACGCTGATAGAAAACATAAGGGGGTTGAGTTGAATGTTGGAGATTTCGTGTTTTTGAAGGTCTCGCCGATGAAGGGTATTATGCAGTTCGGAAAGAAGGGAAAGTTGGCACCTAGATTTGTGGGACCATATGAGATCACTGAGAGGATTGGTAATGTGGCTTACAAATTAGCCCTACCACCTGCTTTAGCTATAATTCACAATGTGTCCCATGTATCTTTATTGCGAAAGTGTGTGCAAGACCCTTCCCAAATAGCATCACTAGAAGTGTTGGAGATTAGTGACGATCTAACGAATGTGGTGCGACCAATTACTATTCTAGACCGAGATGTAAAGCAGTTGCGGCGGAAGAAAGTGAACTCGGTGAAAGTGCAGTGGAGCGTGGATGAGAACGATATTACCTGGGAGTTAGAAGAGAAAGTTTGGCGTATGCACCCGGAACATTTTGCTTAGTACCCTCTCCTATCGAATCTCGGAATGAGATTCTTTTGAAGTGTATATTGTAGCGACCCTAATTTTCTTAAGTCATTATTTTATTATTATTATGGTTATTATTATCTTATTTTATTTTTGGATTTATTAATTGCGTGGTTACATGAGGGTTAATGTGATATTTAATGAATTTAATGTGGTAATTAATTAATTAAAATGTGTTATTTAATTATATATAATTAATCTTTAAATATTTATGTTTGTTATACATAAAAAAGAGAGGTGATATATATATAGATATATATATTTAATCTGATATTTATATTTATATATATTGTAATTATGTTGTATTATATAATATAATATATTATTATAGTTTATTAAGCTATTATATATTAAGATTTAGGTTTATAATATAATCATATTAGGTTATACTAGCTCTTAGGTTATTATATATATAATAACGTAGACGTATTCAACTAGGTTTAGGAGATCAAAAGAAAAGAGAAGAAAGAAAAAAAAAAAGAAAAAAAGAGAGAGAGACCAAGCCAAGAGAGACAGAGAGAGAGAGAAATCAAAGAAGACAAAGAGAGGGACGGCGACAAGGAAGAAAGAGGAGAGGGAAGAAAAGGAAAGATTAGGGTTTTATTTTGGTAGCTCTATTAGTTTTTCAAATATTCTTTGATCTTCAATAAAATATTGTGAGTATAACACCCACTTCCCTTGATTTATGTTTAATTCTTTATTTTTATTTATTTATTTTTATTTATTTGATATGAGTTTGATTTTGTATTTACATAAAGATGATAGATTGATTTTAATTATTTTGACTAGTAGTGTATGTAAAGTTTAGGGTTCTTAGATAATTGATTGATTTTAATTACTTTGATTAGTTGTGTGTTTAAAGTTTAGGATTTTTAGATGATTGATTAATTTTAATTATTTTGTTTAGTTGTGTATGTAAGGTTTAGGGTTTTTAGTTGATTGATTGATTTTAATTATTTTGATTAGTTGTGTATGTCAGATTTAGGGTTTTTATATGAATTTATTTTATGGTTGTAATTACCCTCATGATTATATGAAACTAAAATTAATATGGTTATATGAAATTAAAATTAATTAAGAACCTATAGATAAATTCCTTATACTCCACCATGACTCCATAGATTGTTGTTTTATTTGAGTGATGGTGAGAAAGAATGTATAAAAAAAAGTGAGAATTATGAGATTTATTTGAATGCCTTAAGCTTGGCATTGTTATGTTTATTCTCATGGGTGAGATGTATATATTTATCGTTGCCTCGTTCTCATGAGTAGACGAGTGCTTTGATTTACGCGCGCACGTATATGCTAACCATCCGGGGAGTGTGAGTCAAACTCGGGACGATATCCCCGTGCAAGTTTGGCTTCGGAGCGGTGTTAGGTATATGGGAGGCACATGGGATATATGTGTAGGCCAGAAGTGGAGGGTCGAAGTGGTGGAGTTAAGGTACAAAGAATTTAATTATGAATTTATTAGTATAGTGTGAATTGTACTGATTTGTACATCATGAAAAATAGTAAACGATCTCGATAAATTATGAAATTTGAGCAGAGGTATGTATACATGATTCTAGACAACTTTTGTGTTTTAACTTTTTATTAAAAAGATCGATTAGAACTTACAATCGGATAATCTTTGTTATTATAGTTTTGATTTATTTTAGCAATGTAGATTTTAGAGGCTGTTTTAACCCATTAAACGAGCTCATTTTTATTGGTTTCGTGCAAACTAAAGTAAAACATTATTCTACACACTTTTCATGTTTTGAACGTTTCCGAAAATTCATCTTAGGATAGTTTCTGTTCGTTTTCAATTTCAAATTTTTCGGTTGAAAACTATCTAGGTTTTTATATGAAGTTTTTCTCTCAACCTGTTCAGTTTCTGTTAAATTCGTTCACGTTGCCTTTTAGGAAATTGGATTCTGTACAACTTTCGTTCTTTGAGTTTTGGTCAATTCGAATTATTTAAGCATAAAACGATGCATTTTTATACTTTTTCAGCAAGTTACTTATGATTAATTTATACTAACTTTATTTTTTTGGCAGGATGGTTGGTCATACTAACTTTTCATGCAGGGCTAACCCACCATATTTTTATTTCTATTTTGTTTATTTTATAATCAATTTATATTTCGTTGTGTACGAACAAGAAACTAAATGCCACCGTATCTCAGGAAACTACCCATTCGTCTCGGTGTGGTTGGAACTACTTGTCATGTCCCGTAATAAGAATTTAATATATTTTTGTTTGTGTCTGGTGGACACGTGGGTGTTAAATCTTGGAAAATTTGGCTATAAACCCCCTTTACCTTCCTTTCATTGTTAAAAGGACTAAGAAAAAAATTATACTTTCTAAACCCCTTCATAATTATAAAGTCTTGCATAAAGGACAAATTTATTATTTAAATATTTTATATGACTATTATACCCACTCTCTTCCCCACTCTCTTCCTTTCCACAGATGGCCTCTTCAAGGAGACCGGTGAGCTCTGCAACTTGTGCGGCACCGAAGCTGCCGTCATCACCTTCTCCAACGCCGGCAACGCCTCCATCGACTCCGTCCTCGACCGTTACCTCTCCATGACTTCATCATCCTCCAGAGCCTCCGCAAGCTTCTCTTCCCTCTTTCAATATAGGGTTTCAACTCAAATCTGTGCACCATGAACGATTCCGATATCTAATCTCCCGAGATATATAGATATATATATATATATATCTATATATATGTGTGTGTTTGTGTGTTTTGAGATTTGAATTCGAATATATATATATATATATATATATCTATATATATGTGTGTGTTTGTGTGCTTTGAGATTTGAATTCGAATATATAGATTTTTGAAAGCTCAAAGTTTTAAAAATCTGAAAAATCTGTAAAATCTGAAAAATCTGAAAAATCGGGGTATGAAAAATTGATATTTCTCTAAAATTTTCCGATTATAGGCCTAATTCAAGGATTATAGGCATGATTCAATATTTTTCAAAGTAAACATCGATTGATTCAAGGATTATAGGCCTGATTCAAAGCTCAAAGCTCAAAGTTCCATCGATTTTTCAGAGTAAACATCAAATTTCGTTTGATAGAATTTTACTCTGGTTCTATTGCTCTGTTTTTTTCATTTGACAGAACCAGAGTAAAATTTTACTTTTATACAGAGTAAAATTTTACTTTTATACAAAGTAAAATTTTACTTTTAGCTTCATAGTCTTACAGTTTACTTATTTTTCAGAGTAAAATTTTACTTTTATACAGAGTAAAATTTTACTTTTAGTTTCAGAATGTAAAATTTTACTCTCATTCAGAGTAAAATTTTACTTTCATACAGAGTAAAATTTTACTCTGAAATACATAGTGAAAATGTAGAGAGAATGATGTAGAGTAAAATTTTACTTTTAACTTCAGAGTCTTACAGTTTACTTATTTTTCAGAGTAAAATTTTACTTTTATACAGAGTAAAATTTTACTTTTAGTTTCAGAGTGTAAAATTTTACTCTCATTCAGAGTAAAATTTTATTTTCATACAGAGTAAAATTTTACTCTGAAATACATAGTGAAAATGTCTTAATAGGAGAGCTGATAGATATGAGGGTAATATAGTAAAAGAAACAAGTTTTAAAATATCAGAGGGTTTGGAAAGTACTTATATAATTCTTGTCCTTTTGAAAGAGAAATTAGATAGTGAGGGGGCTATGACCAAATCCCCCTCAAATCTTGTACTCATACCAGTATACCTGTATACTGACCCGTTTTGTCTCTTGGCAACTTGGGTGCATTCTGTTTGAGCGCAGCTGAGCTTCTTTTGCAGTATTAGTTGGGGTTACGGTGGTGACTTGGATTTACTATAATGTTGGACATGTCGTTTGGATTTCTTTTGTTTTCTTAGGCTTAGGGTTGATATTAGTTTATGTATTTATTATTTTTTTTATGACTTTAGTATTGAAATAATTTGGCATGGTTTGTAACCGTACTTTATTTAAATTGTTTTGACTGGTTGTTGCTATCTGAATGTTGAGGTATTGGTTAGTTATGAAATTATGGTAGATCGTTTGGTTGGCGTTTAGTTTTTTTTTTGTTTCACCCCTAGGATTTGGATTATGGAACATTGATTGGGGTTTAGCCCTAATTTGATATTTAATTGTCCTAATTTTAGGGCATGACAGTGGGTTTATCACTAGTATCGTTTTGATGATCCGAACTGTTTATCGTTTTGATGATCCAAACTGTTTATTTTATAGAACTCTTTGTGTATGTCATCGAAGAAAAAAATTAAGTTAATTCGATAATTGTAATATCTTTATTTTAATTGTATTTGTCCAAAAAAAAATAGATTTTTCAGAGACATGCGATAAAATAAACAAGTTACAATTGTATCATCAATTCTTTTTTTTTTTTTTTTGCATGGACAATATAAACAAAGGTTACAATTGTCTGATCAATCTTTCTTTTCTTTTTCCTTTTTTTTTCTTTTTTTTTTTCGCATGAACAATATAAACAAAGGGTTTTTCAAAATAATTGATTCGAATTTTTGGAACTAAACCTTTATTTAGTCCCACGGCCTGAACAATACCCAAACGAGGATGGGAAGTAAGCCCGAACCCTTAGAAAAAAAATTTTGCCATGGAGCATGAATGGGTCAATTGTTTGTAGCATGACTTTGGGTGCTGATTTATTACAACTTTAAAAAGCAATCAATTCAAGCCGATGGAACCTCCATGGAAAAGAGAAAAGAAAGTATGATGAGTTATCATCACTCTGGAAAATTATCCCAAAGCTGAACTTATATATTATGGATAAACTTTTTTTTTTTTTTTAAGCTTAAATTAGCCAAGTTTTAAGTATTTGGAATTAATCAAAAAAATTATTATGGGTTTATTACACTTTTTATCCCTAAACTATTATCAAATTATCTATTTAATCCTTGAACTATCAGTTGAATCTATTTAGTCCCTAAAGTATATAAATCAAAGTCTATTTAGTCCATAAAAGATCGATTGAATCTATTAAGTCCTTAAAATATTTAATTCAAACCTATTTAGTCCCTCAAAGGATTACAAAAATAATATATATATCCATACGTATTATAAATTAGTAAAAAACCCTCTCCAATTAAGATTTTATTACAAAAAAATCTTTTAAATTTTTATTTTGTCTTTAAAAGATATTTTATTTCATTGTGTGTTTAAATTAATATTAAAGTCTGATTTTTTAGTCTTACTAATAGATTACATGAATATTAAATATACTGAAGAACCAGAATTGGATAATTTAAATAACAACACTTCTGTACAAATAGTAATAGAACAAAATAATATATTAATTAAGTAATAAAAAGAATTTAGCGAAAAAATTAAAAACAATCAATTAGAAATTATAAACGAAATCTGACATATAATATTAAATATTAAGGCAAGCACGTATCTACTATAGAAGATAAGCAAAAAAATATTATAGATAATTACATTTATTCTTATAAAGGAAATTCAATATATGGATTAGCGCCCACTTTTCAAAGACAGAATAAAAATTTAAGGCTTTTTTTTTTTAAAATAATTTTTTGACTAAATAGGGTGTTTTACTAATTTATAATATTTATGGGCTTATATTTTATTTTAATAATCCTTTTAGAGGCTAAATAAGTTTTAATTAAATACTTTAGGGACTTAATGGATTCAATCTATAGTTTATGGACTAAAAAGATTTTGATTTATATACTTTAGGGACCTAATAAACACAATTGATAATTTAAGGACTAAATAGATAATTTTTTTTGATAACTGACTAAATAGATAATTTGATAATAGCTTAAGGGTACAAAGTGTAATAAATCCAATTATTATTCATAAAATGATTGTTTTAGAGCGACAAACAAATTCATTTGAAACCGGTTTTCTAAACAAGTCAAACTTAATATTTCAAAATTTATTAAATTTGCAAATGATACTTAAACAACTTACTAATTGTCTCAACTCAACCTATTTAACCAAATCAGATTTTTTTTTTTTTTTATTATTTAGGTAGACCTGAGGATTTGAAAGTCATATGTTCCTTAAAAAATCTCAAGAATCTATCTTCTTTTATTTTCTAATACTATGGAAACTCTTTCAACAATTAAACATTTTATTTTTTAATTTTTATTTATTTATTTATTTGTATACGACTCAATTATTATTGTAAACTTATTCAGTGCTTTTCAAAACAATGCGTAAAACCCTTAAAACAACACTCTTAAGAAATACTTCTAATAAATTAGACTGTTCTGTTCTTGATTTATGTAGGAATCAACTATCTAAAATGATATTTTAGAGTCCTTTATATTACTCAGTATTTTCCATTAAATGAGAATCACAAGTGAACTTGAATAAAACAAGCTTGGGAAATCTAATGGTACACACTTACCATGTGCACTATCACAAATTGGTGTAATTTTACCACAAAATTTCGTAACATCAATTATAAAATGTATAAAATGGCCATAAATTAGGTTAACAAAAAATGTCATAATCAAGCCACAAACTTTTGGTACATGGACCACAAAATTTTAGACATTTTGTGTAATGACCCAGAATTTTTTTTAAAAAAAAATAGACAGTGCATAACTTAATTGAGCAAAATTTCGGATTTGAGTGATGTGTAAATTCTGTGCGAAAATAGTTTGATTTTGTATTTTTTTAAAAATAATTCCCGATCTCAGAAAATTATGAAATTTTTATATGTTGTTCACATACAAGTCTAGCACATTAGGTAAAAATTTCAGAATTTATTGATGAGTTGTAACGCCCTCAAAATAATACATAAAACCCAACATTCTTGACATGCATTGATACAAGAGAAATAAACATCTTTCTGTTCATCAGAGTAGTTCATACAAAAGTATTGCATGTTGACAAGAAAAGTAAATGCCCCATGGGCTTACAACTTTCCAAGCCAACTCTTGGTTACAAAGAGAGGGTACTAACCCAAATACATATTAAACACTTGGCTTGAATTTACATGTAATACACCAAAAGATAACAAAAACAACAAAAAGTCTTTCAGCCTTTAGCCTCCCAAGTTACGTCCTTGGAGGTGGCATACTATCTGTATCTGAAAATGATATCTCATATAGGGTGAGCCACAGCGCAGTAGAGATATACTAAACCAAATATGAACAATTACTAAAATAATGGCATTTGACAGGTGGTTAACATTTATAAACTAATTTAAAATATATTACAGTTCCATGACAATCATGTCTATGTTACATTCCACTTTCCTTTACTCATCAACTCATTTCATAAACGTGGCTTAGAACCTGGCCAGATAACTTAAATGAGATTACATCTCATATTAATAGTACATCCATTTCAATTAGGATAACAACTCATACTAAACACTTCTTACTTCACAATAGATACACACAATTGCTGTATCAATCTCAACTTAAACACTTCCATACTTCATATATGATATACAGATTTGCTATATCAATACTTCAATAGATACACATATTTGTTGTATCAATGGAGTACATCCCCTATCTCCTCCTAAAAAATGTCCGGTTTAGGAGTTCATCCCCTATCTTTCCCTAAACCGTGGAGTACATCCCCTATTTCCTCCCACACAATACACTGTATATAAACATTTCACATATACATGTTCAATCAATACACAAATTTGATGTATTATTCCAACCGTCATATACAATGTGATTAGTTTCAGTTTTCTCTAATCAACATGCAGTGTCTACAACAATCAAAACTATTCTCCACCGATAGTCCAAAGCAGTTATTTCTAAACAGAAAATAAATGCATTACACAGATATAATCTTAACTTATTCCATAGGTGAGTGATTAATTAATGCGACTACACCATTCAATCCCATAATTTCTCAATTTCATGGATTTCAACTCAATTTCATATTTCCACATTTTTCCCAAATTAATTATACAAATTAATTTATTACAACAATTAGGGCATCCTCCCATTTATCAAAATATTGATTCATAAACCAAATTTCACCAATTTAATCCTTAAACCCCACATTTTCAAGGTTTTAAATACACATAGAGCCTTAAATCATAAAACCCCTCTTTTCTAAATTACAAACCAAACCCTAACTTTCTCAAAATTACCCAACAACACCAACATATCAAAATGACCAAAATTTAAAGACAAAACTCATAAGATGGAGTAGGATATCCCTACCTCAAAGTGAAGAGCTCAAATGGAGAAGATGACTGAAACCCAAAGTGCTCCAAACTCACAAATTTTCAGATTAAAATGTAGCTCTCACGACCCTCTACCTTTCTTACAAAGAACTTAGGGTAGAAATACACTAGAAGTAGATCAATCCCTAGAGAGAAGGTGTGTAGAGAGAGAGAGAGCTCGGATCTAGGGTTTTGGAAATGAAAGAGATGAAAAAGTGAAGTGTAATCCTGCTGCTGCCTATTGATATAACACAGGCTCGCTCGAGCGAAGGATTGGTCGCTCGAGCGACCAGACACAAGAAACCCTCGCTCGAGGTAAGAAAGTCTCGCTTGAGCCAACAATAACAAAGCTTCAGGTCTGCAACCCAGAAGCACGCTCGAGCGACAGAATGCTGACTCGAGCGAAGAAACTCAAAACATACACCTCACTCGCTCGAGCGAAGAAAAGCTCGCTCGAGCCAAGAATTGCAACTCTTAGGTCCAGAACCAGACGCAGTCGCATGCTCGAACGAAGGACTTCTTGCTTGAGCCACCAGACACAAAACTCAACTCTCGATCGAGTGAAGGAACCCTGGCTCAAGCGAAGGATCTAAAACAAAGAGCTCGCTCAAGCGACAAAAGGCTCGCTCGAGCGAAGACACCAAAATCTAGGCAGCAACCATTTGCTCCCAATCACACCCAACCTGTAACAAACCTGCCCAACACATCCTATAACTCAAAAATAAGGAATTAAAGGATAACAACAAGATATATACAACAGCAATCTCCACGGAACCTAAGTCCAGATACAACAACCAAAAGGGGAAAGACCGGGACCGCTATATGAGTATTTATTTTATGAAAATTCATGGACTGATTGGTGTTCAGTTTAATTTATAGCAGAATTTTGTTATTTAATTTTGAATGTTTAGATCATGATTTGGATAAATTTGTTGGGTCTATTTTGGTATATAATTGGACCATGTTTGGCTTATGGATCGGACCAATGACTTAAATTTAATTTAATTTGAGTTTGTTTAGTGACTCATGTTTAACTGTTTGGTTCTTTTTAATTATGTGATTAGTAGTAACCACCTTGGGAGTTGTTATTATTTATTTTATAGATTATAATAAATATTAGATAGTTGATTTTATGGTGTGTACCATATTGCGAAAAATTATATATTTTATAAAGAATGAAAATGTCTATATCTCATAGTGATCAAAATATTATATTTGAGGTAGAGTGAGATTTTGCAAAAGTGTTGTAAATGAAAGTTGGAGAGCTCGTCGTGATCTTTGTAATGTTGTTCTTGGATTCATGATCGGGTGATGTTTGTATTTTCGGATTAGCTTTTCTTCATATTTGAGGTAGGGACTTTCTTCATATTTTTACATTAAATCTATGTTAGGGTTATTTTGAGGAAATATGTCATTTAAAGAGGTATTGCATATATATTATATATGTATATATATATAATTTTCAGATTTTTGTTTGGTAATTTTTGGAAGAAAAATTATGAAATTTTGAGATTGATTTTGGAAAAATCATTTTGTATTGTTAATTTTGTAAAAAAAAAAATCCGAAAATAAAATTTAAAGGTTGTATGATTGTATTTACATCATATTATGATTAGATGATTTATTTTGAGAAATATGAAGTTAAATTATTTTTTTTTATCTTTGATTTTGGAATTTATTTTTGAAAAAAATAAATTGATATTGAGGAATATTATGTAAATTGTTAAGTTGGGATTATAGAGTTGTTTTAGGATTAAAAACTCTAAAAGTGTTATATTCATGATATTTTATGAAAAGTGATATGTTGATGATAAAGTTGTGTTTATTTTTGTGAAAATAAAAAATGTGAAATGTGGATTTTTGAACTCACTACCTTGAAAATCTTACTCTTGAGCATATTTCATAATTTTTGATATAAAGATCATGTGATTAATTAATTTTAGAAAAGTTGTGAAAATTGTTATTGGTGGAGAATTTGGGAAAAATATTACCTCTTTAAGTAGTTTGGTACAAAAAAATGGTTATGTTGAAATACGGTTATTTTGAGGGATGAGACATGCGAAGTTAGGTTTGGTATTATAAATTTGAAAATTTTTTAATATAATAAACTTACTAATTTAGTGGATTAAATTAGTTTTGGTTAAAAGGTTATATCCGTTATGATTAAAAGTGTGTTATTGAGATTATAATATAATTTTTGATATAGTAGAATGGAAATGGTAATATTTAATAAGTATGAGATTTGGTAAAAATCATATTGGTTATTTTGGTTGAGGTGAAACAAAACTTGATTGAAGGTTTTGTGTGAGTCAAAGCAATTGAAAAATTGATTATAAGTTTTAATATTTGGTGTATGCTAATATGTTATAGATTTCTCTTGAAATGACTAAGTAGGAAGTTTGTTGATTTACATATGGTAAATACATGAACATTGACATTATTATATTATCTCTTGTGATTGTATCATGGTATTACGTTGATAGAGATATGGAATTTGATCACAATGGAGCATTGTGTGGTGGAATTGAAATTGGAACTATTCTAATGCATTGTTACATATTGCATTGCCATTCCATTTCATTGTTATCATGGATTTCAAATTTAATTAAAAACTATTGTTTTGAGAAAGGAATTGTTTTTGGTGAAACAATATCATTTTGAATTGTTTTGGGTAAATACGTTGGTAAGTCCAGCTAGGGCGCATAGTTTGATATTAGTTAAGTTGGCCAGAGTGTCCATGGTGAAAGACCAGAAACCGTGCGGATAGGTGTCGAGCCTTCCAGTTAATACAGGTAAAAATGACAGATTACAGGTGTCGAGCCTTCCAATTAATACTGGTAAAAATGACAGATTACAGGTGTCGAACCTTCTAGTTAATACTAGTAAAAATGACAAATTAGTAGTACTTGTATAGTCTACTTGCAGACACCAACCTAGGGATTACCTGAGTTGTATTTACCATTTTGGAATTTTATTGAAATTGTTGGATTAATGTGTTTTTAAATTGGCATTATGCATAAGATTTTCAAAGATGAGAAAAATATTTTGAGCATAGCATGGCATTCATCTCATAAGACTATATAAAATGGATTTGATGAATTGTTTAATTATTTGATTCAACTGATAATGAGATAATTAAATGAATTGAAAAGGATGTCCTGTTGCTATCGAGACATGTTTATTTATTTAAGTTAACTTGTTGTAGTTAATTAAATAAATTGGATTTAAGAGATTATGTAATAAAATCATATGGTTTTGACATGACATGATTTCACGTATATGTATGAGTATTTTTGTCACGACCCCGAACCGCCCCTAGTAGTTTGGTGCCGTGATGGCCAGTAATCTGAGATTACCGAAGGCCAGCTTTCAAAATTCACACACAACAGAGTATAAATATATGGGGCTCACAAGTACGGAAGCGATACATACAGATTAGATTAGTCCATAAGAGCTGTACATAAGTCAAATGAAATAGCAACCATCTTCATATGGGTTACAACTTAATTACAAATGAAACAAAATACAATTTACATCTTACATTTTAACAAAGGGCTTCACAAGCCGACACAAACAAAATGTACGAACTACAGGTCAAGGAACATAGTCTGCCAGATTGCCGGCATCCTCGTTGCTGACATAACATACATACAAAACACACATCTTGATCAAAAGGCTTCTCGAGCTGACGTATGCAACATACAAGTATTACAAATCGAGAAGCATAATTTTCAAGACTGCCGACGTAAATACAAGTCAAGCCGACATAATCAAAAATCCAAAACAAGCTCCAGAATCACATCTAGGCGTCATCGCCTTCTTGCTCATCACCTACATATATATAGAGAGGGTGAGCTTGGATACTCAGTGAATGGTACAAATAATAAAGGGGTTTGCATGAATAATAGCCGAAGTCCTTTCAAAACAATACAAGTCAAAGCTTTAGATAACAAGGGATGGACCTCGTCCATCTAACAAATCTTCAAAGTTTCAAGGGATGCTTACTAGCATCAACATATTACAAATGATAACATTCCGGCAAACATATCCACGTGGTAAACCGTCAGTGGCAAAACAAGACAAAACAAGGGAGACATCTCAAACAAGGGTGCTACGAAAGTTTAGAGTCCTCTAGCACAAGGGACCTATGTTACAAAGGCCCGTAGCCTTTTAACACGAGAGTGCTGCGAAAGTTTAGAGTCCTCCAACATAAGGGACTTTTCAAGACAAGACGTGCTGCGAAAGTTTAGAGTCCTCCAGCACAAGGGACTTTCCAAGAAGATCATCAAAACAGGATCAAGCTTGATATACGAAATAGGGACTATTATTCATGCTTAACAAATACTTTCAAAACAAAGCAAAGCAAAGTCTTTATCAAAACAAATAACATAGCTTTATTAAAAATACCACTCACATAGTTCGTCAAACGTCGGGGTCAAGGCAAGTCCCAGCCCTACAAACACATGGCAAAGTCTATTGAATGCACTACTCAAAGCAAGTCTAGCATGCATGCAAATGACCTCGGTATTCTTCAAAACTAAGTCAAATCAAATCAAAACACCGTTTCTTATTTCTGGAAAACAGGCTGGGCAACTACCAGGTCTAGGCCGAGGTCGCACACCTCCTTGCCGAGGTGTGGCCCCGACGGCCACATTCAAAAGCGAAGTCGGGAAAATCTGGGTTTCCCTCTTGATAAACATGAAGAACATAAGCATGAAGAACATGAAGAACATGAAGAACATGAACATGAGGAAGATGAATGCAAAGATCAAAACTTGCTATTACGAAAGCTGAGATTTCATGCTATGAATTCAAAAATATGGACCTGGGCACCTATACTCAAAGATCTTATCAAAACAAACACAAAAACATGAGCTTTAATGCAAACTTTCGGATCAAACGAGGCTTTTCTTCAAGAACACATGAAAATCATTTTCTCTTTCTAAAACCAACTTTAACTCAATGTATGACGTGCAGAACAGGTTTGATCGTGCAATGCAGCTAGATGATCAATAAGAACAACAAGAGTAGGCTAGGATTCTAACCTCAAAACTCGAATCTAACGGTTCAAGCTCCAACGATCATGCTTGGAAGCTCACTCTCTTGCTCAAACTTCTCCTCCTTCTTCCTAGAGTTTCTCTCACTCTAAAACACAAGATTTGATATAAAATGATATGTTTCTCCCGACAGTCACTGACTTAATCCCTCTGCTGGGACACGTGGCACCGGCTGGTTGGCTTTACTTAAAAAGGTGACTGACTGATTAGACAAGACCAAGACAAAGCGTATTCAACAAGCTAAAAAGCAAGAGCACTCCGGCAAGTAACAACATCGGCCAACAACAAAACTCCGGCAAGCAAGAGGCAAGGACATCGGCTTGGAAGGACAACACTTGACTAAGTTGTGCCACGCCTTGGCCTAGATGTGCCACATCTCGGTCTAGGTCATACCATTCCAGGAACAAAATCGCTAGTGCAAGGGTCAAGGATCTAGAACGCCTAGATATTAACATCTCGGCCTAGATAATACACATCTCGGCCTAGGCGACGCGCGCCTCGGCCTAGATGGTGACATCTCGGCCAATATGCCAGGGTGGAGATGGAGGTCAACCGAAGGGATTCCACGACAGTTCTAAGTGGAAAAGGTTTCGAAGGTGTCTAGGCCCAAGATAACCTCGGTAACACACCAGGCAAGGACAAAGCATGCAAACAACATTCGAGCAAAACAAGACAAGATTTGAAAATGCACATATCAAAACAAGATCGTACATAAATGCATGCAAGTATGACTAAGTTGAAATGAGGGTTGTTACAATTTTGGTACCCGCATTATCTTCTAATGTTTTAATATGGGATTGTTTGGTAAGTTAGTGGTTGCTCACCCCCTACCTGTACATGTGTATAGGGAATGCTTTTCAGATTTAAAGATCAAACAATGGGTTTTACCATTTCATAAGTGTAATGTAGTGACGGATTATACTACTTCATTTGTTGTTTGGCTGAGTGCTATCTTTTTTTTTTATAAAGAGCAGTGTCCTCTCTTTTATTGTAGGCCTCAAGGCATTTTTTTTATTCGTATATAAATGTCATTTGTAACGCCCTAAAAAATATACATAAAACCCAACATTCTTGACATGCATTGATATAAGAGAAATAAACATCTTTTTATTCATCAGAGTAGTTCATAAAAAAGTATTACATGTTGACAACAAAAGTAAGTGCCCTATGGGCCTACAACTTTCCAAGCCAACACTTGGTTACAAAGAGAGGGTACTAACCCAAATACATATTAAGCCCTTGGCCTGAATTTACATGTAATACACCGAAAGATAACAAAAACAATAAAAAGTCTTTCAGCCTTTAGCCTCCCAAGCTACGTCCTTGGAGGTGGCATACCATCTATACCTGAAAATGATGTCCCATATAGGGTGAGCCACAACCCAGTAAAGATATACTAAACCAAATATGAACAATGACTAAAATAATGGCATTCGACAGGTCGTTAACATTTATAAACCAATTTACAACATATTACAGTTCCATGACAATCATGTCTATGTTACATTCCAATTTCCTTTACTCATCAACTCATTTCATAAACGTGGCTCAGAATCTGGCCAGATAACTTAAATGAGATTACATCTCATATTAATAGTACATCCATTTCAATTAGGATAACAACTCATACTAAACACTTCTTACTTCACAATAGATACACACAATTGCTGTATCAATCTCAACTTAAACACTTCCATACTTCATATATGATATACAGATTTGCTATATCAATACTTCAATAGATACACATATTTGCTGTATCCATGGAGTATATCCCTTATCTCCTCCCAAACAATGTCCGATTTAGGAGTCCATCTCCTATCTCCTCCCGCACAATACAATGTATATAAACATTTATCATATACATGTCAATCAATACACAAATTTGATGTATTATTCCAACCGTCATATACAATGTGATTAGTTTCAGTTTTCCCTAATCAATATGCAGTGTCTACAACAATCAAGACTATCCTCTACCGATAGCCCAAAGCAGTTATTTTTAAATAGAAAGTAAATGCATAAAATAGATATAATCTCAACTTATTCCATAGGTGAGTGATTAATTAATCCAACTACAGCATTCAATCCCAATATTTTCCAATTTCATGGATTTCAACTCAATTTCATATTTCCACATTTTTTCCAAATTAATTATACAAATTAATTTATTACAATAATTAAGGCATTCTCCCATTTATCAAAATATTGATCTATAACCCAAATTCATCAATTTAATCCTCAAACCCCACATTTTCAAGGTTTTAAATACACATAGAGCCTTAAATCATAAAATCCCTCCTTTCTAAATTACAAACCAAACCATAACTTTCTCAAAATTACCCAACAACACCAACATATCAAAATGACCAAAATTTAAAGACAAAGCTCATAAGATGGAGTAGGATATCCCTACCTCGAAATTAGAAGCCCAAAGGAGTAGATGAGGAAAAACCAAAGTGCTCCAAATCCACTAATGCTCAGATTAAAACGAAGCCCAAGCCACCCTCTATCTTTCTTATAAAGGACTTAGGGTAGAAACTCACTAATACTAGATGAATCCCTAGAGAGAAGGTAAGTGTAGAGAAAGAGAGAGCCGAAATTAGGGTTTTGAAAACAAAAGGGGAAGAAAAATGAAGTGTTTCCCTACTGCTGCCTACTGATATAACACAGGCTCGCTCAAGCGAAGGATTGGTCGCTCGAGCGACCAGACACAAGAAACCCTCGCTCGAGCGAAGAAAGTCTCGCTCGAGCCAACAATTCGAAGCTTCAGGTCTGCAACCCAGAAGCACGCTCGAGCGACAGAATGCTCGCTCGAGCGAAGAAACTTAAAACATACACCTCGCTCGCTCGAGCGAAGAAAAGCTCGCTCGAGCCAAGAATTGCAACTCTCAGGTCCAAAACCAGACGCAGTTGCACGCTTGAGCGAAGGACTTCTCGTTCGAGCCACCAGACACAAAACTCAACTCTCGATCGAGCGAAGGAACCCTGGCTCAAGCGAAGGATCTAAAACAAAGAGCTCGCTCGAGCGACAAAAGGCTCACTCGAGCGAAGACACCAAAATCTGGGCAGCAACCATTTGCTCCCAATCACACCCAACCTGTAACAAACCTACCCAACACATCCTATAACTCAAAAATAAGGAATTAAAGGATGACAACAAGATATATACAACAGCAATCTCCACGGAACCTAAGTCCAGATACAACAACCAAAAGGGGAAAGACCGGGATCGCTATATCATTGTTGTATAACGAGCGGGAATAAGTATATTTAATTATTCATCATTTCATCCAAGGATGAAATGATATTTGTAAATGGACTTGATTAATGATTATTGGTAATGTTATCCGAGTAATAAAATATGGGCGTGACATACTGTTATACTAATTTGTATTGAGATTACGTATTTCGTGATTGATGTTACGGAATTTTGTGTTAATATTACACCAACTTATAGTAGGGTGCATATGGTACACACTCCTCATAGGATTTCCCAACAAGTTCTTGTTGTCTATAGTCAACATTTAACCTATAAACACCTTAGTAGAAAAGCGTTTAAATAATCAAACTTAGAGGTGTTCGATAACATGATTCAATACTTAAAACTAAATTGATTAAGTGATAATCAATTAAGTTCGTTTGATAACTACAATAGATATCACTTAAAAATTCAAGGGTCTCTTGAAATGCAGGCTAAAACTTAAGAAAATTTTAAGTCATATCAAACTTATTTAATTCTGATTGAATTTATAAAAACTAAATATAAGTATCGATATACACTATTATAAACTCTGTGACGACCGGGTCTTTTCCTTTTTCTTTCTTTCTCTCTTCGCTTCATTTCCTTTTGTCTTCGTTGGGTTTGAAATGTCCGGAAATGGTTTTCTAGTTCTTGTTTCATTTGGTGTTGAATTTCGCTTGTTTCGGAAGGTGCATGGGTAAGTCTGCAATGCTGGGAGCGAAGCAGGAATTTTGGGTAGCTGGGCCAGGGCCGCACGTGCGAGGAGGGGCCGCACGAGCTATGGGTTAGGCTACTCGAGCGGTGGAGGTTGACACCCAGAATTTTGCATTCTGAAATCGATGCACGAGCAGGGGAAATGGGCCGCACGAGCGGTGAAGGTGGGCCACACGAGCGGTGGGGAAGGCCGCACGAGCGGCCAACTAGGCAGGCCGAAACTCTGTTTTTTATCCAAATGTATAACACATTTTGCTCATTCCTCTCTCACTCTAAACCTTATTTTTCTCCCCCTTCTCTCTAGAAAACTTCCTCAAGCCTTGAAACTCTTTGATTCTTACAATTTTTGGGTCAAGATCATCATCATCTTCCTCTAGTCTTGAAGATCTAAAGTTAGGGCTTCCTTGGGTGTGGTGGAAATCCAAGATCCTCTCCTCCTTGAAGCTAGGGTTTCATCTTCTCTTCATCATCAACACTTTGAGGTAGGGTTTCTTGAGTCATATATACATGTTCTGCAAGATTGAGTGTTGATTTTATACTTCTCTTGGATTTATTATAAGATTTTCGGTTTTGGTTCAAAATTATGTGATTTCTCAAAGAAGAGTTTAAAGACTCAAACGTTTCTATGTTGATCTTTAAGGTCTTGTATCTATTATTTCATAAAGTTGATTTTGATGAACTTTCACCATAAAAATTGGGAGATGTTTTGGTTTTGATGCAAAACCTTAGATTCGGGGATTTTGGAAAATAAGAAAATATTTATGAAATCCCTTATTATTTTGTGTCATGAAGATGATTGAGAGTAAATCTCATAACAAGTTTGGCAAAAATGGAGATCTACTAAAAGTATGAGAAATGAGAAGTTATTATAACATGTTTGTTAAATTACTTGAACATGTGTTGTTGGAAAGTGATGAATGATTATGTACCATGAAATGTTAAGATTGTAACCCATGGGAGATTTATGTTCGAAAAACATCACATATGACTCAAAGAGGCAAATCGATTAGAATTGTGCATGATGGAAAAATTGTTATTGTGTGTTGAAGACACATGAGTTTTGTGAATTGGTTTTGAAGAGATGAAATGAGAAATGGGATTGATTGGTATTGTTGTAGAGATATCTTGAGAATGAAAGAATGCTACAAAATAGTAATTATTTCATCATGTTTCAATTGAGTTATTATCGTTATTGTGCATCTTGACATGTGTTGGAAAAACATTTGTTTTGAGAAAGATTATATTGCAATGAGAATTATGATAATGTACATGGGGTAAATACGTGGTAAGTCCGGATAGGGGGTGTAGTTGAACTTGATAAGTTGGCCTGAGTGTCCTTGGTGAAAGACCAGAAAATCGCGCGGATAGGTGTCGAGCCTTCCGGTTAATACCGGTAAAAATGATGATTTGGTAGTACTCGTGGAGTCTACTTGCAGACACCAGCCTAGGGATTACCAGTGTCGTATTTACCACCCCTATTGATTAAATTGAAAGTTTTGAAATAAGTTGAGATTGCAAATTTTATTGAAAGATGGTAATCTTTAAAAGAGCATGAAATGGAATTTCATTAAAAGTGCATGGCATGGCATTGACATTTGCATTTTTAATTGGAGTTTCATAATTGTGTATGCTTTGTAAGAATTTTCTACTGGGCTTTATGCTCACCCCTATGGGATTTGGTGCAGGTAAAGATGTTGTGAACCCGCGCGAGCTAAGGGTGTGGATATGTTTTGGTGTAGAGTGGATCACTCTTTCTTTTGTTGTAATTTTGTGAAGCCTAGGGCTAAATTGGTATGGGTCCGAGAGACTATTTTGTGTAACCGGGCTATTGCCTTGGAAGATGTAAGCCCGTAAGGGCATTTCTGTTATGTTTTCTTTATTTTTGAGACTATATGTTTCACATACTATAGATTCAAGTGTTTTCTTATCATTGAATGTATATTTGCATGTGGAACTCTTGTATAAACCATGGAGATCTTGATATAGAGAATGGAGAATGGTGTAATTAATGAATGCATGTGGTTATGTATTATTCATGTTGGGTTTATTTCGGGGCATTTAAACTTGGTATCAGAGCTACTGGGTTTGAATACTTGGGGCTCATGGGAAATGGTTGTTATACCACAATGGGTTCGTTTCACGTGATTAGGAAATGTTTTGTCTTTGTGATTACGACATAGCAAGCTTATGTGACTACGTGGGTATGGGATTAGACTTTTGGGATATTATTTGCACCTATTAGATTCCTTGAGGTCTTATTAGAAGGGTACCTGATCAATACTCATTCTACTAAGAATTCTTAGTTTCTCGTGGGACGAATCTCATCACTAAAGGATAATTCGTATGTGTTTACGTGACTACGTGCTTATGTGGAGTGAATTGAATTGTTTGTGTTAGAATGTATATAATTGTATTAGTTTAACGTGTGAGGCAAGTTGCAAGCACATTTGGAATTATGTGCTAAGTTATCTATTTTGTTTCTTACTTAGGATGTCGGGAAGGATTCGAACACAAGGAAATAAAGGACGGATGGGTAATAGGAGTGTCAGTAGGGGCATGGCGGTTCCCCTAGCACCTGTCGTTACAGCATCGGTTGTCGGTGAGGAAGTTGCACGCGAGGTTGTAAGAGCAGTGCAGGATGCTCTAACTCACAATGAGGGGGACAACGGGCGTACCTTCAAGCTTACTAAGGAGCTTCTTCCTTCCAATCCACTAGAGGTTTTGGGAGAGGCAAGACTGTTGGAGGTAGAGAGTTGGTACGAATAGATTACCATGACTCTCAACATGCTTAGAGTCGAGGACGAGGGGTTGAGGGTTTCTTTGGCGACCTTCCAATTGAAGGGGGATACGAATTATTTGGTGGAAGTATGTGAAGGGTACCGTAGGTGCCACGTGGGTTGTGTTTACCGAGGCCTTCTTGGCCAAGTTTTTCCCTCCTTCTGCTCGGGAAAGGTTAAGGAAACAGTTTGTTGAGTTGCGTCAGGATTTTACTCATTTGGCTCAGTTTGAGATGAGGTTCACTAGTTTGTCGAGATTTGCTCCAGAACTTGTGGCAACAAAGGAGCGTCGTTATTATGAGTTTGAGAGGCGGTTGCGTGATGATAACTAGAAGAAGGTGGTTGGATCTATGTGGAAGAATTATTTTGATCTAATTGAGGCGGCGGCCCATGGAGAGGCTGTGGTTAGCAGTGTTGGTCGAGTTAGGGAGGAGGCCACTTCGGTAACTCCTACAGTTCATACGCACACTGGACTTAGCAAGAGGTGGAGGCGAGCGCATGCTCACTCCCAGGCTCGGTCCTTATTTTCATCAGGAGTTTCGAGCTCGTCTGTTGAGGGATCCAGTGAGGTTCAGGCTCCAAATCAGGTTCAGAGTTGGGAGGCCGTTGTTTGTTTTAATTGTGGTCAGCGGGGCCATGCTAGACGTTTTTTCCCTTTACGCGTAGATCCTTCCGATGTTTCAGAATCTAGTCGGACCTTGTCCCATCAATCCAGTCGGGGATGTTAATCGATATCAGACCTGAAGAGGCCAAGCTTCGAGAGCTTCGCAAGGGTCGGCTTTTTAGTCAGCACAATAGTATCACCCTTGAGAGGGACTTTTGTTTTAGAGATCTATGTTATAAATTGTGAAACTTTTGTGATTAATCGGTGTGTTGTAGGATGCTAAGGCACCGTGGTTATGTGTTGTGTATGTATTGTCATTTGTTACCCTCACATGTTGGGGCTTGCTAATGGAACTTGAATTCCTTGTTATGTATGTGTAATGAAATGTGTAAATGGAATTGGTGATCCTAGTACTATCGTATTTCAACTGTCGAATTTTGTGATGGTCTTGTGATGGTCTTTGATTCTTGGTTAGTTTAGAAATTGTTGATGGGGATTGAAAAGTCTATGGAAATTTTTGTGGCTAGCGTAATGTTAGGACGAGGCCCAAAATTTATTTTAAAGCTTTTATTGTGTTAAGTTTAAGAAAAAGTAAGACCTTGGAATTTTGAGAAGGTTAGTGGAAGTGAGGTAGAAATGTCTAAGGAAGTGTGAGATTCACATCTCGGAGTAGTGGGAATGATGCTTGGGTGTGTTGCTTAATGTTTGGAATTGTTGATTAGCGAGTTCATAGTGGTCCTATTGACCGTGAATAGGGTTAGTGTTGTGCCAAGGTTGGTTGTGAGTTAATAATTGTGTGTGTGGAATGAGTTTGTAGTGTTGTTAGATTTTGGTGGAGTTTTGAGTGAAAAGAATCCCATGGGTAGACGCTTGAAGTGTTACTAGGGTGATGAATGGTTTGTGTTCTCAAGTGATGAGTGTACCACTACTAAGAAGTGTCTTGGGTGGCCGGGATCATGTGATCGCCATCGACCTATTCGGTCTTGTGTTGAATATAAGAGTGTGTTGGCCATCTAGGCGTGTGAATAGAATTCTTTTGGGAATGGTACGTAGGTGCCTGAAGACCGGGAGCGGAAACTCTCGGGTGATTAGTTAAGTTGAGTGGTATCAAGGTGGCTGACAAATAGTCACTTTAGAATGGTTTAGATGCGGGTTGCAAAGTTGAGCTTTTGAAAAATTAGTATGTTTTGGCTAGAAGGCGGCATGGTGCCATGGGTTGTGCCTAGGGCATTGGACCTTATATTAGTGTGTGGTCATCGGTGCACGCATCTCTATGTAAGTTTTGAAGCCGTGAATTGAGATAGGGTGTTAGCTTCTGTGTTGGGAATACTCATAGGCTTTTGGGTACCGATGCTCTTTTTGGCTAATGTTTGTGTTGGTACGAAACTTTCAGAATTTGGAAAGTTATGTGTGTTGCATTGTTCCATTTGAGACCGTGATTATTCTAATTGTTGTTGTATTGAAAGATGTGGTTGTCTCATTGTGAAAACACTGGAAATGTGATGGATGTGATTAGGTAATGGTGGGAATTCACCAGGTGTTGTTGAGAAGATAAATTGATAAGTGATTTTTGGTCTTTGAAAACTTTCATGGTATTTCTATTTCACTTAAAACCCTTGGGGTGAGATTTTAAGGCTTGTTTTGGGGAAAATAATTACAAAATAAATTGCTTTTACTCGAAGTTTACAGCACAAATCCTTCATTGGAAAATAACACGAATTCAAGTAAAATTTTTGAGAAAATGTATAAATAAGAAAAAGATTTTTCTTTCAAGATGACAAGAACAATCCTTATTTTTAACTAGTTTATGTGATCATGCTGTTATCTTGTGTGAATAATAACTAGCGTGGTAATAATAATGTTATTGGCCGAACAGAATGGTATAATTGTTGTATTATGTTAATTAATATTGGGGAAATACTATGTTATGTTGTTACGGTTGTGGCATCACCATGTAGGTGATGGGTGTTGTTGGTTAACGGCAGGGATCCGCCGGTTGTCATGGTGGAGCGGAAATTTAAAATGAACGAATTTTGGATTTTTACTTGAAAGGAAGAAATGCATTTTTGACTTGTGACCGGTGTGAGTTTGGAACACCTTTGAGAAAATGTTTTTCATGTAAAGAGATGACTTTTACCAATAATTAAGGAAAAGACTAAAAAAAAAAAAAAAAACCTTCTTTTGAAATTGAGTTGTTAATTATTGTACCCTTATGGTTGTGATAGTGTAACCACTTTAACTGTATTTCTAAATCTTAAGTTTTGTACGTTCAGTTATGTAGATTGATGGGCGTTATAAGAACTTGTTAGACCGGAGTCTTGTCTTGAGTCGAGTTTTGTTGTAACCTTTTCCTTAAATGAGATAACCAAGGATCTTGTGGTGAAAATCTAGTTCCCATCTTGTTGGAGTGCTAAGCGTGGAGAGTGTTTGGGCTAATGGTGGTGGATACCCGGGCCGTGCGTGTGGTTGTCGTGGTTGTTTGTTGTTCTTGCCTCATAGACCCAGTGAGTGGTGTGAATTGAAGGGAAGTCTGTGACCATTTCCTTATGTTCTTGACTAATTTGGTATCCTTGGCATTCCTAGAGTCGGGGTAGTATTCCAAATTTGGTTGTGGCTGGAAGTTGGTGTTATGTTTCCTTGGGTGGTTGGAAGGTCTTCCTTGGCACCGTTTGAGGCCTTGTATAGCCGACATTGTAGGTCACCAGTTTGTTGGGCTGAGGTGGGGGATGCACCATTGTTGGGTCCGGAGATTGTTAGGGAGACAACTGAGAAAGTTGCTCTCATCCGAAAGAGGTTAGCTATGGCCCAAAGCCGACAGAAAAGTTATGCCGATAAGAGGAGACAACCCTTGTTCTTTGAAGTGGGCGGTCATGTGTTCCTTAAGATCTAACCTAGGCGAGGTTTGATGACGTTTGGCACGAGTGGTAAGTCGTCTCCGACGTTCATTGGGCCTTTCAAGATATTGGAGAGAATTGGAGAGGTAACATACCGGTTAGCCTTACCGCCACAACATTTGGGGGTTCATAAGGTGTCTCGTGTGTCAATGCTTAGGAAGTACGAACTTGACCCTTCTCATGTGTTAGATTGGGTTGAATTGGAGGTAGATAAGGATGCCTTTTACGAGGAGTGACCAGTTCAAATCCTGGATACCCGAGAACAAGTGTTACGGGATAAGACCATACCGTTAATGAAGGTGTTGTGGAGACACCATGGGATAGAGGAAGCAACTTGGGAGAGGGAGGCAGAAGTCTGCTCCAAGTATCCAAATCTATTTGAGCATGCCTAATTGTTTTATTTTAATTGTAATGTCCCCTAGTGATGAAGGGGAGAATGCTAAATCGTTGGTCACATGTTGTTGTATGTGTTTTTAAATTGAACATGAGCTTATGGAAGAATGATATTTTATTGTAAATGTTTTATCTCATATATCTAGTTTGGGCAATTGTTGTTTGATGGAGTGATGATGAAGAGAAAGATAATTGTTGGATTGACATAAATGTTGAAACTTGATAATGTTGTTAAAAGAATGATTTTGTTGTTAGAGCACTCTTGTTTGGTGAGTTTATTTAATTTTAGGGGAAGTTTGTTCAAATTTCGGGGACAAAATTTCCTATGGTGGGGAGGTTGTGAGGATCGGGTCGTTTCCTTTTTCTTTCTTTCTCTCTTTGCTTCGTTTCCTTTTGTCTTCGTTGGGTTTGAAACGTCCGAAAATGGTTTTCTAGTTCTTGTTTCATTTGGTGTTGAATTTCGCTTGTTCCGGAAGGTGCGCGGGTAAGTTCAGAGTACCGGGAGCGAAGCAAGAATTTTGAGTGATTGGGCCAGGGCAGCACGTGCGGGACCCTAGGCCGCACGTGCAAGGAGGGGCCACACGAGCGGTGGGCTAGGATGCTCGAGCGATGGAGGTTGACACCCAGAATTTTGCATTCTGAAATTGACTCACGAGCGGGGGGAAATGGGCCACACAAGTGGTGGAGGTGGGCTGCACGAGCGGCCAATTGGGCAGTCCGAAACTCTGTTTTTTATCCGAATGTATAACACAATTTGCTCATTCCTCTCTCACTCTAAACCCTATTTTTCTCCCCCTTATCTCTAGAAAACTTCCTCAAGCCTTGAAACTCTTTGATTCTTACAATTTTTGGGTCAAGATCATCATCATCCTCCTCTAGTCTTGAAGATCTAAAGTTAGGGCTTCCTTGGGTGTGGTGGAAATCCAAGATCCTCTCCTCCTTGAAGTTAGGGTTTCATCTTCTCTTCATCATCAACACTTTGAGGTAGGGTTTCTTGAGTCATATATACATGTTTTGCAAGATTGAGTGTTGATTTTATACTTCTCTTGGATTTATTATAAGATTTTCGGTTTTGGTTCAAAATGATGTGATTTCTCAAATGAGAGCTTAAAGACTCAAAAGTTTCTATGTTGGTCTTTAAGGTCTTGTATCTATTATTTCATAAAGTTGATTTTGATGAACTTTCACCATAAAAATTGGGAGATGTTTTGGTTTTGATGCAAAGCCTTAGAATTTGGGGATTTTGGAAAATAAAAAAATATTTATGAAATCCCTTATTATTTTGTGTCATGAAGATGATTGAGAGTAAATCTCATAAGAAGTTTGGCAAAAATGGAGATCTATTAAAAGTATGAGAAATGAGAAGTTATTATAACATGTTTGTTAAATTACTTGAACATGTGTTGTTGGAAAGTGATGAATGATTATGTACCATGAAATGTTAAGATTGTAACCCATGGGAGATTTATGTTCGAAAAACATCACATATGACTCAAAGAGGCAAATCGATTAGAATTGTGCATGATGGAAAAATTGTTATTGTGTGTTGAAGACACATGAGTTTTGTGAATTGGGTTTGAAGAGATGAAATGAGAAATGGGATTGATTGGTATTGTTGTAGAGATATCTTGAGAATGAAAGAATGCTACGAAATAGTAATTATTTCATCATGTTTCAATTGAGTTATTATCGTTATTGTGCATCTTGACATGTGTTGGAAAAACATTTGTTTTGAGAAAGATTATATTGCAATGAGAATTATGATAATGTACATGGGGTAAATACGTGGTAAGTCCGGATAGGGGGTGTAGTTAAACTTGATAAGTTGGCCTGAGTGTCCTTGGTGAAAGACCAGAAAATCGCGCGGATAGGTGTCGAGCCTTCCGGTTAATACCGGTAAAAATGACGATTTGGTAGTACTCGTGGAGTCTACTTGCAGACACCAGCCTAGGGATTACCAGTGTCGTATTTACCGCCCCTATTGATTAAATTGAAAGTTTTGAAATAAGTTGAGATTGCAAATTTTATTAAAAGATGGTAATCTTTAAAAGAGCATGAAATGGAATCGCATTAAAAGTGCATGGCATGGCATTGACATTTGCATTTTTAATTGGAGTTGCATAACTGTGTGTGCATTGTAAGAATTTTCTACTAGGCTTTATGCTCACCCCTATGGGATTTGGTGCAAGTAAAGATGTTGTGATCCCGCCGAGCTAAGGGTGTGGATATGTTTTGGTGCTGAGTGGATCACTCTTTCTTTTGTTGTAATTTTGTGAAGCCTAAGGCTAAATTGGTATGGGTCCGAGAGACCATTTTGTGTAATCGGGCTATTGCCTTAGAAGATGTAAGCCCGTAAGGGCGTTTCTCTTATTTTATCTTTATTTTTGAGACTATATGTTTCATATGCTATAGATTCAGGTGTTTTCTTATCATTGAATGTATATTTGCATGCAGAACTTTGTATAAACCATGGAGATCTTGATATAGAGAATGGAGAATGGTTGTAATTAATGAATGCATATGGTTATGTATTATTCATGTTGGGTTTATTCCGGGGTGTTTCAAACTCATTATCACCACTACCATAACCACCAACATCATGTCACCGCCACCACTGCTATCACCACTGCTGCCATCACTGTAACAACCCACATTTTTGTCTTATTCATGTTCATGAGCATTTGTATGACTTTGATTCGTTAAGCTTGCATTTGTATATTTGTGACTTGTTTTGCCTAAGTGAGGTCCATGTCTTGTTTTGGGTTTATGAGATTTGCCTAAGTGTTGTGTGCATGTTTTGTTCCTTCCTTGCTGCCTCAAGCCTAGGTCATGTCAAGCCTAGGTCATGCCAAGCCTAAGTTATGTTAAGCCTAGATCATTCCAAGCCGAGGTCATCTTGTGTCTAGAATTATCTTAGAACCCCTTTGTTTGACCTCCACCTTCGCCTTGATATATTGGCCGAGATGTCATTATCTAGGCCGAGGTGTTCATCACCAAGGCCGAGATGTGTATTATCTAGGCCGAGATGTTACCTTTGCACCTAAGTGATCTTTTCCTGGAGTGGTATGACCTAAACCGAGGTGTGGCACATCTAGGCCAAGGTGTGGCACAGCTTAGTCAAGCGTTGTCCTTCCTAGCCAAGGTCGTTGTCACCTTAGTTGCCGAAGCTTTGTCCTTAGCCGATGTCATCACTTGCCGGAGTGCCTTGCCGGGTAGCTTGTTAGATACACTTTGTCATAGTCTTATCTTGTCAATCTATCACCTTTTTGAGGAGAACCAACCAGCCGTTGCCACGTGTCCGAGCTGGGTGTTAAGTCAGCCGGCAGAGAGAGAAAACCTATCATTTCTATACTTGTTTTGAAGAGGAGAGAGAAGCTCTAGGAGAGGAAGAAGAGTTCTTGAGAGGAAGTAGATTTCCAAGCTTGATCCCTAGAGATCGAACCGTTAGATCCGTGTTCTAAGGTTAGATTCTTGATCTGCTCTTGTCGTTCTTCATGTTCATGTTATTGCATTGCATGATTGAATATGATTTGTAAGCCATGCATTGCTTTGAAGTTTGGTTTTAGAAAGAGAAAAGAGTATTCATGTGTTCTTCAAGAAAAGTCATGTTTTGATCCGAAAGCTCATGCCTAGATCCATGTTTTTGTGTTTGTTTTCATATGATTTTCAAGTGTGGGTACCCAGGTCCATGTTTTCGAACTCATAGCATGAAATCCTAGATTTTGTAACAAAGAAGTTATGATTTTAGCATTCATGTTCTTCATGATCTTTATGTTCATGTTCTTCTTATTCTTCACGGGTGGAAACCTAGATCTTCAGGCCTCACTCCCCGAAATGTAGTCGCCGAGATCACTCTTACCTAGATCTCACACTTAGGCCAAGCATCGTATCTCACCTTGGCCTACCTTGCATGATCACTTACACCTTTAGTTTGTCTTGTGTGCACCTCGGCATGCAGCCGCACGCCGAAGCCTAGGTAGCCACACCTCGGCCAGGAGGTGTGGGACCTCGGCAAAGACCTAGTTGGTACCCAGCATGTCTTCCTGACATGTAAAACAGTGTTTTGATTTCCAGCATGTTTTTCCAAGATCATTTACATGCATGTAAGACTTGTTTTGTGAAGTGCATTCAGTAGACTTTATCATGTGTTTGTAGGACTTGGGCCTTTGCCCTAATCCCGACGTCCCAAGAACTATGTGAGTGGTATTTTTAATAAAGTTATGTTATAAAGATTTGATAAAGCCTTGTTTCGTTTTGATAAAAGTATTCGATCGAGCATAAATGATATCCCTATTTTATGTATCAAGTATAAGCTTTGTTTTGGATGACAATGTATCAAGTAAGCTTTGTTTTGATGACATTCTCGGAAAGTCCCTTAGGCTGGAGGACTCTAAACTTTCGCAGTACTCTCGTGTTAAAGGGCTACGGGCCTTTGTAACATAGGTCCCTTGTGCTGGAAGACTCTAAACTTTCACAGTACTCTCGTGTTAAAGGGCTACGGGCCTTTGTAACATAGGTCCTTTGTGCTAGAGGACTCTAAACTTTTGTAGCACCCTTGTTTGAGATATCTCCCTTGCCACCGACTGCCTTGTGCGGGTGGGTTTGTCTAATCGATTTCGGGTCGATTATTTCCTTGTTTTGAAAGTCTTTAGTGTCAGGGGACTATAATGCGACTGCACATCTTGTTTGAGAGTCCTTCCGTGCTAGGGGACTTTAAGCCTAGGTAGCACCGTCCTTTCGTGCTAGGGGATGTTAAGCCTAAGTAGCACCCTTGTTAAGATATCGGCCACCGACGGACTTTGAACGGGTGTGCTCGATGCCGAGGTTATGCATTTGTTTTGTTCGGATTGTCATCACCCCATGTTTTAAGTTGACGTATGTTAAGTAAGTAAGCAAGTTTTGAAGGACCAAGGTTCGATTGATGTTTTATTTCAAGCCAAGCTAAGCTATGTTATGTATGGTTTTGACAAGGATATACTATGTATTGTTTTGAAAAGATCTCGGGTATCATTCATTTAACCCCTTTATTACTTGTACCATTCACTGAGTATCCAAGCTCACCCTCCCTATGTATATATGTAGGTAACAAACAAGAAGTCAGCTACGCCGAGATGTGTGTTTTGCAAGATGTTTTGGATGCATGTTATGTCGGCAATATTTATGTCGGCAATCCTGAAGATTATGTTTCTTGACTTGTATTTCATGTATTTTGTTTATGTCTGCTTGTGAAGCCCTTTTGTTAAGATGTAATATTTATTTTTGTACTTCATTTTATTTGTATTCAAGTTGTAAAGCTATGTAAAGATGTATGCCATTTCATTTGATCTACGCACTGCTCTTATGGACCATTTGTATTTGTATATATTGCTTCCGCACTTGTGAGTCCCATATATTTATACTCTGATTGTGTGTGAATTTTGTAAGTTGGCCTTCGGTAATCTTGAATTACTGGCCATCACGGCACTATCCTACTAGGGGCGGTTTGGGGTCGTGACAATCACTATTGCTACCACCACCACCACCACAACTCCACTGTCGCCACTACCGACACCATCATGTCGTCGTCGCCGTCTCCGCCGCCGCCACCACTACTACCATCAGCTTCATCATCATTGTCATTATAGCCATAAATACCGCCATCATTTTAATACCCGTACCATCACCAACACTACCTCTATCACCACCACTATTATGCCACCACCACCATCATATCATTACCACCACCACCATTACAATATAAAGTTCGTAATATACAATTTAAAAATAATAAATTTCAAATTTAATTTTATACATATCAAACTTATTTTTAATTCAACACTTAAATTTTTATCAAACAATTTTTCATCTTAAAAAATTTGGCATTCAATTTTTAGTACTTAATTTTCAATCTTCAATTTTCAATTTTTAATTTTATCAAATATCACCTAGCCTAAGGAAAAAGATTCTCTCTAGTCAATAGTCCAATATGTTGATTGAAAAGTATTGTTGGGATCCATACAAAGCTCACTTTAAAGACCTAGTAAAAAAATTGAGAGATCTAATGGGTGAGCTCTATAGGAGCTTTAATGGGTGGAGCTCACCATGTGATGTGATGCTTTGTGCTATTTTTTTGCCACATCACTAGAGCTCAAATTAAAATTCTAGATTTAGAGCTTTATATCATTTTTCAAATATCTAAATGTTTGTGTGCATAGATTACCTATGAAAATATCATATTTATAGATATATGATTTTGTTATATTTATTTATTTTAAAAATAGATGATAAATAAATTTTGAAAATAAATTATTATTATCATTATTATTATTGTGAAGTATGGGAGCTAGTTTGGAAATTGGCTATTTAGTGATTTGAAAAGTGGAGTAATTTGAAAATTTATAGTGATTTTAAAAAATTTTGACTATTTAAATTCAGGTCATGTTAACAAGTTATATATGTTCTATTGTATTTAATGGGTTTAGAAGTTTGTTAAAATGTTATTTTTAGGGTAAAGTTAGAAACACTAAATTTTCTACTAAATAAATAACAAAATGTCTCAGATAAATGTGGGGATATTTAATCATTTATTTGGTAGAAAATTTGAGACCTATAATATTTTCCTTATTTTTATACATAAAAAGTTTAAATATTAACTACAAGTTAGTTGTATACAAATTCCAAAGTTATTGAAACACTTAATAATAAATGCATTCATGTAATGAGTTACTAAAAATAGAAACGTATCAATTTAGATAAATTAGTGTAGAGTAATGCTAGAGACCCCAAATATTCTATCAAAAATTTTACCAAATGTCTCATATGGGTGTGGGACTTACACAATGTGGGTCTCACACCCATGTGAAACATTTGATAAAACTTTTGATAGAATTTTTGAAACCTCTAACATTTTTTATTAGTATATCATTAGATACGATTTACTCGTAAAATTTTACAAAATACCCATTCAAATTGTTAAAGTGGAACTTATTATGACGAGCCTCTCGGCGCCTCGAAACTGGAGAGAATTTCTCCATTTTATTAATATCCACCGACCATAGCTGTGGAAGTTGGAGTTGGGTCCTGGTTCATTGCAACCTTGAAAGCGATCAATTCATGGAAAAGAAAAGAGAAAGTGTTTAAAATAATTTTTGGAAGCGGCTCCATAATTTTTCTTTAGCTAAGTTGAAAATATTTAGAATTAATCAAAAAAAATTATTATATATTTGGGTGGCCTTGGGTAATGACAAATAACCCAAACTATCTTAATCTCGAATTATACATATATATATATATATATATGTATATTAAATATACACATAAATTATTAACCGTTAAATAATATTAAAATAATTTAGATTATTAAATCATACTAAATATATATTATATATATAAGAAAACATAATATATATATTTTTTATTTTTTTTCCTTACTCATAAATTGTAAAGACCACCATAGCGGTATCTCTCTTATATTATAAAGATTATTTGTTTTGATGTTATTAATGATTTTAAAAAAACTATATATATATTGAGTCTAATTTTAACAAATTAATTAACTTAGTTGTACTAAAAAAAGAAAAAAAAAAGAATTGAAATTCATGTGCAATTCGAGGTTGACTCAGGTCGGGTCTGGACAAACAATGTCGGATTACAATTCAGGTTTTGATAGCCTTAGGCAGCTCTCAACACAATTTAGGATGGGTTTGAACAACCTTTCAACCTGTCTAAACTTGCCTTAGTTGCATCCCTACTATTTTTTGGGCATAATTCACTTCACCTTGATGTGGTTTAAGTTCCAAGTAATTTACCTTTTTATAATTCAAAAATAAATAAGAACGCCTACGTGACTTTGGACCCAACTGCAAACATAACTCCATTAACAAAAATTATTAAATTACCATAATAACTCTCTACTTTTATCTTCTATTTCTCTCTCTGTTGCTATGGATATAATTTTTTAGAATATGATCTTCATAAATAAAATAAAAAAAATCTTAAATTTTTAATTTTTTCAATTTAAATCATAATTTTCTAATTTATTTTCAATTTAAACCATTCAAATATTTCCGTCAAGTAAAATTAATGAAAAATAATATTTTAGCCATTAAACTCAATATAAGTCTACATAAAATGTCTAAAATATAATTTTTTGTTGATTTCAATGATTAAAATATCATTTTTTCATCAATTTTAACAAAAATTAACAAATAATTTAGATTGAAAATAAATAAAAAAATTTAAATTTAAATTAATAAAATTAAAAATTCATATTTATTTTATTAGTAGGGTTAAAGGTTGTGATTTATATCTCACTTATTAACTTCCCATATTAAAAAAATAAGGTCAAATTACACTTTGCACCCCTACTCTTTGTACAAAATCTCACTTTGACTTCTACACATGAAATCATGACAGTAAACCCCCTGCACTTCTGGTCAAATCCCATTTTGGTCCTTGTACATAAAATTGAGATAGTCAACCCCTATACTTTTGGTTAAATTTTACTTTGATCCCTTCACAAGTGTCAATGTCCCCTTTTGGTTACTCAATTGTTTAAATTTTTAACAGAATGTAGTCATATGATAATAATGTGCCTATAACATGAGGGTAAGAAAGGAAATCATCTACATTTTCTTCCAATGCACACTTTATCCCAAAATTTACATCAAAATATGATTGTATTATGCTAAAACAAAATGCAAATTGTGAACAATTAAAAAGATGAACTAGGGTTTTGCATAAATTGAAATCATGAAACTCTTTTTTACAGTAAAACAATCTTCTGTCTATTCATCTTTTCTTTCTCTTTGATTTCTTTGTCGCATTTTTTATTTATTTCAAAAGCTCTATTTTCTTGCTTTTTTGTCCCATTTTTTACCATACAAACATATATATATATATATATATATATATATATTGTATTGCATAACTCTCATATGCTAATCACATAGAACAAAGTGTATTGGTGAGAAATGAAGGCATGAGAGTGTTCACACCATAATATAGTGGATTGCCTCACACCGAATCATAACCCAATTGGTGGTAATATAAACCTTCTCGCAGGAAGAAATACAACTGGAAATTTTGAATTTAAAATAAACAGTCACAATGATTGGAAACATGGTGACTGTTTGCTTGACATTGCAATTTGAATGTTTGCAACCATTGATCAAAGGCCACCATGTTAACTATAAATATATGGCCTCACTATAATGGTTGTTTAACTATTTCTTTCTCTTTGAATTTTGTCTCTTCTAGATTGTATTTTTCTTTGCGTGATAAACACCCTTACTGGCTTTTCGATCATTACCATTGTTTAAGTTTATCTTTCAGTGGTATTAGAGCCTGGATTACACATTATCGCAAATATCGTAATATAGTCTGGAAGAACAAAAATTTTCCAAACTCTTTTTACTGAAAATTCAGAAAATCATTGACCGTCAATCTTTATAGCGATCCCGGTTTTTCCTTCATTGTTTAATTGTATTCCGGACTCGGTTCCGTGGATGTGTTGTTGTCTTATTCCCGTTTCTGTCCTTTACTCTTTGTATATGAGTCTTAGGTCATGTTGGGCAGGTTTGAAACAGGTTGGTTGTGTTTGAAAACCAATGGTTGATGTCCAGATTTTGGGCTTGACGCTCGAGCGGACCTGTTTGTATATCAATCCGAAAAATAGCTTTTTGGATCACTTTTTCGGGCCATTCTCTCTCTCTAACTTTTCGAAGCTTATGCATGATTATACTAGATTTATCTCATTATGTAAGATACATGTACATCAATTAGATGGTGACTAATCATTGATGAATGCACCTATATATATAATGTATAGAAGACTAATGCTAATACATTGAATGTGATGGATTTATTATAAATGAATCTTAGAGATGCATTATGTATCTATTATGAATATGTAAGGTACATTAATCTATCTAATGAATTCATTAATATAGAAGATGCATTATGTATCATGAATGTATGAGATACATTAATCAATTTAATGAAGTTCATTGAATGAATAACTTGAGAGTTTCTCTCTCTAGACTACATCTTCTCTCTATAAATACATCTAGTTCTAGTGATCTTCTACCCTAGTTCCGTTGTATTGAGTGTGGAGCTTCCCTTGATCTTCGTTTTGATCCGAAAAATTGTGGGTTGGAACACATCCAAGTATCTTCATCATCTTCTTTGAGTCTCTTCATTTGAGGTAGGGATAACTACTCGTTTTTATGATCTTTGACATAAACTTTTGGTCATTTTGATTTAATGTTGAAGTTGGGTGATTTTGGGTGTTAGGGTTTCAACTTGAATAAAGAGGGGTTTTGCTATTTTGACCAATATATGTATATCTTGGGTCTTAAAATGAGCTTATTGATTGTTGTAGACACTGCATGATGATTAGGTGAAATAAAACTAATCAGTTAAATATGTCATTGAATATGACGGTTGGAATAATACATCGAATTTGTGTATTGATTGATCGTGTATATGATAATTGTTTATATACATTGTATTGTGTGGGAGGAGATAGGGGATGTACTCCACGGTTTGGGAGGAGACAGGGGATGGACTCCTAAACCGGATTTTATTTGGGAGGAGATAGGGGATGGACTCCATTGATACAGCAAATCTGTGTATCATTTATGAAGTATGAAGTGTTTTAATATGAGTTGTTATCTCATGAGAATTGTGAAGTATGGAAGTGCTTTATTATGAGTTATAATCTCATTTAAATTGTTGATATTGGAAAGGATCATGGACATACTTGTCATGGATTTGGATTGTGCTGTATGTTGGTTTATATGAGTTAAACATTTATCAAAATGCCAATGTTTTAGTTATTGCTCATATTATGTTTAGCATATCTCTACTGGGCGTTGGCTCACCCTATATGGGACATCATTTTTAGGTCCAGGTGATATGCCACCTCTAAGGATGTAGCTTGGGAGGTTGTCGAAGCTGAAGGCTTCCTTTTTGTGATTATTTTGTGTGTAAATCAAGTCAAGGGCTTATTTTGCGTTTTGAGTTAGTACTCTCTTCTTTGTAACCAAGTGTTGGCTTGGAAAGGTGTAAGCCTGTAGGGCAATTTACTTTTGATGTCAACATATCATACTTTTGTAATGAGTACTCTGATAAATAGAAATATGCTTTATCCTCTTATGTCTATGCATGTCAAGGATGTGGGTTTATCTTGTATTATTTTGAGGGCGTTACAATCTTCGACATTGGTTAATTCGGTTTGTTTATTTAATTATCACCGACGTGTTGTATTTCCAAAAAACTATCTGAAGAAAATAACTGTTGGTGGTGCTTTTGTTCCAAACCTTGTTGAAAGTGAGGCCAAATTACACTGTTGGAAGTAATTTTATAAAATATTTTTCAGTTCAAATTGCGTCTCCAAATTGGCACCATCTTGTTCTTCTCAGAATTTTGATAGCAACAGCAATATTCATTGTGAAAAATGATGAAAATTTTATCCACAAAGTTCAATTTCAGTGTGTGGTCGCCGACTCCCATCACCGGAGAAGACGACCAGAATACACAGTGCGAAGACTCTTTTTTGAAGTCTAAGAGTTTTGGGCTGAATTTAAAATTAAAAAGAGGGCTCAAAATAAAGCATACAGCAAGGAAATCAATTCCTTTGGGCCTTAGAATTAAAAAAAAAAAAAAAAAATTTAGGCTAACCCAGCTATCGGCCCAAGTCAACCAGGCGGAGCCCAACAGCCCAAAGCCACAGGGACCACCCAGCCCAACGACACAGCCAAGCAGCCCAAAGCCGTGGCCTACCGTCTCACGCTTAGATCCGTGCATCTACCCTCTGCGCCCAGACCCGCGTCTGCCTGCTCCGCATGACCCTCGTGCTGAATCACACAATGATCCGTGTGTTGACCAGCGGTCCAAGTTAGTTCCACCCAAGCCGGTTCAAGTCGGTTTAGCCCAAACCTTGAACCAACAACAGCTTGGTTCAGGGGCTTTTTCGACTCATTCTCGCACATTTTAAGGCCTTTTTCAGTCATTCAAAATCCAGAATTTCCAGAATTTATCTAAGAATTTTTCTATGAGTACTAGTACTGCATTTTCAAAAGAAAAAATTCGAGGAAAAGGCTATCCAAGGGCGTTACCCAGGAAAACATTCAAAGAAACAATTTTTAATAAGTGCCATTATGTTCCTTGGGCTCGTAACTATTTTAAGCATAGTATTGGGTTTAAAAGGCCATTGGGTTTTCATCACTCTTCTTACCCAAGGCAACAAAACCGTTCTATTCCTTCACAACAATATCTTCATAACAGGGGCCGATTCAACAACTACAAGGCTTATCCTTATTAAGACTTGTTGTTGTCTTTAATTTTGCTCATTTTTTTTCTTTTTTTTCTTTTTTAAATTTTAGTATTGTAATATTCACATTTGAATTTTCATAGTAAGACATTTTGTTTTTAATATGGCTATTAAAAATACCATGGATTCTTCAAGAATCGAGATGCTTAATGGAAATAATTTCCGAGCATGGAAATGCCACATTTCTTATCTTCTTACACATGAAAAAACATTGCACACTTTATCCACTTCTAAGCCAGATGATGATTCTAATTGGTTCCAAAATAAATGGATAGAAGATGATGCAATGGCAAATGCAACTATGTTACATAATATGAAAGATAACATTATTTCGCTTTTTGAAGAATAGGAAACTACAAGACACTTAATGGAAGCACTAGAAAGTAAGTATGGAGTTCGATCGGACACTCAAATTCAATTGCTCTTGGACAAATATAATAACACTCGTATGAGTGATAATGATAGTGTTGGTGATCATATTAATCAAATGGAATTAATTGCTAAAGAATTATCCAATGCTAGTCGCTCTTTGTCGGACAAGATGCAAGTAAGTACCATACTTAATAGTCTTCCATTGTCATGGGATCATGTTTTCACATCTCTAACTCATAGCGGACGAGAGATTTCAATGGTAACATTGCCTGTACTCTTAGTTTTGGAAGAAGAAAGAATGAAGCGAAGGCGTAAAGAAGGATTGTCTTCTAACTTGTTGATGGCACAATCTTCACCACAACGACAGAATAATACCCACACACCATTCAACAAGAAAAAGACAACTTCTTTCAAGAAAAAATGGAAGAAGGTATTTTAGAAAGGATGGAAGAAACAGCAAGAATGGCAAAAATAACAACATCATAAGCATCAAATTGGCCCATGTTACAAGTGCGGTCAAAAAGGTCATATCAAAGCCACTTGTCCTCAGAAGAAGCAGAAAAAGGATCATAACCCTGTTGCCATGACAATTTCTGAAGCAATGGTGCTTGAACCTTCATCAAATTCATGGTGGATTGATTCTGCTGCAACTAGGCATATTGGCCCTGTTTGGTAGAGCTGTGGGAAAGTGCTTATAGCTTATGCCTAAACAGCTTATAGCTTATAACTATGAACATAAGCTGATTTTTGACTTATAAATTAAGTATCTCCTACCCCACTCAAAAAATAAGCTGATTTCTGACTTCCAAAAAGCTATAAGCTAAACCAAACACATCAAAATAGCTTAAATTAAGCTGAAAGCTGAAATAAGCTGCTTTTAAGTTCTGCCAAACAGGCACATTATGCAAAATAAAGAAATGTTCGTAGAGTTTACTAACAAGAAGGTTGGTGAACACAGAATCTACATGGGCAACAACTCATATAGTGATGTTTTGGGCATCGACAACTGTTAATTCTCTATTAATGGAACTTCCATTATGCTTCATGATGTGCTTTATGTACCCAGCATTCACCCAAATTTAATTTCAATGCCGGTGTTAACCCAACAGGGTTTTGAGGTTAATTTTAGGTTTAACATAGTATTGATTAAGAAAGGGAGTGTATTAGTGAAAGGTGTAAGACTGAATGACATGCACTCTCTTCCTATTGATAATAAGAGCATCTCCAACCCACTAGGTATATAATGCTTGTTAGTCTAAATGCCTAGCATGACTCACTTTTTTCAACTCCAATGCACTAGGCATATGATTAGGCATTTTAGCTCAATTCACATTCACTAGCTACATGTAGCTAGCCTTCAAAGCTAGGCAAAATGTATTTAATCATTAGGATTATTTCCCTCCATTTTTGTTGCTGATGTGGCATTATATAAAGTTAATAGTATTTGGACAAAAAGCTAAAATACAGAGCATGGTTGGAGTAGAAACATGAAATAGTTGATAGGCAAAGTAAAATGTATACTTTATAGTAATGTTTAGATAGGTAAAATCCTATTACCGTTGGAGATGCTCTAATAAAGTATGTGTTTTGATTATTTGTCTGTTTCTACAAATAATAGTTCTTATTTATGGCATTTAAGGTTAGGTCACATTAATAAAAAAAAAATGTCTCGAATGTTTAAAAGCGGCTTATTGCCTAAAGTATGTTCCAATGATTTTGATAATGTGAACCATGTATCAATGGCAAAATGACTAGCAAGCCATTTT
The DNA here is from genome assembly GCF_055761805.1 of Camellia sinensis. Classification (NCBI taxonomy): domain Eukaryota; kingdom Viridiplantae; phylum Streptophyta; class Magnoliopsida; order Ericales; family Theaceae; genus Camellia; species Camellia sinensis. Next base: position 131,524,924 of record NC_138966.1, read on the forward strand.
TTAAACATCGGAAATTATCGGAATTACTCGAAATAATTTATTCGGACATTTGTGGCCCTTTAAGAACTAAAACTCATCGAGGCATGAAATACTTTATTACTTTCACTGATGATTATTCAAGATATGGAAATATCTACCTTTTTAAACACAAATCAGAAGCAATTCAAAAGTTTAAGGAATATAAATTAGAGGTAGAAAAGCAACTTGGTCAGTCCATTAAACACTTGAATAATGATAGAGGTGGCAAATATGAAGCTATGGATTCTTTCTGCAAGGACAATGGCATAAAACATTTGTTTACAATGCCATACACACCACAACAAAATGGGGTCGCAGAAAGACAAAATTGTACTCTCATGGAAATGACAAGGTCTATGATGGCTCATGCTGATCTTCATATTCATTTTTGGAGGGAAGCTTTGTCCACTGCTGCGTACATGTTAAATAGAGTCGAAACAAAAGTCAAACCTCTAACTCCTTACGAATGCTGGCATGGTACTAAACCTAATGTTCAAAATCTCAAAGTTTGGGGATGTAAAGCACATGTACTTATTCCCAAGCCTTTAAGGGATAAATTGGGAAGAAAAACTTGGGAATGCAAGCTTATTGGTTATGTCGAAAATGGGAGTGGTTATTGTTTTTACCATCAAGAACGTGGATTAATGGAAAGTGGAGATGCTATTTTTCTTGAATCCACTGATCTTGTTACTCCTATTAAGCAAATTGAATTGCTCTCCGAAGTATCTCAGGATTCTTCTATTCCTTTTTTGTGACACGATCCAGAAATTTTCCCAAAACCATCTTATTATAGTGGGAGGAAACGCAAATTACATGATGATGTTTTACCTACTTCGAATCCTGAGATAAGTGGAAGTAAGAGAGCAAGACGTGCATCTACGTTTTTAAAAGATCATTATGTTTTTCAAATTGAAGAACTTAATAACTTAGCAGATGATCCTACTACTTATAATGAAACAATGAGTAGCAGTGATGCTACATAATGGCTTGAGGCAATGAATGAAGAACTTGACTCGATCGGGAAAAATGATGCTTGGGAATTAACCGATCTCCTGAATGGAAGAAAAGTCATTGGTTGCAAATGAGTTCTTAGAAAGAAATTCAAAGTAGATGGAAGTTTGGATAAATACAAGGCCAGGTTAGTAGCCAAGGGATTCACTCAATAAGACTTCGTAGATACATATTCTCCTGTTGCAAAATTTGCCTCTATAAGGATTCTAATGGCGGTAGTAGCCAGGATGGATTTGGAATTGCATCAATTAGATGTTAAAACTGCTTTTCTCAATGGAGAATTAAAAGAGGAAATTTATATGATTCAACCTGATGGTTTCCAGAACCATGGCAACGAGGATAAAGTCTACAAGTTGAAGAAATCTCTATATGGACTTGAACAATCTTCAAAACAATGGTACTTGAAATTCCACCAAGCCATTTTAGAAATGGGCTATGTTGTGAGTCCATTAGATCACTGTGTTTATATTTGGAAAAATGATGACAAGTTAGCAATATTGTCTTTATACGTGGATGACATATTGTTAGCAGGAAATTGTCCAGATATGATTATAAAAACCAAAAATTTCTTGGCATTTAGATTTGAAATGAAAGACATGGGTCTTGCAACCTATATTCTAGGAATTAGAATTTCAAGAGATGGAAATTCAAAATTATTATATCTAGACAAGGTGCTCGAAAGATTTAATATGGATAACTGTAATTCTTTACGCACGCCTGTTTACAAGGGACAAGTCTTAGTAAAAGTATGAGTCCTCAAACTAAATCTGATGTTGAGGAAATGAGAAATGTCCCGTATGCTCAGGCAGTAGGCAGCGTAATGTATGCTATAACAAGCACAAGACCTGAGATTTGTCATGCAGTCAGATTGGCAAGTCGGTTTCAATCCAATCCAGGTAAGGAACATTGGCAAGTAATCAAAAGAATATTCAGATATTTAAAAGGCACTAAAAATTTGAAGTTATGTTTTGGTTTGTGTGATCTAGACATAAAATGATACACTGACGCGGATTTTGCAGGAGATGTAGATGATAGAAAATCTACTAGTGGTCATGTCTTCTTGTTTGGTGGAACAACAGTTTCTTGTTTAAGTAAGAAACAGAGTTATGTTGCAAAGTACACTATGGAAGCTGAATACATAGCTTGCAGTACAGCCGTGAGTAATGCGGTCTGGATAAAACGATTTGTTGACAGTTTACAATTAGGTATACTTGCCAGACCGGTCAATATGTTTTATGACAATCAGTCCGCCATCTCATTGATAAAAAGTGGAGCAAATAGCTCCAAGGGAAAATATATTGATGTAAGTTACAACTATGTTCAGGACATAGTGGAGAGAGGTGAAATTAAAGTCAACTATATACCTTCAGAAGAGATGGTGGCTGACCCTATGACCAAAGCATTGTCTCTGAAAAAATTCAGAGAACATGTAGCTAATATGGGATTGAAAAATGCCTAGCTAAGTAGTTTAGCTACTTATATAAGAGCATAGTCGGATGACTCTGGGGACACCTAGATAACCAATGTTTTGCGACTCTATCTTGCATGGAAACATGTGTTTGGTCAAGTAATAAGATAGAGGAACTGACAAGGTACAGATATCATAGTTAGCATGAGATGTAAAGTCCATAGTATGCAACGTGCTAACCAGATGATATTGTCTGCTTGATTAGCAAAAAGTCGTTGATAAGGTGTGTTAAGGAAAACCTTCAGGAATGTGTCTTAAAGGAAGTACTTAACAATAATTTCAGTGCAGGTTGACACATGAAAAATGTGTGTGGCTGAAGTCATTAATGGTGATTGGGTATGGACTATGAACCCATCATTGAAAATTGATGCCGTTCACTTGAAATATAGTGAATTGAAGTCATCTGGAGTGTGTTGTCAGTGGGAGAACACATTCGTACGGGTGTAGTTAGATTGGTGGCAAAAACGTGTGCACATATGACCAAGTCACAATCAGACGTCGATTTATGAGGTAATTTCATAGATGAAAGTTGGCATGAGGCAAAAATTTTGGTACCGAGGCAAACATATCCAACTCAGGTTTTGTCATCAATATTGTAGTGTGATCAAGTGGGACATAAAGGTATGAGAGTGTTCACACCATAATATGGTGGATTGCTTCACACCGAATCATAACCCAATTGGTGGTAATATAAAACCTTCTCGCAGGAAGAAATACAATTAGAAGTTTTGAATTTAAAATAAACAGTCACAATGATTGGAAACATGGTGACTGTTTGTTTGACATTGCAATTTGAATGTTTGCAACCACTGATCAAAGGCCACCATGTAAACTATAAATATATGGCCTCACTACAATGGTTGTTTAACTGTTTCTTTCTCTCTGAATTTTGTCTTCTGGATTGTATTTTTCTCTGCGTGATAAACACCCTCACGGGCTTCTTGATCATTACCATTGTTGAGTTTATCTTTCAGGAAATATGGATGATTTTCCTTTTTTACCCTTATTTCGTAGTCACATTTTTGTCACATGATTGGATTTTGTTAAAGATTTAAAAATGAAGTAACAAAAAAGGGACATTGACACTTGTTTAGAGACCAAAGTAGGATTTGAATAAAAGTGTATAGGGTTGACTATCACAATTTCACATATAGGGGCCAAAGTGAGATTTGATGCAAAGTGCAAGGGTGCAAAATGTAATTTACCTAGAAAAATCACAGATTAACTTATTCAACCGCATATACCATAATTTTATAACTTGATTTCTAATCCTTTGAACTTGATTTCTAATCATAACGAACATCTAATAAGTTACAACCATTATTTGTGTTTCAACGTTGTAGTAAAAATAAAAATATAAGATTTAAGTTGTTCAAATTAAAATTAAATTTGATTGTGACAAACTTTTTCGTTCCCACCTGGACTTCCCAAAGTTAGGTTGTCGATAGAAACAAGGCCAAACAATCTCGAAGATGTGAGATAAGAATTGCCGAAAAGAGTGGAGTTTTGGAGGGCCTCTGTGACAGAACAATAAGGTTTTAGTCGAAATGAAAGCTACGATAGGATGAGAGATCAATCCTAGGAGTGTAAAAATGGCACGCGGCCCGTAGGCGACTCGAAGCTCGGCCGTGGTCTGAGGTGGGTTCGGCTTGTTTAGGCCCGCGCTTGAGCCCAGCCAAAGACCCTGGGCCTGGGCCATCATTTTGAAGCCCAGCCCGTGGTTGGACCCATCGGCCCACTCAAGGCCCGGTCCGAGTCCCAGCCCGCCCGAGGCCCAGTGTCTTTTTTAGTGAAAAATAATAAAATTTTGGTAAAAAAAACAAAAAAAATTGTTCAGGCCCAAGCGCAGGCCCAAATTTTGGCGGGAGCCCGCAAAGCCCAACATGGGATGGGCCGAGCCGGGCCAAATTTACACCCCTAAATTGCGGCTCCATCGACTTTAATCCAGCTTGGGAACATGTTATTTTAGTTGATTTTTTTTTAATACTTTTTGACTATTTTAACCTGATTAAAAAATTATGTTTGTGATAACAATTGTTTTTTTTATCATTATTATTATTTTTTTTATAGTTGATTTGATAATTGTAAGAGAAAAAGTAAAATGATTATAGTTTGGATGTGATATTTTGCCTTACTGTCCATTTAAGCCTATTTTATCTTTATTAGCTATTTTAACCTAAACCAAACTTTCCAAACAAGGCCTGGTATTTTATTTATTTATTTATTTATTTTGGTCTCATTATTGTTTGTGGTAAAAGAAAGAGTTGGGATTTATTAAGGATGAAAATCTCAATTTTTTGATTCATTAGCGGATTAACTTGGACTTATTTTGGTGATCTAAACTTTTTATTTTATAAACTAACTAAAAAAATTATTTATGTAAAAAATTAAGTAGATCAATATTGATTGTCATATTATTAGATCATTTTTATTTATATAGTCTATATGTTTTTTAAGAATAAACTATCCATTTATTATAATATATGTAATTTGATCATGTGATTATTTATGTTTGATTAATTCATTTTTTGCATACATACTTATCATATTAGATAAACGATTTAGATCATTGACATTGGTACAAGCTAGTTTCACAATACGCCAATTTCACTTATGAAGTTGAGATATTCAAATTTGGTAAAATCCATATTCCCCCCCCCCTCCAAAAAAAAATGGTGTTTTTGATCACTTCATATAAAGGATTAGTTTAAAAATAAGAAGGGTAATTTTGATATTTTAATTCAAAATATGATTTCACATTTCATCTTATTTACTAATGGTAGGCTAGCTACAACAAGTATTGTTTTAAAAATTAGATGTTATGTAACGGTGGGTTCGTAATGACTTTTGACGCATTCGAGTCATATACAACCTGATCTTGTGGTGAGATTAGATTTGGTGAGTGTGTTGGCTTGTTTCCGTTATGTATCAGAAAGTGACCTTATGGTGAATTGTTACATCCATCTGCATCCCGTTAATGATTTTTAAAATTTCATGATCATGACACTCAATTTTGATACATATCGACTAATACTCCCAAAATTGATATTTCACAATTGATTACGTATTCTGATATCACAATCTAGAACCATGATTACAAAAGAAAACTATTGAATGGTCCAAAAATATCATATGACGTAGCTTACGTGCTACTCTCAACAAATAAGAAATTGGAATCCATACTAAGTGAGTAATTCATTGTCTCTCAACTACTTAACAAAAATAGTTGTTATGTGTAAAATTTGAATTAGGTAATTTGTTTGAAGACCATAAGTAATGACATATGGTGAGTGGCGTTTCAAGACTATTGAATAAATATCCAACTTTAGTGTATAAAAACATATACAGAGATTGGTATAATTGTAATATTCCAACAACTTGGGGCTATCTATGGTGTGTACGTTTATTGGGGGAGGTCATTGTAATTTTCCATTTTATTTTTTTCCTCTCCCAATCCAACCCCCAAAAGTGTCTTTTGCAATTTTTCAGAACTTCCTCGATGGAAATTCTGAGTAAATTAATTAATCAAACTCATGTCTTTCTAATTATTATTTGAATTTGGGATTAATTTGACCCTTGTCATCCCATACTAGGAAAAATGGGATCCATTGGCTGCATTGCTGTTGATATCCCCACTCTCGCTCTCTACCCTTCGCCGCCGCTGCCAATAGTAGTTTTTTTCTTTTCTCTCTCTCTAGGGTTTAAGCTGGTGGAGAGGAAGGGTGTTGTAGAGCTCAAAAGAATCTATAGAGATAAAGGCCTTGTTTGGTTTGTCTTTGAGAAATAAATTTTGGAAATTTTTTTTCTAAAATTTTGTTTGGTTTAGTGATTTTGGAAATTTTTTTTCCAAAATCACTTTCTATCTCCTACACATCAATCAATTACTTTTTCTCTTCCATATATCTACTCAACTACAACAAAATATCAAATCATCCTAAACTCCCATACTCTAAAACTATTTCCAAAATATACAACCAAACAAACCAAAAAAAATTTTATAAACTCTTTCCCCAAATTTTTTTTTGAAAATTTATCTCCCAAAACCAAACAAAACACAAATGTAGTATTCCCCTTTGTGCTCACTCTGTCAGTGCCTACAACCACCTTCCCACCCACTTAAAGAAACTATCTCTTATCCCCGTATACTATAGACAAATCTGGATGGACATTTCTAATTGTACTATGTGAATTGAAATTAAAAATAATAATAATAAATTTGAGACAACTGATTGTGGTAGATTTATAGTGCATGGAATCTATACTTTTGTTGTGTTCTTTATAAAAATATATTGTTAATTTATTGTCTTGTATTGAGGATGAGGAAAGTTGAAGTGAATTCAGTTGATTTGCCTTAACTTTGTAATTGGGCCTCGAGCATGGTCATTGCTATAGTCACTGAATTTTGAATAGTAATGTACTTCAAAACTCAGAACAACTTCATTTTTCAATATTAATTGAATGAAACTTTCTAATATACAAACTATGAACCTCAAACATTTCATATTGAGAAGGATTGTCATTGATGTCTTGCAATTTTTTGGGAATTGCAGTCAGAAGATGGCGGAGTTCTTGCAGAGTTCAGTGGGAATTATTCACTGAAACCATGTTGAGAGAGTATTGCTACTTTTGTCAAAGAGATTGTGGATGAAGAGTTAAAAGGACAATTCCAATTCTGATGTGCTGCCAACGGCTAAGAAAAGTCTCATTTTCGGTGTTGAAGGAAACATCAGCATTGTCAAGATAACTTTCCTAAACCTATTAACAAGCTGCAGGATGTTGGACCCGATCACTTCAGTATCTTACGCTGAGCCACAAAGGTATGCATATATACCTTCCAAAACTATGTCTGTTTGTTACTAGAGTTAGACGGAGTTGTCTGGTGGAATTAAGCCGCTCAAGTTAGTAATCTTTTATTTCTTTATGTAATGTGTCTCTTCTAACATGTGTATATTTGAATTTTGATTCTTCGTAGCATATGACAAGGCATATTTGGCTCAATTGAGATCTCCAAAAACACCTATATCAAGATTTTGTTTTTACATATTTTCCTTTCTTTCGAATGCAATATAGAGCTTATATA